>NC_048536.1:8470400-8793763 GCF_902806685.2 Maniola hyperantus | reverse complement strand
TTTATCACACACCTTTTCTAAACGAAGTAAGAACCTTTTTTGTTGTGCCACGGTTATGATTTCTATAAAGGTACCAAATCTGGTTAGGCGATTGCGCTATTGTTTGTTAGACATTACAGACCGAATATGGCAAGCACACCTGTTAATGCTACCAGATAGCTAACTAAGCCAACTTAAGAACATTATTTCATTTGTTTCTGACTCATAATTGTCCAGTAATAGCCGGTTAAATCCAAGCGTAGAATATGGAACGAACAAAAACTTGAATGTAAAGTTAGTAGTTACGAAATGTTTTCACTAGAGTCTAGACAATAGAAATAGATAGGCATGTAGATTTATGGGTTTAATAATTTTTGTCATGATTTGGTTTTTCAGCTAAACGCAATGAATTATATATACCAAGTTAACCATTAAAGTTTGTGCACTGGTTCTATTGGAATCCGAGAAAATACGGTTAAAATTGTTGTAGTGCTACACCTGGCTATACCAAAATATATATTTAACGAGTTTGGATCAGACTCTTTCAAGGTCTAATGACATCAGCGGGGCGGTTGTCTAAAACCTGCATCAATCATTATTACAATCTCAATTGTTCTGATTGGCTGAATTTGTTGCAACAATGAGCAACAATGCATTGTGGCCAATAGTGAGCGAGCATTAACCAATCAGAGATGATTGCGATCGTGACATTGTAGCTGTCAAACAACCGCGGTAGGGCCACCGATCTATATTATGCACATAAAAATGTTCTCGATTCATTTTTTCTCGGTATACCTACTAAGCGTAAAATAAATGGAAATATTGAATCTGAATTGTATGTAGGTAGGTCATTTTACCCGACCACGCAACGTATTTACATTATGTCTCTTTTTTGTTGGCAAAACTGCCACAAAGGAACAAAAAACGCGTGGACCGATTTTAACGATTCTTACACCAATAGATCTGTCTTCCGCGTGCTACTAAAGAATTATTATTAAAGTTATGAAAAAACGATATGTGAAAATTATAACACTATTTCTGACCTTTTCTGAAAGAGATGAAGGTGAAGGAGATGAATCAAGGTTGCGGCAGGAATGGAGGCGGGGACAATATTACATACGGGAGAAAGAATGGGTTTTAACCGGTAGGAGTCCGGCACTATCCGTTTCGGATGTCCATGAGGATTTCCCTTCCTACGGAAAAAAACGGTTACTTACCCATTATAATATGATCATAAGCATTTATGAAAATTAATATTATAAAGCGACTTTACCTAGTGTGAGGAGGGACCCTAATTTGTAGACATCCGTAGGCGTTTAAGCGTTATAATCGCGATTTACAATTGACAGAGCGTATTATTCTTTCATTGTAAATTTAACATCTGTTAACGTATTTGGTTATCGCTTTAATTCGACTTTCTCTACCTCCTTGGTCACATTGCATATATAGAAAACGGGGAGACGGGATTGTATAATTATTGTAGTCAATTCATTTTGGTCTCTTTGTGGAAGTTTACAAATAAATTTAAATGAAGATATCCATGTAAGTTGGTATCATCTAAGTACAGTAGCCGGCAAGAAATATTGAACATCTATCTTTAGAATGAGGTTTCAGCTTTGTAGAGGGTTGTCTCTGTCACTCATACCTCTGTGACGTTTTGTCAGCCTCACCGACAGAAACAACGCTCTACGAAACCGCTATCTCTGTCTAAAGGTCGATGTGCAATATTTTCTGCAGCGTTGAAAGCTTTAGAGGGAAAGCCAACAACATGTCTGTAATAATTAAACATCAGTGATATTATTATGTTAGTTTGAGTCATTTTATCACCATATTCATCATCATCAACCAATGGACGTCCACGGCTGGACATAGGCCTCTTGTAGGGACTTCCACACGCTACGGTTTTGCGCCGCCTGAATCTGGATTCAGCCACTGGTGGCTCCCTCCGATTCGTTTGATGTCGTCTGCCCAACTAGTGGTGGGGTCTTCCAGCGCTGCGCTTTTCGCTGTGCGATCGCCTAGCACCGTGGGACCCCAACGTCTATCGGTTTTTCGACCTATGTGCCCTGCCTATTGCCACTTTAGTTCCTCACCCGTTTAGCTATTGCGCTCTGGTTATCAAAGTACCTATTATTATATTATGTACCTATACCTACTCTGTCCTCGTTTATGTCTGTGTCCTCATTTTTATTTTACCTAATCATACGCGGTATCGTAAAGCTTAGTAACTTGGCGTTAAGTCTGTCGGTAGGGTGGTAACTCGCGTAACTAGCCTAGCCAGGGCCGAAGCCTCCCAAGACCAGGCAGGTAAACCAATTGCAATATTATAAATTCACATTTTGCCCTAAACGAGAACCTGGGACCTATAAAATTACAGCGCTACACAACTGCGTCAGGCAGTTTCGAGTTTAAATTTTTAACGGTGAAAAGAAACAAGGTAGAAACTATTACACAGTGTGTCCGCAAAAGGAGTCCTCACACTTACGTCCACGGCACTACAGCAAGACTTTAAATTGGCGTGCGTGAGATCCAATATCTGGTGTACGTTGTAAATATGTTGATCTTAATGCCGTTACACTATGTGTTAGTGATAGCGATGGGTATGATTGCTAATTTTAAATGATTTTCTTTTGGTGTTTTTTTTTTCACAGCGATTTCACAGGCGATTTTTCACGGAAAGTGATTTTTAAATTTTCGTACTTACAATCGTTTGCTATATTTCATGTAGATAATTATCAAGATCAATAGCGCTGATATTGCGCAGGTTGGTTTTGACGCAAAATAATTTTTTTCACTTAGGTATTACGTAAAAATTCACATTTCGTGAAAAGTAGCAAACGATTGGTTTCTACATTATTAACTAGATGTTTTTCATTTTCTAACGAGCAGCGAAGTGAGGGTTCTCGCTCGGGCGCTATTTAGCTTGGCCGTATGACCGTATGCGTGCGAAATTTTAACAATAGCGGAATTACCTAAGTGTAATAATTTTCAAACCGTGAGATTTTGCTTCGTGAATATTCATTCACAGGCTATTTTAAGTAAGGTAGCACGTGTTACAGTTATACTAAAAGGTTTTTCACGTAATTTTTCACATACCACCTGTGAAATGGTCCATCTCTAGTTAGTGTGTAGTGGTGGCCGAGACAGCGCCGCGGCCGAGGTGCGACAAGGGCGTGCGACGGACCGTTCCAATTTACGGGTCACGAGCGGAGCACTCGCGAGCCGACCTATCTGCTTTTCCTCTATAATTGAATCCACTGGCGTGGGAGAGTCGACATGGCGAAATAAAATAATCCATATCTGTACCATTGTTAATCTTACTTGTTATAACAATAAATTACTAAGATTTCCTTTATTGTTTACGAATATTTTATTTCCGATTAGCATCCAAAGTGCCTGTATAAAGTTCTGTAGACTATAACTTACAATATTTATTGATACGATAGATAGAAGTATTTTGATTAGAAGTCCTTTGGTTTAAATCTTTTTAGGTAGGTGAGTGAGAGAACCTACTTAGATATTATTTCAGTACCACGTACCCTCCTACAATAATGGCTTACATTGCTTGCGACATAAATCGCTTGGCGGCACGGCTTTGCCAGTAAAGTGGTAACTAGCCACGGCCGAAGCCTTCCACCAGACCAGACCAGAGGAAATATAAAAAATTATAAAATTCCAAACCGCCCCTGCCGGGATTCAAACCCGGAATTTCCCACTGATGACTGAGTGATCACAGCGCTCACCACTGTGCCAGGGAGGTCGTCTGTATTAAATTATACGTTCCAGTACGTATACTTACACCACCTTACACCATGACGTAGGCAGATTAAATGGCCTATTCTTTTTTTTTTTTTTTTTTTATTCAGATACAAGTTAGCCCTTGACTGCAATCTCACCTGGTGGTAAGTGATGATGCAGTCTAAGATGATAGCGGGCTAACCTGGAAGGGGTATGGCAGTTTTTATTAAACCCATACCCCTTTGGTTTCTACAAGGCATCGTACCGGAACGCTAAATCGCTTGGCGGCACGGCTTTGCCGGTAGGGTGGTAACTAGCCACGGCCGAAGCCTCCCACCAGACCAGACCAGAAATTTAGAAATTATAAAATTCCAAACCCCTGCCAGGATTCGAACCCGGGACCTCCCACTATTAAGACCACAGCGCTCACCACTGCGCCAGGGAGGTCGCTGAGGTCTCTTCATTTAACTCATAAGGTAAGCGAACCGAAGCCTAAAAATTATTGCAACTTGAATTTTAATAAGTAGGCTCGTTAAACGAAAAAGTACATATCCGACATCCGTGACTTACCGATTTTATTTGAGAGTGCGTTGGCGTCGACCGCGGCGCCGCTGGGTCGCGGCACAGGTGCGCTGTCGTGGATCGCTACTCGATAATGCTATAGTATTAAACCAAAATAAGTAAGTAGGAACTAAACACTTGTGCTATATCCCCTAACGATTTACTGCTGTCAGATTATCGCTAATCGGCATTTGTGGTGCAAGATTGCATACCGAAACCTAATTAAGATATGTTTTAGTGACACGCGACCATTTCAACTGTAATCTATCTAGATTGTGAATAAGTCTAAGCAACTAGGTATGACTAATGTACCTACTTACTTAGTTACCTACTGGTAAAATTGTTTTTATATATGATTAATAAATCAGTATTTCAACCCATAGTACTAAATAATATGACTTTCGAAACTGCGTCCTATCAGATTTCAGTCTACTTTTACATTATTCAGTTCATTTTGCTTTCGTCAAGAAAGAAATGTCAAAACTCGCAAGAGTAAAGTCAAGGTAAGATAGGCAAAAACCTAGTGAATGTCAACCCTTGCTTATGGTTTAATTATTTACCTCCAAGCTCTACCTAATGCCTATTCAGGACAAAGTCGTGTAAACTGACAATTTTTCCTTAATTGTACCGTAGAAGCTTTTGCTCCAAATTTAGATATAACTCGCAACCGTATACGCTCTATGGCGATCACATTATAAGGCACATGAACCGCGATACGGCCGCACGAAAGGTTAAGGGCACACGGCACCACGTGGGAGGTGCCAGTTTAAGAAACCCGAGATCCTGTCTTGTTCTCAAATGGCGTCCATATTCATTGCAACTTTGTCCTGCAACAGCAATATGCAGGTACTTTGTTCTACTAAAGTACTCTAAAGTGACTCGTTTGTTTACGACGAATGTCAGATGAACTTAAATATAGGCAAGTGGCTAAGAGGCTCGTGGCTCGGAAGTGGTGATAGCCTAGTGGCTCATCATCTTCCTTCTTTTCGGGAGGTCGGGGTTCGATCCCGGACATGCACCTCTAACTTTTCTGAAAATTAAGTGCGTTTTTAAAAATAATTAAATATCACTTTTTTTAACGGTGAAGAAAAACACCGTGAGCAAACCTGTATGCCTGAGAGTTCTCATGTTCTCAAAGGTATGTGAAATCTGCCAATCTGCATTGGGCCAGCGTGGCAGACTATGATCTAAGCCCTTCTCACTCTGAGAGGAGAACCGTGCTCTGTAGTGAGCCGACTGTGGATCGATCATGATGATGATGTTTGGCAGTTAGGTATAATGTGACTAGGACTAGGAAAATACTAAGAAAATGTTATTAGAAAATAAAGTTATTGCATAAACCTGCCTTTTTAAGGTTTTAAGGAAAAGGAAAAAAGGAACCCTTATACTTAGTGAACCACTTTGTTATATTCTGTCTGTCTATTTGTTTGTCTGTCTATCTGTCTGTTTGTCAAGAAACCTATAGGTTGACCTACAATTATGAAGGTAAAACGTAAAGGGAAAATCCGAAAAAATACGACGATATTACGGAACCCTCGGTGCGCAAGTCTGATCGAACTTGGCCGGTTTTTTTTAAACACTAGCATCTGCATATTCACCAGACACCACCGAAGTGGTAGATTCACTTGATGATTCAAAAGCACTTGTAAAGGTTCATTTGAATAAAACAAAACTTTCTATATCTATTACAATAATTCTATACACAATCACGAACGTGGACGGTTAAGGCAACATTCACACAGTCAAATATCATGAGGGATGTTTTATATGGTGACGGCTAAGTAAATCACGATTCGAGAAGGCGAGAATAGTGCATTACACGTGAGTTTGTAAGCGCAGTCGTGCACACGAGCCAGTTTATTATCAGGCGTGATGCATTTGCCTCCTCTTGAGCCCAACCGCCGTGCCACTTGCTGTTATGGGACTACTTTAAGAGAAGTATCAAGTATACCTACTCTTGCGCTCAAAACATACATACTCGTAGTCATTAGCTTTGATTTGAATATAAATCAATGAATTAGATAGGTTCTAGGAACTATCTGTAGATTCCCGTAAAATATTTCGTTTAAAGTTACATACAATAAGTACAGGTAAAGTTAAAGTCAAAGTTTCAATCGTTAAAATTAAGTTTATTTTAATATGGATGTAAGACGTTGAAAAGTAATAAACAAATGTACAGCCTTTGTGACGTTTTGTTACAAGTGGCTTTGGTTTGAAATAATATTATCTAATGTGTGACGCCTTTTGGACTGATTTGCAATGTAAAGCCCATGATAATGATGGAGGAAAATATAGATCCTCTTTAAAAACACGTCAGTTTTATGTGTAAACCGAGCGACAACTGTAAACAAAATTGTTAAAGGCATCCACGATACAAAATTACCTAGTGTGAGTATCATCACAGACATCAATTAAAGTTGTTTTTCATTTTTTAAATTTGTTTTTTCAGTATTAGTGAATAAGCGATCTTCAGTGAAAACAGTTGATATACCTACAGGACTTTGTGAAATGTGAAGTTGTTTTACATTTTCACACAATGACAAAGTAAATGGAACTTTCCAATAAGTTAGTGGAGAGTAGAATTATTGATGCTCCAATTTTCTCCATTGTTACCACAGTCAACAAATCCCGGCCGGTCAATTCACCGGAGTCCTAATTCCGATCGGTGATTTACAACTTGTTAATAATACGGCAAGTTCAAACCGCACACCCATAAATCAAGATCAAGACTGAAGCTTAAAACGAACATATTGATTGTAATACCTTGCTTTACGTGCTTCGAAGTAAATGTAACAATTTTTTCTCGATGGCTATGCGTGAATGTATGCATACTATACAAGCGGTGATAGCCTAGTGGCGGATGTCGGCTTCCTATTTGGGGAGTCTAGGGTTCAATCCTAGGCATGCTCCCCTAACTTTTTGTGGGTTTTAAGTATGTAAATATCACTTGCTAGAGTTGCTTAAAAGAAAGGCGAAGGAAAACATTGTGAGGAAGCTTGCATGCCTGAGAGTTCTTTATAATGTTCTCAAAGTGTGTGAAGTCTGCTAATTCGTACCTGGCCAGCGTGACCCTTCTCATTCTGAAAGGAGATGGATTGATGGTGATGATACAAGAGTTGATTGAATGTTGAGAGAATACTTACTACCTTTCCCTCTTTTAAGTTCCTGTCACTTCAACTTTTTTTTCCGAGTAATCAATTTGTGAGACAAAGAACTTTTTGCTTTCTGCACTTCCATTAAGAAGAACTCTCGAAAATACCAATTCATTTTAAACTGATGCGTTAGGTTACGTTACACGCACGGTATCACTGACCTCTACTAATACAAGTACGCTGGACCTGCGATTGCAGATCTGCGGTTGAAGCACCTTGATTTTCGCCGTTTTGGTGCTGATAGGTATCAGCGTAAGCGTTATAAGAGCGTACTTGGACCTAAATGTTAGAACTAGACGTAGTGAGAGTGACTGTCAACATAGTGTCAACACGAAGACCAATTTGATAAAAAGTGTCGATTTCCTTCCCAGTACGCTCGGTATCGGCACATAAAATAGCTGTCTGTTTGTATAACACACCTCTTCCAGCGTACTTATATGGTCCATTCCAGTGCACGGTAGTCATTACGGAAGTGACAGATTGCAGTAATAAATACAATTTTAACACGGTTAGATGTAAGGGATTACACGTGGGTATCTCTTGGCGTCTATTCTTACTCGGACATAATTAGCAACGCAGGTGTAATTTGTTAGGTGATGGGCGTTCTGTCTTATTGGGAGAGTTAATTTAAACTGAATGTTGGACGACCACGTTGTTTCAAGAAAATCTAAGATAATTTAGCAAACGAAGCGCTGTTTTAGTTCTTTACTACACTAATTAGCTAAATAGGAAGAAGGTAAATTATGTAATAAATACATATTTTAAAGAAATAAATAGGCAAATTAGGTTTAGAGAATACTTAGGTATTGCATTTTTTATACTTTACATGTCACGAATTTACGAAGAAGTTTAATTTTAAGAAAAACAAGACTTCATCATCATCATCATGATCAACCCATCGCCGGCTCACTACAGAGAACGGCCATAGTCCACCACGCTGGCCATGTGCGGATTGGTAGACTTCACACACCTTTGAGAACATTATGAAGAACTCTCAGGCATGCAGGTTTCCTCACGATGTTTTCCTTCACCGTTAAAGCAAGTGATATTTAATTACTTAAAACGCACATAACTCTGAAAAGTTAGAGGTGCGTGCCCGGGATCGAACCCCCGACTTCGGATTAGAAGGCGGACGTCCTAACCACAAGGCTATCACAGCTTATAACAAGACTTATCTCGTTTTAAATAAGACATACCTACCTACTTCAGTCCAGACTTTTTATTATTATCGCGTAGAGCTGCCAAGTTGAAATTAATAGAGAGAGAGCCAGCGCGTGCCCGACCTGCGTTATTTTATAAAAATTGAAAATTTCTCTGCGTATTTGCCCCAACAAAGGGAGAAACGATCAGCGACTAGTCTACATATGAAGTTTGGATCATGGTGGCTTTGGGCGATAACAGGTAAAAATGATTTTTGAAAATTTAAGTCATCATCATTCAATGAAGGGGTAAAACAGCGGTTTGGATTTTGTATAGTCCACGTTGACGAAGTCGCGGCTAGTAAAAAATATTTTTATAACTCACATATTTTGCGGTTGGAGATAATTTAAACAATAAAATAATTACACGTATCCTTCCAAGTCACGGGACTTTCGGTGCGCGAATCTGACTCGCACTTGACCGGTTATTTTATTTCAGCATTTTATTACCTCTTAAAGTTCAAATAGTTTGTATCGCTACTTACCTGTTTCATTAGAGGCAAATTATTATCTAAACAGTGACTGTATGAACCTGTTAATACGCAGTGACTTCCAGTTACCTGTGCCCGAGATCGTTCAGAAGGTGGAACAATGAGAGCCGAGAGACGTGCGTGCGAGCTACGAGGTGAGTGCAGGCCGCGGGGTCACTGATCTGACCTGTGCGTGGGCGCGCCCGTTTCCGCCCGCGAAACCAAATCATTGAGCTACACTAATCTTCGATATTGTACTTCGCCACAAACACATTAAGCAATTGCCACTGAATTGCTTTACGTCGCACTTTTCAATTCAGTTTTATTTACGCTTAGTTATGAGTTATGATATTACCGATCATGAGCTACGCTATAATAATCTGCGATATTGTACTTACGAATTACGACCACAAATACAATTTAAGTTACTACTGAATTGATTGAATTGGTATGCGTTAAGTTATTTAAAAAAAATGAATTCTGCTTTTTTAACTACGAGTACACATATATGAAACACCAATAAATATGACATAAAGTTTAGTACGGAGTAGGTACCTATAAAATACATAGAAATATTTATTTTTAATTTTCAAGGACGCCCAGGCTATAACGATAGCACGCTATTCATTAGGTTTTTACGCTGATCAAAAATGTGCAGTTAACTGCTTAGGTTAAAATATATTTTTCGGTTTCATAGTGTGTAACCGGCACTTGCATTGTTCGGCGCTATCGGAACAATTAATAGTTTAAAACAATTGAGTTAAGAGAAGCTCCGTTAGTTCACTCCATCTGCGTCAAGAGAGCACCGCACCGAAATATGTTTATCGGCCATCGTCGGATCGAACATTTGAAAGTCCTCATTGATGCTAAAAACTATGGAGAGCCTTTTTAATTAACAAGATTTTTCTTTTAACCCCTTTTTCAATCAATTCCTTACTTAGTCACACCCAGAGTAACTGTGTGACTCGATGGGAATCCTAACGGATAAAAAAGTTACAACTAGAAACAGTGCCACTCGACGGGAAAAAAATCGTCAAGTTCCCAACAAGTCACACTGTGACACGATTGAGTGTGACTTGTGGGAACCCACCATTTTTCCAGTGAAGTTGTATTTAGTCCAACCAAAATTCGGCGATATTTTGTCCTTGACCAAAGGCCGAATTCTAGCACATAGTTCCTTTGTTTAATTAATAGTTTTTTTGCGCCCATATTCAGTTTCCGATGTCGTATAAATAACATTAAATCGCATAGATGAAAAAAGCTCACAAGCAGCTTAGCTTAGTGCTTTTTAAATTGAAGCAAATTAAAGGTGTAAAACTTCCTGTTTATGTGCCCTATTGTGCAAAGTTTTTTCACCGTTCCTAGGTATTATACAAATTACACTCAATGTCAATGTACCAACTTGAACGTTTTCTACTGTTTACGAGTTGCTAAAGTTTCACTTATTACTTAATTCAGCAAAATATCATGATTATTCAGTGACATCGTTAAGAAACAGATCAGGTTAGAATTGAGCTCGGGACTTAATATAACGTTCCATAATATGTATAGGTACGTATATCCAGGCAATATTTTAGAGCTACTCTACTGGAGAAAATAATTATAAGTAATAAACTGTTGAGATGGGAATCGGGGTATGAGACGGTGGGACGCCCTACACACCCACCGTCACCCGCGCTCGCCCGTACCGGTTTAGCGCGGGGGCTGTGCGGGTGTGCGGGGCGTTCCCTCCCCATCTCGACCTGTCGCGTACCTTATAATATGGTCGTGCTTATCGTTGTAGCGTTGCATTTTTTAACTATTATTTTAGTTCTACAGCTATTCATTTATTGCTTGATTCGCTTGAACAAAGATATTATAAAACTCCAAGATAGACATACATAAATAGATAAATAAATATGCTGAGGCTGACTTTGTTGTGGGCTCTTGTTAGACTTGGCGGCTTTAGAACCCTCGTAGCTTTAGTTTTAAGTTACGTACGTACGTAACTTAAAACTAACTACGCAACTAAAGTACGCAATTAATTATCACCATTACATTATAATCTTATAAATCCAACTTATTGATAATCAAAAAGTGTACAATGTTATAAATCTAAATACATAAAAGGAAAAGGTGACTGACTGACGACTGATCTATCAACGCACAGCTCTAACTACTGGACGGATCCGGCTGAAATTTGGCATGCAAATAGCTATTATGACGTAGGCATCCGCTAAGAAAAGATTTTTGAAAATTCAACCCCTATAAAGGAGGTGAAATAGGGGTTTGAAATTTGTGTAGTCCACGCGGACGAAGTCGCGAGCATGCTAGTTTTGAATAAATTATTTGACTTAGACTTTGAACATTGGCACAGGCTTCATAAGTTACACAGTTTTGACACCTTCGAGCAAGCTTCAAAAAATGGTGGCCCGTCAACAGGATTGTGTCTGATTAGTGATTAAACTTATCAAAAAGAAAGTGCTAGTTATTTGCTTATTCTAAAACAGTCATGAAGAATCAGTTTCCATAATTGTAACATATTGCCAAGTTACAAAAAACCTATTTGCATACACATGTAGGCAACTACAATGGTTGAATTAATTACAGTTTATTTTTTCGTATGAATTAATGATAGCTTTATGTTATGTTATAAGAATTAAGAAAGTAGAGGTTTAAAAGTTTTTATTCAAGACATTTTTCACATGTTAGGTGCATGTTGACTGCATGCTGTTATTTCTTGTGAACCTTATTAAAATTAGTTGTGAATCTTTAAGTCTCCATAGCCATGTCCCAAATATAAATAACCAGCTTGCGCCCGCGACGTCCAGTGAACTAAAACACAAATTTCAAACCCTTATTTTACCCCCTTAAGGGTTGAAATTTCAAAAATCCTTTCTTAACGGATGTCTAGGTTATGTATTATAATAGCTGTCTCATGCCCAGCTCCATCCGTCCAGCAGTTTAAGCTGTGCGATGAAAGATCAACGTCAGTCAGTCAGCTTTACCTTTTATGTATTTAGTTATTCGTGGTAACATACAAATAATAATACTTATTAGTTATATGTTGGTATATGTTTGTTGGTTTGTCCTTCAATTATGCTGCAACGTAACAACAGACGAGCGTGATTTTTTTGCATGGAAATAGTTAAAAACTTGGAGAGCGACATAGGTTACTTTTTATCCCAGAAAATCAAAGAGTAAATTAGTTATAATATGAAATGACGGCGTATAAATGATATTGTTAGGTTTTTTGAGATACAATTACTTACATCCTTTAGTTAAATTTAATTAAAATTAAAATATGATATTTATTTTGAACCACGATCACTTACATGTTTTTTTTGCTTTGGATCCTGGAATAACAATAAAACATAGAGTTGGTTGACAAACTAACATTATGGTCTTAGAACCTAAATTTCGTGGATAGAATTTGTGGTTTATGTTTAGTGAATTTCGGGATAAGGACACTTGATATATACATAATCTGAATATATTTCATTCAACTATGATCCCAACAAACCCGTGGACTTTTATTTTAAAAATATAAAATGCTAATTTATGTAATATATTCATTATTCAACGTAACATGTTCCCATTATATATAACCAGGGTCTGCTTGTTATTCTAACCCATATATTACTGGCTACCAGTTTATTACGCTAAGCTATTATACCATATCAATACTAGCTTTAGAATAAATATCCTACTAAAATTATTGATTACATCAATAGCTGGGAAATAGGTATAATTAAAGATCAAGTACAACCATCGATCACTATCATATGCGTCCATGATTTGTCATACAAATAATTGTATGGTGCACGATAGCTTGAAGAGCGTGATGGTTATGGCAGCCGATAAACGTAGCTCAGATAACCGTCGTAACTCGTAGCTGATGTGGCGGTCTCCACATACATGCAATAGATGACACTATTGACACGCAATACGAAAGGATCATACAGCAATCAGCACTTGGCCAGTGTGCTAGACTATGACCAAACTCTTCTCATTCTGACAGGAGACCCGTGCTCAGTATCGAGCCCGCGATGGGTTGATGATGATGATGACAGGTATCACAAATTGCGAGCCCGTGATAAAACTACGTGACTAGATGACACCACAGGTATTCGATCACGCACTAGAAAGCCTGAATCGCGCTAATGAAGTGTTAATATCGGAAGACTAAGTATACCTATTATACGAGTTCATAGATACAACTGTTGGATCAACTAGACTGGGCCTCGAGCAACATTACCTGCTCAAAGGAAGAGCTTTATTTTTTTGTTTAACAAAACTTCTAGAAGCGATTTTGGATATGTTTCCGTTGCGCGTTTTGTTTATCCAGGCCTTTACTGCCGTGAGACAGCGTGGGTTAATTAGCTACCCAATATACCTTTGTAGTAATTATTTATTACTGAGGACAGCTAAAAATTTGGTGCTAATTCTAATTATTGTCAGCTTCAATATTAATTATTGTTTATCTACCTACCCTTTTAAAAGAGTTCAACGCGCACACGGCTAGATAAGACTTAACTATTGAGAATAGAGAATAAGAGAAAATAATTATTGTGGTTTGATTTTATAAAGCAATATATTCAATAGACAAAAATTGTTTGTATCCATTGAATAAAAAACAATACTAATACATTGAATAAACAAAATAAAAAAGCAAAATCATATTATTTTACTGCATCTGGATTCTGGACTGGATTTGAAGTTTGAATTATACTGATACTTGAATCCATACCTACTAAGTAATATAGATGCCAAAGTATGTCTGTCTGTTTTTTGTTACCTTTCCACTGCCCGTCCACTAAACCGATTTTGAAGTTTGGTACATGATACAGATAAGTAGCTTGCCTCCTGGAGACGGAATAAGACTACTTTTGTGTTGGAAAATAAAAGAGTTTAAGGGGTTTAAAAAAATCTAAATCCACGCGATTAATATTGCGGGCACCATCTAATCTTGTAATTAATAAAATAAAAATTCATATCCGCAATGGAGTATAAATGTGAAAGTGTGTTTGTCGGTCTGTCCGCTAGCTTTTCACGACTCGTCTGTTTAACCGATTTTGAAGTTTGGTATGGTTATGGTACGGAAAACTAAACTAAAGAGTTCCCACGGGATTTTTAAAAAGGCCTAAACCTACATGGACAAAATTATTTACTCAGTACATCTAGCTTGCATTCTGGAGACGAATATGGACTACTTTTTATCCTGGAAATTTAAAGGATTCCCGTGGGATTTTTAAAACCTAAATACACACGGACGAAGTCTCAGGCATCATTTAGTAAGACATAAGTTAAACTTAAGCCAATTCAGTTTACGAAGACAAGATAGTCTCGTCAAGCTGCTCAGGGTTTAATTTTTTGCTCTGGTGTGTGATAAATATAAACACGTCAACTTGCAACCTGCTAGTCGAGGTTGAGGAAATGCGGGCGATCCCGATTTAGGACTAACACCTGCAAAGCTTCGATGTAATGGTACAGTGATAAAAATCATTATTGTATTTGTATACCCTTTTATATTACAAGTTTTTGTTACCATAGTAGTTTCCTATTTTAAACATATACCTATTTGCATTAAATCACCTTGTCCACGCTGGCGAATTATGCTTGCACAGTAGTAAACCAAGGTTGCACTGTGCTGGTTTAACAAATAACACAAATGTGTTATGTGTCACAAATAAAAAGAAAAAACAAGAAGAGAAGATTGAAAATAAGTTAAAGTAAGTAGTTAGTGCACTTCTTTCACTTATCCATTTCATTTATTTATCATATTGCTTTTTTGTTATTTAGTTATAGAGTTGAAAAAATAAGGATTTATTTCTCAATTTATCGACGTCTCATAGTAAAAGAGAACTCGCTTTCACTTAAAAGAAGTTCAGTCAACCAATCATAAAAAGTAATATTCATTGTTTACACTGATATTTATTAAACTATTATTGTATGAACATAACAACACATTGATAAGACGTAACTAATTGTGGTATATGATTCAGGCATCTATATTCAAAAGAACTTTCATATGCTTTCATTGTAAGCGTTTACACTCCAATATTTTTTGGCACCAGGCCATTGTATGCAAATGAAGAAATGAATGTTTTCACTGCAACAAATCACGAGTAACGGTTCCCTAAGTGAAGATTTGTCGGCCAATAATAATTATCTTGACTTGTAACAGTTTTTTACACGCATTGGTGACTGGTGTTCATTCTTAAGTAAAGTTCTAAAGGTTACAAGGTAGGTATATAGGTACATATATATTATATCTTTACCTATACCAATTAGGTGATAATTGAAATTAGAATACAGTTTGTTGCAATATAACAAAACAAAGAGTTAGGTAGGTATCAACTCGTAATAAATAAGATGAAATGCAGGAATCTATAAATAGGTAGTAAGTGCCTTACATGAGGTATTTTATATGGTGAAACGTAAAGTATCTGATATGTTATAAGTGTGTAGTTAGGATAAAATTATCTAGGTTGGTATCAGTAGGTACCTCAAGTAACATACCAGGCTTCGCAACCCCTACCCAGAACCCAAAGTAAAATTCTATAACTTTCGAGAGCTTCATTAGGTAGATACTTTTAAGTTTTCTTTACAATTATTGGTGGTTATCCAACAGACATACCTACAATTAAAAGTTATTGCCGACACGACGTCAGCTCCGTATCTAAGTTTCATCGTAGATTTTTTCAAATCTGACGGTGCGATAAGTGAAAGAAATCATAATTTCGTCAACCGAAAGTGATGCTGTAAAGTAGTACGCTGGTAGCAGGCGCGGGTTTAATAGTGACTAGCGATTGATTCAATTAAGCGATTGGCAATTGCGCTCACTTGTTGCCGACGGGACAGCGGGAACGACGATCGACAGATCGCATCATGGCACTCCGCACCACTTTCTGCTACGCGTAGGGTTGCGCTTACCAACGTAAGTATAGTCGTGAAGTTAACGTAGGTAACGAAAGTTCGTTTGCAGTAAAAAAGGTTGGAGCGCCGTGAAAAGCTTTTCTACGATTTATTTACCTTTTATTTACGTATTTCAATAATTGAAGAAAACCTACTTGCCGGCAATTATGTCCCGCGTTGATTTTTTCAAAATTCTATTTGAAATCTTTTATCAAATGAAAAGTATTCGATGTAGAGGTACTGGACAGGCAGGTTTGTGCAAAAAGTCGTTGAAATCGGTCCAGTAGTTGAGGCGCAAAAAGTAACAAATAAAAATGCTGACATACCTACTGCCCAATTATATTAGTAGATACCTACTAGATTATGACCGTAACTTTATTCGCGTGGACTTAGGTTTTTTCAAAAATTCTACACTTAATATAATTAGATACCTATACGCATTTATGATGGAGGTTATAAAATCTCCAGCAATTCGATGTAGTCGCATCACTATTGTCTGTCCGATATGCCGATCCGATGCCAATGATACGATCTACTTCACCGCAGAGTCAATGTCGTGATGTATTAAACTCTGATCTAAAAACTAAATGGACGATAGTTTTAGGATACCATTAGTGGGCTTTTATTGTTTAGATTCGTTGCTATGAAAATTACTCGCTATTTTGTTTCTTTCAATTGCATCGATTTGTTTAAAATGTTAGAAACAGTTTTCTCCGAACAGTCACGTTTTTTACTGTCGTTACATTTCGAAGCAAGATTTATAGTCTTGTGGCCATAATTAAGCTATATTTTTTACTTAAGAATTATAATGATAAACGCCGAGCTAATATATTAAAATATGTGTTAACTGGTCTAATAAATAATTAAGTTGTCTCATCTGGTTGCAAGTTAATTTAACTTCTTTTGTTGGATCTAACATAGATTGATGCTGTGCTCTATTATTTTAAGAGCTCAGAATATTTTAACAATTTAAACATTATTTGTTACTATTAACAAACTCTTATCAACTTTTTCTAGAATTGATGTAGGCGAAGTTATAGGAAAGGATGTAAAATGAGAGTAGAAGTTTTCAGATTGGCTGGGTATTTATACTTATAAACTAACTTTTATATGAAATGGTTACTTAGGCAACTCAATAAATTTTTATCTCTGCTACGTTTTATTGAAGCAAATGTAAATTTGTCTTGGAAGATATACGTTGGGCGTCGGCCGGTGACCCTGTCCAATAATTGTCTTGTCACTCCAGTAGAGTTACGCGCTCCATCGTCGTTATGGTATAATAATGTTTGCTTTATATAATACAAGCTGAAAAGCTAACTATACCCGGCTTCGCTCGGATGGAATTTCTGGAAATCCTTCCTTAGTGGTGGACTACGCTATATACAGAAAACCTACATACCTACATATATGCAAAATCACAAACTATCTCCTTTTCTATGATAGCAAATCGCTGGCTGTCATAGTCGTTGTAACTCCTGAACATGAAAAGCGTGAGTCGAAAAAGTTATGGTTTATCTCCTCAAGTATATACATTTGTTAAATAAAACTAGCATTTATTTTAAAATCGTTATGAGATTTCTAAGACGTAATGACACATAATTAATGAATGACCATCAAAGTTTTATGGCTACGGAACCTTACCTGATTCGTATTTTGAGACGCACTTGATCGGTTTCATAAGGATATTTTGTATGGAGGAATACGAAAAAAAATAAGAATGCAACAGCATTCACCCGATTCTGTCCAACTAACGCAAGAATAGATTATCTTTTCTATTGATTGATTACTCCACCCATTATTTGAACATTTATGACCAATACTGACAAAAATAAGCCATTACGAACCTATAATAAAGATAATAGCTCAATAGCAATACAAAGAACGAAGGTGTAATTTACTTTTTGAGCAGGTTGTTGGGGACCTCGCAGCACGTGAGAGCACTCGTGGGCGGAACATTTTGACTATTGGTAATTACATTCAGACACCTTAGACGGACGTATAGATGAAATAGGCAATTACGTTTCATCATAAATATCGTACTAACTTTTTGTCTAACAATTTGAGCCATATATTTTGTTAACCTCACATCATAATTATGTAGACATACCCACGCGCAAAGATGTATTTAAATAATAATTTCTTTACAATTGGTTTTAAACTTTACACGTTTGCCTATACATATATTTTATACCTACTCCTATAGATAGGTACAAGTATGACCTACTATACCTAATTATTATACTTGTCGTTTATAATTAACTAGCGACCCGCCCCGACTTCGCATGGGAAGCTTATTACAATTTTCGTAGATCTATAATTTTTTTGAAAATAAACTATAGGTATATAAAGCGCTCAGGAATAATGTAGCTTTCTACTGGTAAAAGACTTCTCAAAATCGGTTCAGTGGTTTCAGAGATTACCTCCTACAAACAAACTTACAAACTTTACCTCTTTATTATACCTATTGGTATAAATTTATATATCCTACCCCCGATTTCGTCCGCGTGGATTTGGGTTTAATTTAAAATCCATACTTTAGTTTTGTGCGATAAAAAGAAGCCTATCTTCAACTCTAGAATGTACCTAAGCTATCTCTGTATACTAACAAATTTAATAAATGATGCCCGTGACTTCATTCTAGTGTTTTTAGGTTTTAAAATCTTTTAAAATCCCGTCGGAACTCTTTGATTTCCCGGGCTAAAAAGTAGGTGGTATGCAAGCTATCTCTACCAATACCAAATTTTGACAAAATCTGTTTAATTGATGTAGGTACCATGAAAAGCCAGCAGACAAACAAATACACATTTTCGCATTTATAATATTACTATTAGTATGAATATTAATATTTTACAAAAATCTTTGGCTAATCAATCTTGTGGATTCCATAAGCTCTGTAGATCGAGCAAAGAATTAGAAAGAGAAATAACTTTAACTAGCTTATGCTCGCAACTTCGTCCTCGCGGACCAAACAAATATCAAAACCCATATTTCACCCCCTTAGGAGTTGAATTTTCAAAAACCCTTTAGCGGATCCCGTAGCGGATGCCTACGTCATAATAGCTATACCCGATCAAATTTCAGCGCGATCCGTCCAGTAGTTTAAGCTGTGCGTTGATAGATCTGTCAGTCAGTTAGTCACCTTTTCCTTTTATATCTTTAGATTCAAAAGGAACTGTAATATATCTACTATCTAAATATATGTACTATTTATGCCATATCTTAACTATTCTTTGAGTTGCTAGTTGATTAGAAAAAGACGCTAATTACGAATTGTGGATTGCGATAGTGTTTTGATCGCCTTCGTTTCACAAAGTGAACAATAGAAAAGGTCACTGTGAAATCATCTCAACTTTTCGGTTCCTAAAATTCACTTTCACCATAAAATATGGGCAGGCTACACACTATAAACAAAGTTAAAGAGGTCAGTAGATACATTTTATAAGTTAACATACCAATTGTGGTAGATAGGTTATTTTAACTCCTTTGTATTACGTTTTGATATATGAGGTATGTATTTGGTTGTGTTGATTCATTGTGGAATATTTTATTTTTCATTGCTTCACAAATAATATAACGTATACGAAGGAGCTACGTACCTAAATAATAACTGTTATGTAATACCTAATGATAGACGTTGGGGTTCCAAGGTGCTGGAATGGCGATCTCGCACCGGAAGACGCAGCGTTGGAAGACCCCCCACTAGGTGGACGGGCGACGTCAGACGAGTCGCAGGGAGCCGCTGGATTCAGGCGGCGCGGCTCAAGACCGTGGCGTGTGGAAGTCCCTACAAGAGACCTATGTCCAGCAGTGGACGTCTATCGGTTGATAATGATGATGATGTTATAATATTTAGCAGTGATATCATCATCATCTGAGCACGGGTCTCCTCTCAGAATGAGAAGGGTTTGCGGATTGGCAGAGTTCACACTATGGAGAATTGTGAGAATTGTCATTCTCTCAGCGAGGTAGAGAGTGATATTTTAATTGCTCAAAACGCACATAACTCCGAGAAGTTGTTTAAGAGGTGCATGCCCGGGATCGAATCCCGACCCCCCGAAGCCCCCTATGTTCTCTGACTACTTTGGAACGTATTTTCACGAACTCGGATCGAATGAGTGCGTAACCGCCCTAAGCATTACGGATTCGGTCCGAGTTTTTTATATCCGTATTTTCACGGATTCGGATCGGATGAGTGCGTGATCGCTCTTATTGTTTGCTGCCAGAGACTGCTCGGGTCGTGCTAACGCTCGCGGGTGATGATCATGTTCCGTTGCCACTGCGACTGGTGCACGATCTATTTAATATTGTTCCGCTGCTCTAGTGAGTCTTCATAAAAGATAATATTTCAGCGACCACCAGCAAATTGAAATGGTTCGTTTCCTTGACTCTCAGGCTGCAGTGGATCATATTTCTCATATTTCTATTTTATTGATATTAATCCCTCAAGTTTTTTGTTTTATATGAACAATTAAGTAGGTACGTACCTACTCGCATTTATGATAGAAGGCCGTGGGCTATCACTGGATCATGCTTGCCCCGCGGCCGATGGGCAAGTCTCATGTGTGTGATTTGATAAAACTACGAGCGTTTGCGTCACTTGTTTTTACTTAGTTTTTTGTTGTAGCATGGTGCGTTGGATAGCGTTTAATCGAATAAGTAAATACTAATTATAGAATATCATGGTTTAGTATTAGTTGTAGTTACTCTAGTATTAGTTAGTACTTATAGTAGTCGATGAAAAACGGAAAAATATTTCAAATTTAATGCAGCAGCTAACAAATTGTTTAACTCTGTTTGATATTATACTTCGATTATTTGAATGATATCTCTAGCCGAAAATGGAAGACATACTTAGTAATATAGTACTTAATTGCAGGTCATGCAAATGAAAGAAATTAAAATTTTAATTTTTTCACAGAGTTTCACCCTTTGATCACAACTAATGGTCTACTACCAATTAATAAAAAAAATTGATCAAGTGTGAGTCGGACTTGCACACGAAGAATTCCGTATATCGTATAATAAATAATACAGCACGCGGCAGAAAGTAATGTACATCGACCTTTAGAAGGAGATAGCAGATTTGTAGAGCGTTGTCTCTGTCGTTGAGACCGACATAGGTATGAGTGACAGAGACAACGCTCTACAAAGGCCATGTCATTCTAAAGGCCGATGTATCTACATTACTTTCTGCCACGTACAGTACTTTTAATTTTTTGTAATTTTCATAGCGGCCATATTGATTTTATTTATCATTTCTCTACCTATTACCACAGCCTTGAAATATACAGTCCAATTACAAATGTATTTATACAGAGCAACGGTGAGGTGGGTTGCGGAGCGCGGGCGGCGCGGCCCGCTGCACACAGATTCGCGTAGTCTGTGTGATTGATGGACGAGGGTTTACGTGAGCGTGGTTTTAAATATTTTAAGTGTCATTTAGTAAGTTCTATCATAAAATGGTGCATTACTGTTCTGTCTTCGGATGCTATACGAATTCTAAACAGAACAAGGGTCTAAAATTTCACCGATTTCCCCACGATGCGAGGTAAGTTTAATCCGAATTTTGTGACAACCGTTGCATATTTGCGTAGGAACACGTATATACACGAGCGGCGGCATCGCTCGACTTCAAAGGCGTCGAACAACTGGTAGTATTTCGTTAAACTGTGCTATTACGGTTCACGAGATACAGTCCGTTGACAGACAGATGGACGGACGGACGGATGACCAGTGGAGGCTTAGTAATACTTAGTGCCCCGTGGCACCCTTCGGGTACGTTACCCTGAAAAACAGAATGATGTTCTCACAATCGCTTCTTGTGTTGAATTAATGAACCTTAGTTACGGTCATCCTGCACCATGATATAACGAAAATAGTACTTATAGTTTCTTAAATTTATTTAGGGGATTTTGCAACTACGTAGGTAGGTATATAGTTTTGATGCAGATATCATTCGCGGCCGCTACGTCGTGCTTTCGCCCGCGGCTGATGACCATGCCCCGCAGCCACTGTGGCTGGTGCACGATTTATTTTCAATTGTACCCTGATTCACTTCGTTTGCATCATTTGATCCACTTATTGTTATCATGTTACAGGCTTAGAAGTGACTCAATAGTCAAGGTTATACACGTTTAAAAATTAAAGTATATCACTTTGCCCCCTGAATACGACATGAATCGTGTTTGGAGTTTGGACTTTGGATACAGCTTAGGTATGTTATGATCATTCCACGCAACCCAGCTAGTATATACCTTCAATCAGTTTGCTATTGTTCCATTTTCATTATTTGGCCACACGATAGTCATTAAATAAGTAGATGATTAATTTTGCTTAGTAATATAATGTATCATTACCATCAATATCAAATCACATTTATTGCTACAGATATAAATGGTAGTCCTAGTCTTCCTATGTAGATAGAACGAAGTCCTATAGGAACAGATAGTCTACTTATAAGTAGACGCTCATGCTAATGTAAGCTGTCGGTCTTCATTTTTCAGAGCTAATGTGATTATTACAATGATGCATCTGAGACCTGTTACCTACCGACATTATTCTCTTACGCGATAGAATGTAAATTAAAAGTAGTTATAAAGGAAGACCCTTTATATTCCTACATGAAAAGAAAAGTAATTTATTTTTAAGAATATCTGTTTGCTATATTTGTTCCTTAGGCGGGTAAAGAGGTAGGTACTATGTTTAGAAAATTCTTAGTTTTAATTTAAACATTTTTATTCCTTAATACTATGACAAAAATAAAAAAATACAAGATA
The DNA here is from genome assembly GCF_902806685.2 of Maniola hyperantus. Lineage (NCBI taxonomy): Eukaryota > Metazoa > Arthropoda > Insecta > Lepidoptera > Nymphalidae > Maniola > Maniola hyperantus. Next base: position 8,770,991 of record NC_048536.1, on the reverse strand, counting down.
ATATACTTAAAAACTTAGTATCTAAGTATAAAGTTTCTATAAGACTAGACAAAAAAGTTACGAGTGGTAATACCAAAGATCGTAACTCTGTCTCTATAAGTATGCATAGATATTACTTTTCCCTGAATTTGTTACACATACATAGCTTATTCTTTATTCTCGATAGTTTCTGAGAATTAAAACAAAGAATAGCATTTATTTATAGCCACTATGTTACAGACACCGAAAGAATGAATACCACGATGGTCATTAAAACATTTTTGGAAATCTAAGTTATGTATGTAAATTTTATATTATAATATCCAATAGTCTTATTTAATATCTATTGATATGTAAGTATGTAACTTAACAGGTAGGTTTCATTTATCTGTCTTTTAAATATTATTTAAATTAATGGTAATTAAAAAAATAGATTAGGTAAAATATTTTAAACATTTTAGATCAAACGAGAACCGAAGCGTGTTTTGTTCTCTGTCGGCTTTAGTGGAATCTCTGGCTCATTTTTAAATACTGTAGAAATGTCGCGCTTGATTATTCCAAAAGATTTACTGCCAAAAGTAGTTTTCGTGAACACATGTTAATTGTTTTTGTGATGTAACAACAAACCCACACGACAGACAAACGGACAGCAAAGTGATCCTATAAGTGTTCCCATTTCCTTTTTTCCTTTTCCTTTCGGAAAAACTCCATTCAAATGAGTCCGGGGCATGTAATAATAATAAAAAGTTGTAGAGAGAGTATGAACGTTTATCTGAGCGACAGAAATAAACAAACTTTATTCAAATTGTAGATTGCTCATAGTGTACCTATATAAGTGACATCGACTGAAGGTTTGCACTCGGGTAAGACATTCAAGTAGTGAGATGATATTTATGGAGGAGCAAACCTCCATCGTCTACATACTAACTAAACATTACAAAAACCCAACTTTAGAACGAATACTTAAATATTTTTTAGGTACAAGGTACCCTTTTCATACAGTCCGTCTGCCTGGCTATGTGTCACAGCCATTTTAAAAAGAAATTATTAGAGCTGTAAATTACTATACCTACTTAGCATTATGAAGCTTCTTAAACAGTTTTTTAATAAAATCTACCGTTTACGAAATAATACTAAAATATAATAAATATGCAAAAGTGGCTGTCTACTAGATCTTAAAACGAAATGGGATTGAAGTTGTACACGGGTGTTCTCAAAGATGCGTTGCGGGCGACCGGGCCGTCCGAGCGCAAAGTTGCACGCTTTTTATAAATATTTACATTTAAAATTCTATGTGCTCTGTTACCATAAAATAATACCGCCATAGTGTATTGAACGTAAATACGAAATTTTATTGAAATTACTTTTATATCAATCGAATAAAACTGGTTTTTCTCCTAATGGTCATGTAAAAAACGCGTCTTTTGGGGAAACTTCATTTTTTTTGTATCGAGCCAAATTGTGCCAATCGTGTTTTGGCTCTCGTAATTCTCTAAAGAATATTATTTGAACGTCCAAAATGTGTCGCAACTCCGCTTTTGGAACGCATATCGGCTACACGACCCATAATTTTAACCGATTTTGATGAAATTTAATACAGAGATAGCTAGAGTCCCGCGGATGGACAAAAGCGCGGATTGTCCAGGAAAGGTAGAGTAAATTCTCATGGATTTCTAAAAAACCCAAATTCACATAGTCGAAGTTGTGGGCATCATGTAATTTTGTATAGAGATACATATACTTATATACTTGCATGTGGGACACGAATATAACTACTTTTGTACCGGAAAACTGAAGAGTTTGCAAGGAATTTTAAAAAACCGTCCAATTCCAGGTGGACGAAGTATCATCATAATATTATCATCTAGTTTATCTATATTTGATAGCAGCTGATGCCTGCGACGTCATCCGCGTGGATTTAGGTTTGTATTATTCCGTGAGAACTTTGATTTTCCAGGACAATAGCTTAAGTTGTAACTTTCCAGGTCTTTAACTATATCCATACAAAAGAATCACACCGATCCATTGCTCCGTTGCGGCGTGATTGAAAAACAAACTACAACAATCAAATAACAACCAACAAACAAATACACTTTCGCATTTATTTATAACTAGCTGATGACCGCGACTACATTCGAGTGAAATTAGATTTTCAAAAATTCCGTAGGAACCAGAAACTTTTTGATTTTCCGCCTAAAAAGTAGCCTATGTCACTCTCCAGGTCTTCAACTATATCTATGTAAAAATTCGTTGCTCCGTTGCAGCGTGGTTGAAGGACAAACCAATAAACCAACAAACAAACACACTTTCGTATCATTATATTATGGATAGGGATTTTGCGGAATAGTGCGCGCTCTAATAATGACATCTCTCTGCATTTAAGTGAGCCATTCACCCCGAACCTGCACTCGACACGCGCCTGCGCTGATAGATCCTGCACAAGTAAATTATGAGTATCTCGCCACGATTTATGCTTATCCTTGATTTCTACCACGACGACTTTTATTGCATGTGTTGAAACCACAGATTGTATTGATCTATACGTGTTATGGTGTACAATTATGCAGGTATTATTTTATTAGGTATATGCTCTGGCGGAATACAATGGCAATTAAAATGAGCAACGAAGATAATTAATAGTAAGCGGAAGTAATAGTAATGAATACCAATAACTTTTTCTAAGTGACGTTGTGAGATGATGATAAGTGATGATCACTTATGACCTGATCACTTAGATCAATTGGTATATCTATTGCTAGAGTAATTTCTTACAGACATCCTTTAAAGAGAAGTACGTTCAGATGGCTATTTATTAAGTTTGAAAACTGCAATTATATATTTCGCAATTCTAAACACTATTAATTATTCATAGTACCCAATTCGTTTACAACAATAAGTTTGTGCGTGTCCTTGTTTCGCATAAATTGTTCCAATTCTAAAGTAATTTTGAGATGTCTTGCCGATAACACTGAGTGCATGACTTAACCTTAACTAACCTCTTACTTAAGGCATGACCCCACAAAAAGCGAGACGGCAGCGACTGCAATGGCAACTGTGCTGCAGGAGATTATAGTGAACGCGCGCATACGCGTGTAAGATTTTTAATATAAGAGTCTGTATGAAGAAAGTCATACCGTAGAGGGCTACAGCGAGCTGCGCTACTGCGTCAGCGTCGCTCCTAGTCCTATGTGTGCTTGGTAGTGTGAATTCCTTCTTGCATTTCCTTGTATTAGGCCATCAAAACAGAAAAGAACAGAGAGGATAGGAGATGTCTTATAAATGACCAATCAGATATCATTATTTAGTACATATCTCTCTGCGTAGCTTCAGTGGACACCATTCAAGAGTCAAGAAAGGATGTCTCATTTTTCTAAGATAATTTTCAGCATATAAGCGGCGAGCAGGCAATTGACGCGCGGCGGACACGTGAAATATTATGTCTGATGACATGTCTTTCTTCCATGAGCGATGCACTTTACTTTACCCGGTTCACGTGGTCCTGACTGAAAATCATCGCTGTATGCTCTTGTGTATCAAGGCATACAGCATAGTACTGAGCTGGTGGGCTGGAATCTTTTTTCGGGTTGTGCCACACACGACACTGTTTGTTTCAGTGCTTCTTCTGCTTGAGGTATGTTGACTTTAATGCTTAAGTGGAGGAAGGGCTGGGATAACTAAGTCTTAATTATAAGATGATGAAGATGTGTGGGACAATTTAAGAAATAAACATTTTTCTTTCTTTGTCTTTTTTTCTTTCTTACTGTTGTACTCTAGCCAGCTCATATTATCTTCGCTCCGCATTGGTGAAAACACCCCCATTACGCTGCTTGTCTCCTCTCCTCTCTGCTTTGGTAGAAACTAGGAGCCGCATTGAACCCGTTGCCGCGGTGTGTATGTCCAAACCTTTAACGCCATGCACAGAAACCGTGCCGTTTTCAATACAAAAGAGGAACTAGTGTTAAAATCATTTAGAGGTATCATTAATTTTAAATTATGCATCAGTGAAAATTAACATAATATAATGAATTGCCTTTGTCTGATCTTGCGCAATCACATTCAGATTCTTACATTAAATAAAACAATGTAGTGTATGGTTCATTTACTACCACGAATAAGTACTTCGTATTCGTTATCTGTACAGATATTAATAGATTTAAGTTTTGTGATGGTCATGTCAGTATAGATTATAGAGAGAGAGCCAGCGCGTGCTAAACCTTCGTTATTTTATAAAAGCTGAAAGTTTCTCTTCGTGTTGTCTCCAATACTGAGAGGAACGTTTGTTTGGATCAATGGTGGCTCTGGAAGATAATAGGTAGTACCTAAAGGTTTAAAAAATCTCACGTCAATGTATATATTATATAAGGGTGTCTCGCAAAGGTTGCCATGATACTAAGTGTCTGGCAATGCATGACGTTATTTCTAATACTATTCTAAACAACAACAAAAAATGAATTTGAAAATCCGTGCTCAGTAGTGGGCCGGTGATGGGTTGATGATAATGATGATTCTTGTTTAAAATTATTGTTGGGTGATTGAAAAATCAAACATTAAATATTTTGGGAACTGTTTTTATCAGTTAATAAGCTATGAAAGCATATGGACGACCAAAAAACGTAAAAAGCAAAATCACCATAATAGATTCGGTTGCTGTATGTCGATATAGGGCCATAGTGTTGAAATATCTTTCTATTTATTTTATAAACTTTAGCTACAGCCAGCAAAAAACCGTTAAAAAAGTTATGTTAAGCTTTTAAAGTGAAACGAGCCGTTTTGTGAGGCGTGTAAGCAATCCTAGTAGCGGGTAGTTATCGCATTTCGTTCCGGCTATGTCACTGCGGCCGCAGGTAACTGTTGCATGCGGTCACCTGTGGACCGATTGTGATTCATCAATCGGGATCGGAATCACAACATTTTTGTACCCGTATTTTTTTTTTAAATAAGGTAAACAAACTAGTAAATAAATAATAATTGTATACTAAATACTATCTGTCCCGGCTTTACTCACGCGTGTAGTCAACGTTAGCCCGACTAGTTTCGAACCCATACGGGGTCCTTTTTCAAGGGAGTCCGTTCGCGCACGCGCCGCGGAATGGAAATCACTCACGGTAGTTTAAACGCTAAAATAATTGTATACCTATACCTATACACAAGTACATAAAAGACTAAATTGAAGAATACACTTGTTATCTACAATTGTAAAATTGCAAATGACGTAGGCGTATGTATTACATAATAAGTAATTTATAGTTATTAGTTAATTTGCTTATCGAAAATCTATAGTCTATACCAATACATAATATTGCTGTAAACATACTTAAGCGGTATTGCTCGTAGGCCTACTTGTTTGATTTGAAAATATGATGCTAACAATTTTCTACATTAACTATCATAAACGATCTCGATCCTTAAGTAACAATTCCACTGAACTTCACCACTGCCCGCTAGCACCGACATCCTACACTAATTAAATAACTAACGACACGTGTCGGGTTCGCGGCGACTATATTGCACTGCTTTCTCTCAGCGACACCCGAGAAGGCCCTCCTTACTGTAAAGAGAAAATATAATTGCGGTTACTAATGGTGTATGTAAATATGTCACGGAATGCGTTCATAATTCATATTAATTACTTTTTAATAAAAAAGGAGGGAGAAATTTCCTATAGTCAGATTTATCTATTTCTAAAAAGCAGTTAACAGCAAAACGTACTTTTGAGTTAGATATCGCAAAAAAACGTGGGAATGATGGACATCTACTTTTAGTACCGAAAAATCAAAGAGCTCATACAAGATTTTTTAAAACCTAAATCCAGGTGGTTGAAGTCACGGATATTATCTATTTGGTAGATACATACATACATTGCTTGCATACCGCACACGGATAATAGGCTACTTTTTATCCCGTAAATATTAGACTTCCCACGGGATTTATAGAAAAATCTAGATCTACGCGGACAAAGTCGCGGCCGTCACCTAGTGGTAAATATTCACAGGGCTGTACAATAAATTAACATTATAGATTGTCAAGTAATGAAGGGTTGTGTCCGCAATTTTTCACGGGCAATACCGAGGCACGGCTGGCGCACTATTTAGCGCTTGATCTGAATCTACGGCCGATAAAAATGACCCGTCTATATTCATATTTGACTGCCAATTAATTTGGTGCTGAATCATTTTTATGTTGACAATACTCGACATTCGTTACAAATATAAGTAGGTACGTCTCTCTCAGTAACAATGCTGAGAGTCGTGACTCCTTCCATATTTATCACAAGGACAGGCATTCTCTTAAGTATCGTCTAATGTAGTGGACTCCCATATCTTTCCGCAAAAATATATTATAGCTGTGAGAGTAAGAAAGACATTAAAATATTGTTACTTTAAACATATTGTAATGTAGGTAATATATAATTTTATTAAATTGATAGTTTTTGATCAGAAATATTTGTTAATCATGTTGTATCATTATACTGCGCATTGACATAGTTTACTCTGGCATTGCACAGCCTGGTTACAAAAATCAAAGACACGGGCCCGGCATAAAATTGCTGTATGACTAGTGATTTAATCAATAAGTTCTTGTCTTTCGCTGGTCCACAGAAGAAATCAGAAATTATTACGAAGTATGAGAGATCAGTCTGAAGGAAATTATCTTATTGTTTCTGAAAAATATGGATTTTCAAGAAAATAATCTTAACATAGAGCCCCTACAGTCATTGATGTTGGAATCCCACAGTCATCACAAATATTATTTGTCAGTTGGAGTACCAGTCATAGCATTCGTTATTTGTATATTTTAGTCCATGTTATTTTTAAGTAGGTATCTGGTATGATACTTAAACAAGATAATTGGCCGTGATCTTCATAACGGTCCAAGTATGCCACAATAGACGCAGTTCACGTTGGAGTTTTCGGAACACGTTCGCTTAATAATGGGTGTTTACTCTGTTCTTAAGTTCAAAAGCAAATAGATGTCGATCATAGCTGTGCCTGAATTCCAAAAGCTACAACAATAATAGCTCACGCCGCCGCCGACAATAACGAGGGCGAATATTTTTGAATAACTAACAAATATTTTAATATCGAACGAAACCATCAGCAGTATCTAACGAATACCCAACTAGCCTTCGGAGTTAGTATTTTAGACACATGTAGCCTATTTTGTTGGAATACTTTACTAGCTTGTCCGTCCAGGCTTTGCTCGGCTGGAATTTAGAAAATCAGCGTGGGGTGGAATTCCCAAAAATCCTAAAACACGTATTTCTTCATTTATTTGCAACCCACGTAACAATTTTCATGGAAATAATTTGAAAAATTACGAACTTTCATACATACTTTCATCCCCTATTTAACCCCATTGGGAGTCAAATTTTCAAAAATCGTGTAATACATACTTATTATTTAATTTTAACCGAAAGCCTAAATATCAATTTCATCGATGTACCTAACAAAAATGACGGACTTACATACAAACTTCCATACCCATATTTAAACCCCTTAGGGGTTGAACTTTCAAAAATCCTTTATATGCTATTGACAAAATTTCATGTTTCTAACCCCAGCTGTTTAGGCTGTGCTTTGATAGATCAGTCTGTCAGTCAGGACAAGTTTTTATATATACCTACCTATAGATTATGAACATATCTAGATGAGCAGATTGAGGACATTATTGGATAGGTACGACGAAGTTTTAAATGTCTCAAAATAGATTGACTCTATGTATACGCAGAGGTACACATTCCTAAGAATAACTGGAGAACTCTCAGGCATATAGGTTTCCTCACGGCGATGTTTTCTTTCACCGCTAATGGTAGTTATATTTCAAATTATACTTAAAATAAGCTCACATAACCCACAAAAAAGTAAGAGGTGTGTGCCCGGGATCGGACCCCGCATCCCCAGAAGAGGAAGCCGTATTATCGCTTTTTAACGATTAACATTAACTTGAAAAGCCTCTAAATTTAACTTCGAGAGAGTGAATTTAGCCTTAGCTCCTAAGTGTCGAGACCTCGTGTTTGAGGAACAAGCCTGCGCAACGACAAAGGAGACTGAGTAGGTTCATCAGGGCATAATATGATATTTTGTTCCTTGTATTTTATGCATCAATATATCAAGAACAACAGACGTAATTATAGGGGATTGATTAAGGGAAAATATGTATATTAACGTTATGCATAACACGTATAATTTAGAGAAACTTTTTCGGTGAAGAAGTTAAAACTACGCATAAATTGGTTTTTAACAAACGTGATCGTTACGTCGGACTTTCGTTGCAATACACTGGAATACATTATTTAAAATGATTTAAAACATAAATTATTATAAATAAGCCACAGGGCGAAATTTCTTATTACGAAGTATTTTCCTCAAGATGTACCTGTACCTACCTACTCGTATGTATACCTCCTACGATTTTACAATTTATGAATTGTAGATTGTCAAATAGGTACTTAGCAAGGTTTGTTTATTTTTAAATAAAATTCATTTACATAAAAGTAACAAACAAAATATTTAATAAAAAACCTATATACTACAAACTTCACAGATAGATGTCTAATTGAATATTCCGAAAACAAAACATGAATCGGCGCAAACTTTACCTACAGGACCAAATTAAAATGTCCAAATATTCACACCTATAATATAAATTTGTTAATTAATTTATGAATAATGTGTCTCTCTAAAGTAGTAAACACACATTTATAGTGCAGTAATTTCGAGTTTGTAGTGTCATTAATAACTACGCAAACAGGCGTTGGCAAGTTTGTAGAGAGATAAGTTTTATAGTGTCGTATCTATTAAAAGCTTTGCAAATGCTACCAAGAACTATAAGATGTCTTAAAAACATAATTTATATAATGGGACCTTACTTACTTTGTTACACTCACTGACCTCTACTAATACAAGTAGGTACGCTGGACTTGCCATTGCCGACCTGTTTTGGATGTTACTTGATTCTCGCCGTTTTGGTGGTGACAGCAGTGAGCATCATGTGAGCGTACTCAGCAGAACTAATGAATCATTAGTGATGACGATGAGATATAGATATCAACATAGTTTGAACACGAAAACCATCTTCAAAAAAGGAGGAGGTTCTCACTTCATTGGAATCTTTTTTTTATTTTTTAAGTATTTTCCCGATAAGACGCCTGAACCGAAATTATAAATTCTTTTTTGTTTGAAAGGGTTTACTTCCAAGGTGGTCCCGTATAAATTTGGTGAAGATTTGATGAACATCTTCGAAAATAGATACTGGAACTCCTCAACGGATAACAGTAAATTTCTCGCGATCAGTGTAATAGTAAACAGAAACATTTTTGACCAGGCATAGCATATTTTAATACAATGGGGCCAGTAAAAATTGTGAATTAATTTTTTTTACAAAAAGAATAAAAACTGACTTCAATATCTAACCGTGTTTGTACACTAAAAATTAAAATTAATTTTTATTTATTACCGAATATATTATGTATACAAAAGTTAATATAAGTAAAGTAAAAAGTGAAATATTCTTTATTGTTCATCAATGTACACCAAGGTGCTGGCATGGCGACCTCGCATCGGAAGGGTGTTGGCAGATACGTGGACGGACGACATCAGACGAGTCGCAGGGAGCCGCTGGGTTCAGGCCGTCAGGTTGCAAGACCGTAGCGTGCGCAAGTCCCTACAAGAGACCTATGTCCAGCCGTGGACGTCTATCGGTTGATGATGATGATGATGCTCAGCAGGGCGTTTTGAATCGGCATAAAAAATTTCTGAATGCTGTCATTTTGTATGCATACCTCTTCCAGCGTACTACGTAGGTAGGTAAGTAGTTTTATATTATGTCCATTTCAGTATTTATACTGCATACATACATACTGATATAAATAGTTCAAACGTTTTAGGAAGTAAACTGCAATCCAAAAGATTGTAGTTTCAAATCTCATCTAATACAGTTAAACATACCATTACTTAGAGCGAAAACTGGAAGAGAACTTAACAGTATTCCGTAAAATTAAAAAAAAAGATTCCGACGAATTGAGAACCTCCTCCTTTTTTGAAGTCGGTTAAAAAAATGGTTGTGAATAATTTCGATATCACTTGCGGTACGGTACCTATGTAAGTAGTACAATTCATAAATCTATACGAAAATTGTCTTTTGTCCATAATTCACAGTCGTAAATATTGTCGCTTTTATGGGTGTATTAAGGTATTACCTACGCAAACCCGTTTTTCGATGCGATAATAAAACTGTCGTCTTTTTTATTATAATCTAACACGTGCCACCCAGTTCCGACGTAGGCAGGTCTGCCTAAATAGAGAACACTGTAACAATCTGTTTATTAAAAAAAAACTGTGGAAATAAATAATTATTCTGCAATCTGCATTCTGATTTATTCCCATTCTATTACTCCAAGACTTCGTTTGCGTGGATTTTTTAAAAATCCCGTTGTATTTCTTAGTGGAATATTATGTTCAAATATTAGAGAGTTGATATATTATATCGGCGATAGGGAAATCGGCTCTTATATAATGGTAACTTATTTTGTTCATAAAAATATAAATTTTTGTGATTACCATGTGAAATTATAGGTAATATTTGACTAACAACAAACACAAAAGTTTCAAAATATTGCTTCACACAAAGTCTAATAACTCAAAAATACATAATTAAGTATTGCCTAGTCCGAAGCCGAATTGACAAAATGGAGTTTCGGCTTTATGAGGCACTTTTAGATTGGCCTGAAAACACAGACCACCCTGAAGGTTAGGTTAAGTTAGGCGGTGCTATGGCCGGTCCGTCACTCACAGTTTGCTCCTTGGGTTGGTTGGCGTGCTATGGTTCCGGCAAGCCTCTGGCGGTGTTTGGGGGCACATAGTGCCCCTAATGGTGGGTCTGCTGTGGCGGACATCCGCTGGCGGAGTAACGTCGAGGCGTTGTTGGTCCCTTGTGCTCCGTCGTTAGCGGGGGGGTGGAACTTCGTGAGGTTTTTAGTCGGTAGGAGTCCGACATAACCACTGTGCATCCTCGTGGCCGGTGGTATCCATGATGGATTTTCCTCACGAGAAAAAAAAAACAAAAGGCGGTGCTCAGGAGGGGTACCAGTCAGGTAACCTCCCCGTGTGCCTGAGTGTTGCAAGTCCCTTCCGGAGGAAGAGCAGCGCTTGGGCCGGTGTACCCTGGTAACATGGTTAACAGTTTCTCTTCATGGGATATTGTTAGCCATGGCTCTCTCTATATATAAAAATGAATCGCTAAATGTGTTGCTGATCGCAAATCTCGAGAACAGCTGAACCGATTTCGCTAATTCTTTTTTCATAATATTCCTTGAAGTACGGGGATGGGTCTTACGGAGAGAAAAATTTAAAAAAAATCCTGAAAAAGAATTGACTGTTAGGCGGTACGAAGTTCGCCGGGGCAGCTAGTATAATATAGATTATTTAAGCTAGAGACGGCAAGAATGCTTATCTCTCGTCTGAATTTCGAGATTATAAAATGAACCTCTCTGAACTTCAACTTTCTAGATAGGTACAAGGTTTTAAGTAGGGTGTTGATCATACAGTCAGCGAGATTAATCATGACTTTTCATTTATATAGGTATACCTATCTATATTTTTAAATATAATTGCCTTAAATAAAAATTAAAACATCAAATAAAATTAGAAACTTAGAATGTAATACTCAGAATGGAATAATTAAAATGAGTCGTTATCTTCTAGGGATATATCTACCTCTGTTTGGTTCAAATGCATTTCCTCCTAATCCTTTTGTAGAGAAGGTTACGAGAGTTGATGCTCAGCTTCCAGTTTTAGGAGCGAGCACGCACGCTAACTGCCTTCATGAATATTTAGATGCGCGATACTTCATTAGTCACTTGTGGGTCGTAGGAAACGGGCGTGTCAACATAGAGTTATACCTTATCAGCTAACCTGTCGTTTTTATTAGGTACCTAGTAGGTAATAATAGTATTAGATTCTCTTAAGCGAGATAAAACAATAAAAACTGTTTTTGAGAGACAGATGTCTTAATTGTACCCTATAATAATGAAAAACTTTTTTGGACAAAATTTCCAGGATAATAATATTTTAAAAATTTATCGTTCGATTCCAACTTCACTAAAAAATGAGTAATAATGCGTAAAATTTAACTCCTCACGCACCATTTTAACTTTTTGTGTCAAATTTTATGTCAAAAGTACTACTTTAGCCCTTATTTTAAAGGTTAACCATGGGTTAACCGTACTTTTGACATGACAGTTGACCCATAGAGTTAAAATGGCGCGTAGGGGTCATTTTTTACGTACTATATATCTAAGTATGGAAAGTCAACAAAAACATTTTTTATTTTTATCGGTCCTTAAAAGATGTAGGTACCACTTAATATTATATGAATGATTACTCGAATGAACTTTCACGCTATTAAAATTCATTCATCTGCTGTTAAAAGTCAAACCCCCACAAAATCAGAGCCATTGTTCTGACAACAAAATGAAAGTTCTTTATTTGCATATTTGATATTCGGCGCCTATATTATTATCTAGATTTGTATTGTATGTCATATCATAACAAGATTATTATCGTTGCGCGTCGCTAAGAAATTCCAATGGCCTTTTATGTATTATTGACTACTGCTATTATCTATATAGATAGATAGGTTACAAGCAAAGACATTTAATAACCATTTAATATTATTATACTTACCTACTGTACCTACGGACTGCACAAATATAGGTACGTCCGCATCCGCATCCGCAACCGCATCAATTAATGCGGAGCTTTTACGGATGCGGATTCATATTTGCAACAAGTAATGACCTGCAAAGAAAGTGGGCTGTAGGACCAGAGTGGCGCGTGCTCCGCGCGTGTTTGCTAATTATTGATATCTTCGTTCGCTAACTGACCAATGGTGTACAATGGTGCGCAACAGGGGTGCTACGGAATGTTTCGCATCCACATTCGCAAATGCGGAGCAGTCGCATTCATTCAGACATCCGAATCCGCAGATGTCAAAATATTGGCATCCGCAACAACTCTGCTAGGCACCTAAAAGATATAAAACAGAGGCAAGCACAGAGGATAAAACATGTTATATTTTTTTAATGTGCAACCCTGTCCACGATAAACTGAGTGTTCAATAAAGCCTGACCAAAGAGATTAATAAATGTTAAAGGTTAAATTGTTATATTATGCGTACAATCTTAGAAGGGACTCGCCACATTTGCTCTATGCATCAACTGTCATGACAATTTTTTTGTGTTTTTAGGGTTCCGTAGTAAACACGGAACCCTTATAGTTTCACCATGTTCGTCCGTCTATCCGCCCGCCCGTCCGTCCGTCCGTCCTCGGTTAATCTCAGAGACTATTAGTGCTAGAAATCTGTAATTTGGCATGGGTATAAATATTAATCACGCCGACAAAGTGGTGAAATAAAATTGTGATAAATATTTTTTTAGGGTATCTCCCCTACATGTAAAGTGGGGATGATTTTTGTTATCGTCTACCCCATAGTATAGTGTTGAATAGGTCTTTTAAAAATACTGTGGGTGTGGGAACATCAGTTTTCGATTTCTAGATCCGTTTGTAAAATTATGATGTCCCCCCCCCCATCAGCCAAATGGTAGTTTAATCAATTTTAAAGGAAAACTATCATGGCTAAGTAGGGTTTGTGGCCGATTTTTACAAGAAAGTTTACATGACTGTTGAGACATAGAGTAAATCAATATGGAATCCGTCCTCAGATTGTACGAGCAATACTTATAAATAATATATATTGCAAGTTTCTAATCCTCGAAGTTTCTGGAACAAACGCTGATTTAAAATAGTTGTTAGATACTTATTAAAAATGTTTGGATAGGTATGATTATGATGGACTAAATTAATATTATGCGAGTATCACTTTGGTGACAACATGACTTGATGGTTATCTTCAATGGTAGGTAGGATTTAATTATAATTTTATATTACCTACCACGCATGTAAGTAGGCAGGTTATACATAAGAGGAAGAAAGATACACGAGGCGTACGTTATTGTTGTTGAACATGATGAGTTCTTGACGTTTGCTTATTACAATTGTGAAAGTAAGATATTTAAGCATACGAGCGTGCCGCTGACACGGACAGGCTGGCGTGGGCGCGCAGCTCCCGATCGCCGCCCCGATACGTGCTGCGCCCCCCGGCCCTGCTCTTGTTTAGAACACTGAATAGAGAGACTGTCTGGAACTGAACTGAAACTGGAGGTTAGGTTAGAGTAAGGTTAGGTTTTGATAGATACACCAGTAACTTATACGATGCACGATGGTTTCTAAAAGTTGTATAACGTAGGTATAAGCAGCACCAGCCCCAACAAACTCGGCACCTTAATTAGTGGACTTGCTCTTCTTGAGCAAGCAAAATAAAAAACAAACAGTTAAAAGGAAAAGATAAGAAGTGGACAGGGATGCTTTGGCAGTGGGAAAGGCACATTATGTGTGATTTAGAAGCATTTATATAATCGATGTTTACTCATAATTAAAGCGAAAGGGGAAGTAGATCCAGATACCTACTGAATTACAATACCAGATTGCTAAAAATACCAGATGCCCGAGCGAAGCGAGTGCGCAAACTCTAATTTTATAAAAACAATCATCAGTTCAGCCCGGCGGATATTACTTATGGCATTGCTAAAAACTATGTTTTTATAATTTTGTATTGTTATGCTGGTGAAACATAGAGAAAGAGGTGGCCAAGTGGGACAGTCTCTGATTTGCGCCAACATACCATATGTCCCGTACCATCGCTATGTCGCTCCCAAATTAGAGCGCCTGTTGCTTAGTTCGCCTATATGGAAGAGCTGGCCGTGATTACAAGGAACCACCAAGGAACTGTATGAAGACGTTCACAATGTGGGGAGCGCAAGGGCCGCGGTGCTGCATTCACGTCACCGTCACACTCAGGAGTATATTATATCGTGCATTGTTATACAAATTATAAAGCACGACACGTGCTTTATATAGTTCCTTGTGGTAAGAAATCCTCATATATTATAGTAGAAACTGTAAGGAGTATCTAGCAGAGGATATTTACTGCTTGGTATGTTTTTAAAACCTCCCGTGCCTCCTCCGTTAGTAAAATCATAATTGATTTGATAACTGCGATTTAAAACCACTTAACGTTTGTAGGATGTTGGTAGGTATTAATTTGTTGTCCATAATTCTCTTTTTTTATTGAGTAAGGAAAACAACTTAAGTTGAAATATTCGTATCGAATTGAAAGAGTCGTAACGTGAAATAAAAACCAAGGATGTTCATCAGACGCGAGGCTATAAAACCAGCCCTAAAATGTTAAACGACTGCTCAAAATTGGTGGTAAGAAGAAATTACAAAATAAAACGATGGGATTACGGTACTTTGAATGATTTTTGAGAGAGTCCGTCTTAACCTATATTTCACTTTATGGGTGAACGATTTTACAGCCGCCTCGCAGGCAGTTCGAACGACTATACGCTCGTAGAAAGTTTCAGATATAATTTCGCAGTGATCAGTCATTGTATTAAACCTACTTTTTCTTTTATACACCCCAACATGTTTAAATAATCACAATAAAAGTTTACGGAACTCTTCAGTTTTAAAATAGGTAGGTACCTACTTATATTTAAAGTAGATAGGTGGGTATTTAAAATAGCATTTACTTACTAAAAACTTCATAAATATTTTCAAAAAAATAAAAGTAATACAAATCCTATGAAAATCGGGAAAGGTGCTCAAGAAAAACGCAGTCGTTTTATCGCTTCGTAGCTGCTAAAACCTTCAACCTACATAAGTTTCTAGGTCACCAGGTCAATTTTTATGATTTTAAATTTTTCTTTGTTAATGTTCATAGGTCTGTCTTGGCCGTTTAAGGTATGGCGTATGCCGTTTAAGTAGTTAGGTATTGATTAAAGGAAACAATAAAAGTAGCATTTAGGCAAAATACTTATAGTTTTTAGCTTATATCCACATTCGATTTAAACTCGTTCGACATAGTGGTTATCGTAGACCAGTGTTTCTCGAGAAAACACTAGACCAAAAATTCTACAATTTTTTTTCACCAACTTTCTCGCATTTAATTCCATATATAGATAGATAGGAAATAGATAGCAAATAATTTGCATGATTATTAGCGGTGATAACCTAGTGGTTAGGACGTTGGCATCCTTCAGGCGGCCTGGGGTTCAATCCCGGGTATGCACCTTTCACTTTTTGGAGGTAGGTATATGTGCGTTTATTTTTAAATAATTAAATACAATATAGTTTAACGGCGAAAGAAATCATCGTTCGAAACCTGCTGCCTTTTTCAAACGTATGTGAAGTCTGCCAAACCGTACTTCGGCAGCATGGTGGACTTGGCGTAAATCCTTGTATTCTGAGAGGAGACTCGTGCTCATTAGAGATTATTTTGCGTTCTCTACTTAGTAAGAGAAATGTTCATTGTTCATCTATTTTGACGCACACATAAATATTAAGGCAATCGGGGGCACCAACATGCATAGTAGGTCGATTGAAATGGTGGTATCAGTGTACAAATCGGAACAGGCTGTAACAAAGCGTGTCGCGCAGTGATCGACGCGTTGTCGTCGGGGCTCTATGACAAACGCAGCTATGAGTGATTGTGTCCGTCCGCCGCACACTGGTTCTCTTTGTGTCGAATAATCCGCTGAGTCGTGATCTAGAGTCTAACGGTGCAGGTCTGCAGCCTATTGAGTACGCTCTCGGTAATAGGAACAATTTTTCAAGCTTTCACATAAGATCACTAATACTTGTTAAGCCAAAAATCCAAATAATGATATATTGACTGTGAACCAGATAATCTTGACTCTATTGTTCGCGTGCTTATGCTTTAATAATCACGGTAGATCTAAATTTGTTTATCCGTTTCAACATAAAGAGTTGCCTCGTTGCAACTAATATTAGGTTAGTATACACTGATAAATACGTATAACAATCTATTCGTTGGCCTCTTCGTATATATTGCACTCATTTTTAACTTAGGTGTTTTTAACAACTTATATACCTAGGTAGTTAAAACACCTAAGTTAATTTGTGTTATTTATGATCGTGAAGCATACTTAGATAATGGTGATGGCAAAAAAACATTTACTCGCATGCCTAAACTTTATATTATACTTAGGTAGGTATAGTGCCTTGATTATAAAATAACATAGTCACAACTATAGCTACAAACCTAAATCATTTGCCCGCGTCTGTCACTTTTTCCACTAGTTCCTTGACAATTCGTCAGACTCTGCGGTGAGTATAGTAATAATTGCTTTTAAATTTTTGGTGTATTATAATTTCAAGAAAAACTAAATACCAAGCCACGCTAATCATTCAGTGTAGCTTTTAAGTACCTATTTAATTTTTCGAAGTTAAGTTTGGAAAATCAGCGACACCTGACCTTACCACCTTGTTTACCTTGTTCACAAGCTTCAAAATCAAAACTATTACATATCAATCTCGTCAACGAACGAATAATAAACCGAATTATTCATACCAATAAAATTTGCACACTGTTTATGACATGCTTATACATATACTCACTATCGTGGCGCATGGAAGTCCTTGGCACATGAAGACCTATGGCTAGGTAGCAGGTAAGTAGGACGTCTTCGATGTCTAGGTAGGTATCGATTGACTACGATACGCATTGAGTGTGTAATAGCTTATGGGCTATAATTTTGCGTATCAATTACGAAAATTGCTTCTGTTCTTGAACATATAAGATACATAATATTGACAGAGCAGATAATAAATGTAAAAATATGCAATTTATGGAAGTTGTAAGCTCTTAATTTGACGTACTACAGGCTCGTAATATTACAAAAAAAATACCCACCGCTTTTTATCTTGATGGTAGCACGCGTGATTTTTCACACTGAGGTTAACTCGATTTGAGTTAAAATCTCAGGTCTCACCTGCAAACAGGCAGCCACCTGTTAACTGCAACTTGGCTCTACAAAAAAAGCAAAGGAGCGAGCGCCAGCCAATGCAAAAAAACAAGAATCCAAGACGACACGTTTGGGAAATAAAAAAAGCTCTCGCCCACCAGATGGTTGCCTCGACGCGCCGAGAAACTCGCTTTTGAGCAGGTTGTGACTTACCACGCAAATTCATTTGCACTTAAGAATATGGGGAAAATAATAAATCTGATTTTGAACAATTAAGTAAGTAGGTACCTACCGAGATTTTTATAAATTCTAAACTAAAAGCTAAACGCTACACTTATCTACATTACAACATTTTCGTTAAAAGGTTGAATTTGAGGTGGGGTTCTTATGAAAAAATATGTAGGTAAATAGATGTGTGTGTGTAAACCCTTACTTTACGTTAGAACAACAAATAGTAGGTATACTTAAATCGAGTCCGAGAGTCGACGCGGTTGACGTTATTCTCGAATTCCAAATAAGATGCCATAAAGAAATTATCTTTATCTTTTAAAATTCTTAAACAAGTAATAATTAGTATAATTCATATTTATTATCTGTATGAAGTAAATAACCTGAATAATACTTACATGAATAAAAACACAAGAACGTGATGCGAGAGCTTTTGATGAACTAACTTTTTTATTACACCTTTCGAAACCGATTCCGCTGCGCTCATTTGGCAGAGTTAGCAGAAATTAATTGGCCATATGTTTTCTTTACATTGTCATTAAAATAGTCTTTTAAAAGATACAACCCCATATGGTGCAATAATTTTTTTCTGTTGCAAAAACAAAATGGAAACACTGAGTCGACATAACAATCAAATAACAAGCAGGAAAAAACGGACGTGCTAACCTGTTTTACTTTTAAATAATGTGTCAAGTCATCTCATCACCTTAGTTCCTGTCTGCTCTTTTATCTTTTTAATGATATTTGTAAAATGCTGGGGCGGCTGATTTATACGGTTATATACTAGTAGTAAGTATTTATAAGTTTTAATTAAATATTATTTCTCTTTATAGGTATGATAATTAATGTAACTCATGATCGGATTATCACAGTCCAAGTCATCTTTTCATTTTGTAGTGAAATCAGATGAAAATTAATTTGTATAGGTATAGTAATCATCAACCCTTGCCATTTTTATGATGAACAACTCACGCGCTATCTATTGTAACTACACGAACTTTGAAAATACTACGTCAGAAACCTTTCTGTATACACGTCCTGACAACAACTGTACAAAGTTTAAAAATGAAATGGTACCCATAGGATCGCATAAGGAACAAGCAAACAAAGAAACATTTATTTTTAGGTATACATTTAGATAGATATACTTGATTAAATAAATATCTACTGTGGATTTCTGAGTTACTATTGAGTTCCGCCCATCATCATCATGCGACGCAATCTTGCCGACTTCAAATGCAACATTTGTTTTAATTTGTAGTAACTGTTTTTACATAATATTATATCACATTTTTATGAATTAAATCTATGAAGAATTAACACTCAAGCGGTATTTAATAGTTTTTAGACAATTAGCTGCAGTAGGTACAAGGTGGGAAATTGGTCTGCCCCCGCAATTAGTTCCGAGCTAACTAATGCTCGTGTAACTTATGACCAACGATAGCAGCCGTCTTATATCGCTCATTAATGGATTGTTTCCATTACTAATCAACACCAAACAGCATTTCCCTTCACTTCGTAATTATAGTATTTGGCAAAGATTAGCCGCATTTAATAGCAGGACCGAAATATCTGTTGTTTATGGTAAAGATAGCTTCAAGTTTAAGTTTTCCTTGTTTAGATTCGTATGAGCGTCTATGTAGAGTGCCTTTTCCAACAGTCACATTATCTAGCGGCACACAGACAGACGCAACCTTACTTTACTTTAAACCTATACGAGTTTATAGTGCTAGTAAAATGTAGCCGTGATAGCCTAGTGGTTACGACGCCCGCCTCCTACTCGGTAGGTCGGGGGTTCGATCCCGCACGCTCATCTAATGTTCACGAAGGTGTGGGAAGTCTGCCAATCCGCACTTGTCCTGCGTGGTGAACTAAGGCCAAACCATTCTCATACTGAGAGGAGACCCGTGCTCTGTAATGAGCCGGCTATGGGTTGATCATGATGATGATAATGATACTTTAGTCTTTGTGGCAAGTAGTAGAAATAGTAAAAAAAAAGGTTGATACTAGAATATAACTAAGTACTAGCTACTATATAAATACCTACATAACATGAAATGAAAAGCTTTCTTCCAATTAAAACTATTTTAAGAAGGAAAGTATTAGTGTATAATATTAGTAAAATCTTTGAAATGAAATCCAATTAGAAATCCTGTTTATCCAGATTTTTGTAGATAGCTAGGTAAAACTGCAGTTTTCCAATGACGAAATGGATAACTTCTGTTTGGTTGTATAATTTACACTCAGCAGATTGACTTTATCTCGAATTGTAATCAGTTAACGCTTCTGAAAGTAATAAGAAATCACTTCAGTTAATCAATACATGTAGATAGCTTTTTATTAATGTTTGTCAGTATTACGACACAGGTGGCTCACGGGTGTCGGCAGTTACTACGGTCTAGGGCTGACAACTTTCAGTAGTAGGATATTATATACTTTGTCAGGACCGGTCCTGCGTAGTCTACGGCGACTTTAGAAAAGAGTCTGATTTGCACGCGAGCCGAAAGCAAATCAGTAATTTTAGATTCGAAAAAGATTACCCGAAGACGAAAATATTTGAAACAGTGGAAAATTATTATTTTGACAATTTGTTTGGTGCAAATAATCCAATAATTTACTGTAAACGAAATTAATGTGGCTCGTAAGAACGAATGCAAATTAATTTTATATGCGAAAGAAACGAAAAGATGATTAAAATGATTTTCAGAACATAATAGTAAATAGTTTTTCCGATAATCGAAATCCGAGTTAGATTTTCGACTAGCTTATGCTCGCGACTTCGTCCGTGTGGACTACACAATTTTCAAACCCCTGTTTTATCCCCTTAGGGGTTGAATTTGTCTTCACTTTTTAAAATACGAGTAGGTACAAGTCGGAAATATCTGCGCATATAGGTATCTTCCCCTCGCGCTTCAACTTGCCAGTTTTCGCCTATCCAGTACCGGTGCCAACGAGAACGCGTTGCATGACGTCACTAAGCCAGGTCCACAGATGTTTCCGACAGTTTGTATAATGCATAAATTTTGAGAAAGGACTCGCCACATTTGCTACTTACTATTGTCTACTACTATCATGTTAAAAGTACTTATGGTTTAAGGACTAAAATAGTACTTTTGAAATGACAGTTGACACATAAAGCAAATATGGCGAGTCCTTTCTCAAAATATATGCACTATGAAATGAAATGTATTTGCTGGATAAGTATATGTACAAAGGATGTTTAAAATAATATTATAAATGAGTATAAGCATCTTCATATTTTACTACATAGCATGCAAATATTCAATACTCATCAGGAATAATCTATACAAATAATCCTGAGGAGATAATATAATAATATGAGCTTTGCCGATTTGCAGTTTAATTAGCTTGATGAATTGGCAGCCCTAGAGAGGTTACCTGCGCGAAGTGCCGCGCACCTGTGCCCGCATGTGCCCACCACTACGTAAATGGTGACACGCAGCGTGATGTCCATCCATTACTATACACGGTCGTTGTGATGACACTTTAGCTTATTGGGTAAATTCAACATGTGAGCGTAATGAACCTATTCAATCCCATATACGTTAAAGACGTGCTTTATTTAGTATCAATGTATCGTTTGATAAGTATTCTCCTTGGTTATTTTTGTAATAATGAAATACCAGAAATCGCGGTGAGAAACGTGGAAAAAGTATGTTATACCCAACTATATTTTTGTAAGACTGCAAAAAATTCCAAAGTTTTTATGTAGGATAGGATTGAGGAGGAATAAAACTATTACGTAATTTTATTGTGCTTTGCAAAATATGATCTTGCAGTCTTTGATAGTTTTCCCCTTTTTAAAAAACGAGGTAGGTACCTAGGTATCAAAGACATTCAAAATGCAGGCACGTAACTACAATATTTAGGTACAAAATGAAAAACTATTCAAATTCAAACATGAAAGTATAAAACAATTTTAAGCGAACATTTAAAAAGTTTCTGCTGTAAACTGCATTCATGTACTACTCTGAAGTAATACTCACAATTAATGTTGGATAATTCGGAGAACTCTTTGAACTTTCAAACACGTTTGTAATAACACCTCTCTTATAATACAAAAATGATTCGAAGCATATCAAGAGTAAGATTCAATCATACGATAAAATAATAAATGATCCCACTCCGACACATCAACACTTAAGTCGTTAAGAGCACTCCGCATAATACTGCGCACGCGCTATTGACATGCACTTACGTATTACGGTGGAGATGGAATGTTTTTCTCGCAAATGTTCAATTAGGGTAATTGCTAGCTATTGGTAGGTATTATGGAATTAAGTTATGTTATTTCCAATGTACTGGTCTTGTATTATCTTGGATCTGTTTTTGTTATAGGTACTTTGTCCTACATAGAACTGATAAAGCGGGTAGGCAGGTACCTACTCGTAATAAGGTGAAATATAATATTTCAGTAAGTCCGTCATTCTGAGGATGATTGTCGTCGTTCGTGGTCTAGCGGCCGACCAAGTAGCATTAATGTGAAGCGTGTCCTAGAAAGTGTTGAGAAAATTTCTCAAAAAAATATTACATACTATTTTATTACTATCCGAGTATTCATATGAGTATTTATATGATTTTGTTGCATAGTTTATATTGTAGGACAAGTTAAAATATAACAACGTTTTATTGATCTGGGGTAAAATAGTATAGCGTTGCTGCAAAACACTACTTTCAAGGTTTTCATTTCAATTTATCAATTGTGAGCTTTTTACGATGCCTTACCTTTGTCAGAAATTTTATCCATCTATCCATAAGTGTGGCAGAACTATGTAAATAGAACAAAACCAGAAGAATCCAGCCTTCAATTACTTATTTTGTTTTCATCATCCATTTATCATTCATTTATAATTGCATCAATCTTGTCCGAAGCTTTGAGAGATAACTACATCCATACAAGAAGAGCACGACAAAAAGACTATAACAAAACTATTAGAGGGTCAGATTTTGTGCTTTGTGTAACTTACGAAGCGACATAGTCACTAAGTGACTAAGCTTCTAAATAAAGAGTAAAAAAATGTCAGGACTACCACAAGACTACGACAAGACTACGACATACTATGACAAGAGTAAGACAAAAGGATGACAAGAATATGACAAGAATGCGACAAGACTACCACAAGACTATGATAAGACTACAACAAGAGCATGCTAAAACTTCGACAAGACAGCGACAATAGTACGACAACACTAAGACAAGAGTAGATACAACAAGACTACGATAAGAGTATGACAAGAGTACGACAAGACTACGCCAAGACTGTGACAAGTACGGCCAGAATACGACAAGAGTAAGTACGACAAGACTGCGACAAGACCACGACAAGACTGTGACAAGAGTACGACCAGACTAAGACAACACTACAACAAGAATGTGACAAAAGTACGACAAGACTGCGACAAGAGTACGACAAGAGAGCGATAAGAGTATGACAAGACTACGACAAGATTACGACAACAGTATGACAACAGTACGACAAGAGTACCACATACCAGTACAGCTTTCATTGATGAGATAAGATAAATGTATCGATTTGTAAAGGAAACGGAAACTTCTCTGCTAATCTTCAGAAGCTCCTGGTCTTGCGGAATCTGGTAGGTATACTTATACTTTTTGAATACATTTTGAAATAATTGTGTAACAATTTGTGGAGGCGTATTAGTTTCAAATTACGATGAAGACGTTCGTTGTACCTAGTAGGTACACAAAGATGCCTGGCACTCGGCCACAGCGAAACGCTACTCAGTCCGATCTTATCGTATTATCTGCTATATTGATTGCGCCCGTGTCGAAAGCCTCGCGCGGTCAAAAACGACGCAAACGCAGATTGAAACCCGAACGTATCCGATGATTGATTACATCGTAATGGACACTGACACACGGATGCGATTCACTCAAAATACCAATGTGACAATATGTAGTGGTATTTATGATGCCCGTTTATCAATCACGACCTGATGTATTACATGGTGTCCATTAAAGCTTTTTTTCATCATGCATACTTAGACTTTTATATCACGAGCAAAAAAAAATGTGTAAGAACTTTTTAACTTATACCTACATCGCTTATTTTGTGAAAACTTCTTTATGCGCGTTGGGCAATTTAGGGATGGGTAAAAACTGCAAGTTCGCGTCACCGACATGCTTATGTTAATATAGTGCTCGGAGTGTTGACAGATGTAAAATATTATACATTATGGAATTGTAAGTTTTGATAATTATATAGGCACAAAAAATTTAAAAATAATTATTAAATTACTATTATAAATTAAATTAAATTTGTTTCACTTCAGTCAGCAGTCCCCACTGAATGAATGACAATTTTTTAAGGGGCAGCGTGTATACCTACCTGCCGCATCAGCCTTGAATATAAAATAAATGACCGTCGGAATACTTCAGATACCTACCACAATATTACCAATTACCAAAATTTCACGCTCTTATCGACTCATAACGGTTATGTAATGAGTTTTAAACAGCATTTTGAATCGCAAAGTACTCAAAATCTTTACATACGAGCGAGATCGTAATCTAAAGATTGAAGATGTACTAAAGATCTTTCCATACTAAATGATTTATATACGTGTTCCGGTAAGCACCATGATAAAAATATCAGGGAAGGTTTTCGCAAAGAGACGCTTTAAAATAATTTATCGAATGTTCGGATTTCCCTTGTAAAATGGCATCATAATTAAAATAAAAAGGCTGCGAATTTTGATGAGGTTAATGCGTTGTCGCGGTGCAGTATATTATTAAGAATAATAACGGGTGATAAAGCTGTAAATTGCGAGTGCGTGAGGTCGAAGCACTCGGGCGGCGCGGGCGGCGCGCGGGTCGGGCGCGACGACGCGCGGCAGCCGGGAGCCGTATGCGCAGCCTCAATTGATTGATAATGCCTGCCATCAAATCGCCTAAAATACTTCACGCACTTGACTTAAGAGTTCACAAGTTTTTATTTATAAGAATTTTTTTACTACCTGTTTGTACATGTCAAAATTTATATTACGGGCATTTGTTAAATTCTTTCTCGTATATTTTTAAACGAGTAGGAAAGTACCTAGATGAGGGTGAGGTATTCATATATAATCAGTAAGCACATACAAAACAAGATAATGACAATGTCATCAATCTACGAATAAAAATATCTAAGAAAATGATAGGTTAATATTGTAAGTGATTAGAAATTCTTGTGGACACTGTTAAACTAGATTATAGTTTTCCATAATAGAGATGGCGGTAGCGGGTGATGCTACAAACTACAACTATTTAACAGCCTGGCCACTGGGATGGGCAGCGCGAACGCGGGAGCGGCGGTGAGAGCGACGGCGGGAGCGGTGGCGGGAGTGGTGGCGGGAGCGGCGGCGGTAGCGGTGGCGGGTGTGGAGGCGGGAATGGTGGAGAGATTGGTGGCCGTAGTGGTGCCATGAGTGGCTTTGGGAGCGGTGGAGAGAGCGGTGGCAGGAGCGGCGGTGGTAACGGCGGTGGGAGCGGCGGTGGTAGCGGCGGCGGGAGCACCACTTCACTCGGTACATTGCGCCGGTCGCTTTGCCTCGCCGCTGCGCGTGGCTTGATCAGTAGTCAGTACATTTCTATAAATTTATTTTAGTCGCTAAACGCTTCACCGTTCGCACCGCGCGAATATTCGCCCGTAGTGTCTAATAATGTCCCGTAGCCAGGTCGTTATTTAGTGTTTTTGAAGAACCTAATTAGAATTTCTTAAAATCCTATATTAGAGAGTCTACATTACAAAGAGAATATAAATCTATTCTATCCTAAACTCCGTTTACCCAAAATTCTATTAACTTTAGGTGTTGAACTTTATGCTTTACCTACTTAGATCCTTGTTGAGCTAGACGATAGATGCAGGAATGTCAGTCATTTTTTCCATTTGTTTGTGTAATCTTTTTGGACTAAATAATCACCATCGTGTGCTCTCTTCGAAATGAATTTTGGCGGTCATCACGCAAACAGCTGTTCTACCTAAAGCCGCTTCTTTTGAATTCGGATAGCTAAGCGCTCCCCACCCTCTTGTATCGCCGAACCCTTTGCGTCTTTGGTGACCTGGACCTTTTTTGCCTGTAATTCTTCCTTCCAACACTAATCTTGGAAATAAGAATTGAACTCCTCTCTGTAAATGTCTAAATAAAGCGAACTTTCTCCGCATGATGATGGATATAAGTTTTCTCTCTTTGTTGACCATTTCCAGTAAGTACCTTAGTGTTCGGTGTAAAGCTGTTCCCGGTGATCTTGAGCATTTTCTTGTATATTCATACTAGATGATGCCCGTGGATTTAGGTTTCTTAAAACTCCTAGGGAACTCTTCGATTTTCCAGTATAACAAAACAACCTATATATCCGTACACGGAATGCAAGCTATCTCTGTACCAAATATATGATCCATGATCCCCAATGGGCCGTGAAAAGCTAGCATACAGACAAACAGCCACATTTTCGCATGTATCTACCTATCTATTGATTTCAACAGTTTTTTATTTGTGCCAAAAATTAGTACTCGTTTTTACGAGTACTAATTTTTGGCACAAAAAAGAAAAAAGATAAGTAGGGGACAGGGAAGGAAGGATCTCTATAAGAGATCTCTATCAGTGACCCTTGGCAGTGGGATAGGTTGTAAATAGGAAGAGCATTCGAAAGCTTGTAGCCTTCCTTTTTGAGAGCCCAACTTTTGCAACCATTGGACTGAATGTTTTCGTGCAGGGATAATTAGAGCACTACCTAGTACCTAAGTCGACTAGATCATACTTGGACTAGTCAACGGCGCGTGACGTCCACCTGTCGCGTGCGAGGCGCGTGCCAACTGCCAACCGCCCGCCTCTCAAGCGTGGCCGACACTTGCTGCTTGCGCGCGCGCCCACCGACCGTGGACGCCACCAACACCTGACGCGCTATGAGCACCTCCATAATGTCCTGTTTCCATGACAACTGACCCTCCAAAGAAAGTAAACTCAGCTTGCTAGCTGTTGACCGCATAAATTATGTTTCGTTTTCCCCGCCAATTATAATATTGGGTCCTTCAAAAGAAGAGTGAATAGGCATCTTCTTGGCGGGCGTGTTTCACATCATTAGGCAATAAGTTTTCATTGGAGATATAGATCTACATTATATTTCAATTCTGTTGTAATTTTTTTTTAATATAAATATATGTAAGTACATAATATCTCATTTATATTTTTCGAAAATATTACAACATTACAAAAAAAATAAAAACCGACTTCGTTACACAAACACTAAAAATTGAAAAATAATTTAATTTATTACCGAATATATTATGTATACAAGAGTTAATATAGTTCCATAATAATACTTTTTGGTGCCGGTGCCAATTAGCTTTAGCTGCGCGAATCGTCTAGACTTCATATTTTTATGGGACTCCACAATGGCACCTCATTGGCACCGACCCCAAAAAATATTATTATGGAACTATATTAACTCTTGTATACATAATATATTCGGTAATAAATTAAATTATTTTTCAATTTTTAGTGTTTGTGTAACGAAGTCGGTTTTTATTTTTTTTGTAAAATTTTTTTATTTCACAATTTTTAGTGGCCCCATGGAATTATGCTATGACTGGTTAAAAATCTACTGTTTACTAAGCTATTACACTGATCGCGAGCAATTTACTCTTATCCGTTGAGGAGTTCCAGTATCTATCTTCGAAGATGTTCATCAGATCTTCACCAAATTGAAATGGGACCAACTTTGAAGTATACCCTTTCAAACAAAAAAAGAATTTTCAAAATCGGTCCAGGCGTTTTCGAGTAATCGGGGAACATAAAAAAAAAAAAAAAAAAAAAAAAAAAAAAAAAAATAAAAAAAAAAAAGATTCCGACGAATTGAGAACCTCCTCCTTTTTTTGAAGTCGGTTAATAAAAATTGAAAAATAATTTAATTTATTACCGAATATATTATGTATACAAGAGTTAATATAGTTCCATAATAATACTTTTTGGTGCCGGTGCCAATTAGCTTTAGCTGCGCGAATCGTCTAGACTTCATATTTTTATGGGACTCCACAATGGCACCTCATTGGCACCGACCCCAAAAAATATTATTATGGAACTATATTAACTCTTGTATACATAATATATTCGGTAATAAATTAAATTATTTTTCAATTTTAGTGTTTGTGTAACGAAGTCGGTTTTTATTTTTTTTGTAAAATTTTTTTATTTCACAATTTTTAGTGGCCCCATGGAATTATGCTATGACTGGTTAAAAATCTACTGTTTACTAAGCTATTACACTGATCGCGAGCAATTTACTCTTATCCGTTGAGGAGTTCCAGTATCTATCTTCGAAGATGTTCATCAGATCTTCACCAAATTGAAATGGGACCAACTTTGAAGTATACCCTTTCAAACAAAAAAAGAATTTTCAAAATCGGTCCAGGCGTTTTCGAGTAATCGGGAAAAAAAAAAAAAAAAAAAAAAAAAAAAAAATAAAAAAAAAAAAAAAAGATTCCGACGAATTGAGAACCTCCTCCTTTTTTTGAAGTCGGTTAAAAACTTCAAGCTAGCCTTATCTAATTACTTTACAAATCATGCCCGCGTGGAATGGTGCCAAGAATACTGGCTGCATTTCCGCGCTGGACAGCCAGGCTGATCCGTTGCGCAAAAAATGAGCCAGCCCTTCTGTCACCAGATGAGGCTATTAATCGCGATGAAATGTCTCGTAATTTTTTTTTGCACTAAGACTCTATGACCCCAGGGTCTCCACGGTAAACGGAACAAAAATGTAACTCTCAATAAGAGAGGCATACTTGCGCCGCTTACCGTTTTCAGCTGTTGTTACAGAAGTAGTTCCTGTCATCATCATCATCATGATCAACCCATTGTCGGCTCACTGCAGAGCACGGGTCTCCTCTCAGAGTGAGACGGTTTCGGCCATAGTCTACCACGCTGGCCATGTGCGGATTGGTAGTTCCTGTAGCAAATTGCAATTAATGATGGTCGAAATAGGCGTATTTTCACACCTTTTAATCGCATTAATATCTTTTAAGTTTGAGATCTTTTTAATTTTTCCATAACTCTGCTGAATAGTTGACCGAACGAAGAAATTTTACAAAAATAAAATCTCTACTACCCGTTTGTCTAAATCGACATTTGGAAGTATTATTTTGTTTAAATATATACTTTACCTACTTTTTAAATACAAATAATTATTATATTACTATCCGACAATCTTCTAGATTAGCTATCGTTATGGCGCCTGACTATAGATAATACCTTTAGATATATTGTTAAAGTTCACAATGCGGTCTATCAACGAGAAAGTTGTATTTAATAGTTCGCTTAAGCCATTTAAATACGAGGACAGAAGTAGTTCCTGTTATAGGCAACGCACGCAAAAAATACCAGTGTGTAGGACTGTAGGTATACTACCTACTTCCTCGTTATGAATTACCAAAAAACTTTCTTTCTTTATCATCTTTTATCCTTATCGCCTTTATTTCCTTACACGCATAATTTAGTTAATCTATCTTCTATCTAAATATATAAATTCACGCGCCATTTTAACTTTATGTGTCAATTGTCATGTCAAAAATACGATTTTAGTCCTTATTTTAAAGGTGAACCGTACTCTTGACATGACAGTTGAGATTTAAAAAAACGGGCTGAATTGAGAACCACCTCCTTTATGGAAGTCGGTTAAAAATGGCGCGTGAGAAGTCATTTTGTACGGATTATATCTTGGAGACGGACATAGACTACTTTGTCCTGTAATTGAGGATTTTCAAAAAAACCTATATCTACATGGACTGTCGCTGGCATTCTAGCCTGTCTGAGCTACAGCAGCAGCTGACCACAGCTTACAACGTAATAATGTTCAAGTGACAACAACGGCATTGTTCTTATTCACAACGAACAAGAGAGTCGCAGTGCGTGCAAATGTCTCCCTGTCTCCGCCCAACGGCGAATTTTGTGCCGTCGTCGTCGGCGAGATACTGTTTTGTAGACAATACAAGGGCTAATGAAACGGTTATATATTGTTTACAAATTGTTCTTAAACAGTTCCACTTGTCTTCGGCTTAAATATGGCATTATAGTATTTCTGTACCGGAAACAGTACAATTTTCTTTAGAGGGTACTATGTAGTATACAGTATACACATAGTTGTTTTACTTTCATTTAAGGCATTTTACTTTACTGGTACAATAAAAATAGTAAGTACCTACCTACTAGAGAGAGAGCCAGCGCGTGCCAGACCTTCCTTATTTTATAAAAGCTGAAAGTTTCTCTGCGTTTTGTCCCCAAAACTGGAAGGAACGTTTGTTTGGATGTGTGTTTGGATTATGGTGGCTTTGGGAGATAACAGGTAATAAAGGAGAAAAATAATTTTACGTCAAAGTATAAAGTGTAATTTTGTATATTTTCTTCGGAGTAGTATTAGAAATCACGGCATGCATTGCGAGACACTTATTGTCGTGGGGACCCCTGCCAGACACCCTTAATAATTTATTAAACTTTAAATATTTATTAAACTTTTAATAATTTATTAAACTTTAAATATTTATTAAACTTTTAATAATTTATTAAACTTTAAATTTACGTATTCCAGCATAATGTATCTAAGTACCCATTGTAAAAATATCACAATATATTAATCCAGTGGGTGATACAAAAATATTGAGGACTAGATGACGTCTGTGACTTCATTCGCGTGGATTTAGGTTTTTGAAAATTCTGTACGAACTCTTTGATTTTCCGGGACAAAAATTACTTATGTGTACCAATTAGAAAATTTCCACGACGTCGTCCATGTGGATTTAGGTTTCATAAAAATCCCGTGGGATTGTAATAATAGGATTGTAAAAAAAAATGAGATTGGGCCGTGTAAAACTAGCAGATCGACATAAAGGCACACTTTCGCATTTATAGTAGATATTAGTACCTACGGATTAACCCAGTGGGTGATACAAAAATATTGAGGATAATATCTGCCCGCTGGGTGGCCGCGGTGAACAAACAACTAGATCGCCTACGCTGCGTGCAGGCAAAGGTTATCAGAGCCGCGAGAGATTACGCAACTCGCTCTAGGATGTATATGCTGCGTTCCCAACATAAATAACAGCTACAATGAGAATTACATTAAAACGGACATTGATATTGGGCACGTGTCGAGGCTATAGGCGCGTGTGCGGCGCCCGCTCCCGCCACGCTCCGGTGCTCTACACCCTCTACCCCTATCACCGTGACATTACCACTTTTTACAATGAGTCTAACAAACATTCTTCCAACCGTCATGTGCACGACAGTTGGATTCAGGAGATAAGGCAAATTTAGTAACACATTTAACATTACGCTCATACTTAATTAAAATTATTGTCAGCTCTCTAAAACTCAAACTCAAAACCAACAAGGGTAAAACTCAATGTTTAGGTACGTTACATAGGTGCTTATTAGGTATAATATGTGCGCATATTATAATCTATGGAGATTTCTGTAAAACAGATAGTTTTAAAGTGGATAAACAAAGCTTTAAATTTTATTGTATAGTTTTCAATATAAAAACAGTTTCAAAGTTACACGAAATCAAAGATAACAATAATTTTAATAACGTAAGTAGGTATATACAAATCATCGAGTTCGATTTGTTCATTAAATATATATAAAGAGGAATCAAACTCCGTTTGTATGGCTAGCATTTCGAATACACTCCTCTAACTCAAAAGCTACCAAACAGCAGTCGGTGTTGCATCATTTTAATACATATTTTACTCATTCGAAGTAGGTAGTTGCTTAAAGTAAATTCGGTGTATCAATTACAGGAGTGGGATGGGATGTAAATAATATGAAAAATGTTAATGCGGTGATGGCACGAGATGATTTGACCAGCCGGTGTCGGGTGTCGGGTGTCGGCAACTAGCGGTGCTCAGTCGTCACGATGCATGGTGGTCGGTCGCGCACGCGGGGGCGGCGCGGCGGCGGCGCTTCGTCGCCGACTCACAAGTTGCTATATTTTATTTATAATTGCGGATGACGACGCTCCGAAACCCGGACCTGTCGCGATTTCACCTGCTATTATTGCCATTTTATTCATTGTTATTTCATTTATTACGTCGCTTGTTACAGATTTTACCGTCGGGAGGTTTTAACGTATGGTTCTTAATGATGAGAGTATATCTTCGTGCTGATTTCTCCTTATAAAACCCGCACACGTAACCATTGCATCTTTAGTTAGTGGTGGCGATTTTATTGATATGATTAAGTTTTTATGTTTTCCAGATACACAATGTGAAAAGAAAGTAAAACGGAATCCAGCGTTAATGTTTAACTTTCTTGTAATAAATGTTGGTACCTCTCTGGTTGGATATTAATGTTTTTACGGATACCTACTGATTATTTGTAGAGCTCATTTTTAAATAATTAATTATTCATAGCTGTTATTCAATTATTTCCTAATATAAAACCATTGTAAGGTGGAAAGTTATCTATATCAGTTTTAAAGTCTAGTTATTTATTCAAATCGGGTACTGTACCTACACTTTTTGACTGTCTGTGTTTTTGAGTGTTTGATGAGTATGACTTATGGGGATAATGATTAATTATTTATCCGTGAAATATTTTTTAGAACCCGATCATTAGTTCCGGAGATTATCCCCGATCCCTAAATACAAAACAAACTAACAAATTCTACCTCTTCAAAATATATTAAACTAGCTGATCCCCGCGGCTTCGCCCGCGTAGATTTAGGTTTTTGAAGATCCCGTATAGCCTATGTCACTCAGGAATAATGTAGCTTTCTACTGGTGAAAGAATTTTTAAAATCGGTTCAGTAGTTCTAAAGATTACCCCCTACAAACAAACTTAACGACATTACCTCTTTATATAATACAACGGGCCGTGCAGCAGAAATCGTAATATTTTAATTTCGCCATAACTTCAAAACCAAACGTCCAATTTTAATCATTCAAAGACCAAATATTATCTCCATAAACTGTTCTTAGTGATGAAATCATTTATTTTGATAAGGATTAATAGCATGAGTAAAATAAACGCGTTTAAATGTAGTCCAAAAAAAATTCAAGATTTTTAAATAAAAAAATGGTTGCTGTGCCTCACTCGACATAGATGGGTATAGTGTGTCGCGGATTTTTTTGTAGATATTTATAAGATCTACAATTAATTAGAATATTTTATGGTTGTATCTTTTATAGTTTAGGCAGCGTATGCAAAATAAGTAACTTTTCTGGTTGATTTTTTACACCTTGTGTCCGAAAAACCCAAATATCTTACGGAACCCTATTTTTTTCCAAAATAAAATATAGCCTATGTTACTCGTGGATAATGTAGCTTTCGAATGGTGAAAGAATTTTTAAAATCGGTCCAGTAGTTTTTGAGCCTATTCAGTACAAACAAACAAACAAAGTTTTCCTCTTTATAATATTAGTGTAGATAGGTAGGTACAATATATGTAATGAAATAAAAAGTAACATAATGGGTAAAACTAGATGATGCCCATGTGGATTTCGGTTTTTTTAAATCCCATGGGAACTCTTTGCATTTCCGGGGTAAAAAGTAGCCTATGTCCTTCCCCGGGATGTAAGCTAACAGCTAACTCTAAGTATACCAAATGTTATCAAAATCGGTCTGCTGGGCCTTAAAAAGCTAGCAGACAGACAGACACACTTTCGCATCCCGGAAAATCAAGAAGATTCCAAGGGATTTTTAAAAAACTGAAACCCGTTTGGATGAAGTCTCGGGCATCATCTAATATTATTACAAATGAAGAAAATTAATTTCTAAATTTATTTTTTGTAAATAATATTTTTAATACATCAGTGGAAGGACATAAGGTAAATGATGGACGTGTCTGGCTGGTGGATCAAGTAACAAGAACAATACTTACCTATATGATCCCGCGCATGCGAACTGTAGGTCGGTCGGAGGTGAGGGTCGGGCGAGCGCCTACGCGCGGTACCGTTATACAGCGGTTAATTTTTATACCGACAGGATTATTGTATTAACGCCCGCGCCAATGCGCCCTCTTGCTCGACAGGTAACCATTCTGATACATATGTATCTACTACGCATTCCAATGATGGCGCCACCGCTCATTTATAGTACGGTTTTATTATCCATGCAGACAAAGTCGTCAGTAAAAGCTAGTTTAAATAAAACTGTAGAAATTTATAGTAAAGTACCTACTTCTAGTATTCTCAGAAAAGAGTAAGTATATCAGAAATGAGAAGATCCGTAGGAGAACCAGAGTAAGCGCCATAGTTAAACGGGTTGCGAAGCTGAAGTGGCAATGGGCAGGGCACATAGTTCAAAAAAACGATAGGCGCTGGGGTCTCCAGGTGCTAGAATGGCGATCTCACACCGGAAAGCGCAGCGTTGAAAGACTTCTACTATAGCTGGAGAGACAATCACAGGAATCGCAGAGACCCGCTGGAGTCAGGCAGTGCCAAAACATCACGTGGAAGTCCTTACAAGCCACGGTCTATATCCAGCTGTGGACGTCTATTCAATCGATTGATAATGATGAATGACCTATAAAAAAGTTCAACTAAATAGGTATGTATGCTAAATCACTTTCTGATAATCATTTACTGATAATAACCGAATTTGATAAGAGCTGGTCAGTTTGAAATAAGTTGTCTAAAAAGGTTCATCTTATTTTATTTCTTATTTAATTTATTAAAGAGCTTCATGACACAGCTACACTTTACATAGAGAGCTCGACAACAATGATCTAGTCTTTTATGCTTAATAATACGTGTGCCAGACTGTTTATGTCCTCTTTTGTACTTTAACGAACTCGTAACAAAGCCTCCATAAACAATCCATGTCATAACTTACCGCGCTCTGTGTACAGTCTCCTTAATTAAACTGGTCAAAAAATAAACATCACATAAAATCACAAATACGGACAAATACAAGTAGGTACGCTAGATACGCCATACAAAATGACAGTAGTTTTTGTGCCGATTCAAAGCGCCCTATCTGTAGGACGCATTGAAGGCTGAGCGTACGAGAAGTTAAAATTGGCACTGCGTCAAATGGTTTTCGTGTTGACAGTATGTAAATAGATGTTTCATCAGTTGCATTTAGTTCCAAGTATGCTCACATGCCACTATGCTGCTATCAGGCAGCCCCAAAATGGGGATAATCAAGTTGTTTTAAAAACAGGTTTGCAATAGCAAGTCCAGCGTACTTGTATTAGTAAAGTTCAGTGCATAGATCCAATACCTTTCTACAATAAAAATATGAAGATGCACTATTTTACAGAAATTACGCTCTCTGTAGTACATTTTACTGTATATAATTTTAATAAAAGAGGGTATTTTTACATTATTTAAAATACTTATACTTTTACTAAAATTAACTGCAAACTTAGATAGAAAACGTTGAAAATATTTGTGTATGCATTTCAACTTTCAATAGAAGTAGTGTGATGACGTTGATGTCTTTTATATGGCGCCGATTTGGAGCGGTACGGCGCTTGTTGTTATAAAGTGCACAATACCTTACTACTTCGGTCGTTACTTTATAATAGCATTAAAATTATTGAAACGCAGCACGGGGCTTAAGGACATAAACAACTAGAATCCATTTAGGTGAATCTGAAAAGGTAAGCTACCAGTGAATAATCTTTTGAAAGGCGTTGAGGCGCATCGCTCGCCTACGCGCGGCCTGCACCATACCTTACAGTCTTGCCTGTAGTTATTGGCACAGGATCATGGGATTTATTGACCCAGCTCTCTACTTCGTGTTTGGACTTTGATACTAGGTACCTACCTGTAATATCTTACTTCCTATATTTTGTCTGTTAGGCAGATTTATTCATGATAAGACCACACGAAAAACGGTGCTGTCCGACAAAACTCCAGTTGAAGTAATTAAAACTAATTAGCGCTAATTGGAAATCTGATCCAAATAATATAAAACATTATTTATATAAATAAAAAAAATGGACCAGTGCGACTTGAACTCGCTAGTAGAGGGTTCCGTCCAATCAAATCGGTTTAAATCAAAGATAAATTGTAACCTTTCTGTATATATGAATATTTGATTCGAAATCGATGGGGTAAAAAAGTTATTAAACATTGAAAGGAGTATAAATCAATAGAGTTTTTTTTCATGGTATAAAAATTATTTAAATTTTTCGTGATTCCCACATGACTCACAACGCGACCTTCGTCAGTGTAGATCAGAGGCGTATTTGAATACATACTTACTACTGTTAATTTCACTTGTGTCCGCGCCGCGGATATGGCTTCCATACTGAAGTACAAGTGCCCGTTTTGCCTTTCAGTTTTGGAGATTAGGAGGAAGGATCAGTTTTCACAAATTTTCTTAAATAACTTCAAAACCATTTATTTTAAAATTATAAAAAAGTTTATATTTAAGACTCAAGTTTCTTTTATTTAATATGTCACACTTTGCACAACTTTTTTAAATTTTATGATACTATGCACCCAAAAAGTATTCAAAACTCATTTATCTATACGTTACACGTCTGTGTTTAGGTCACAGAAATTCATATTTGTACAGATTGCAACTTAATCGGTCCAGTAGATTAGGAAAAAATTGGCAGTGACAGAGGGACAGACAGACACACGACTGATCCTATAAGGGTCCCATTTTTCATTCGGGCGTACGCAACCCAAAAAATAATGTTTTTATTTTTATCTAAAAACAAAATTTACTTAACAGTGGAATAAATTATCGGACCGTCCATAAAAGTTGAATGTGAACGTGGAATGCTAAGGTCTTGGCTTCTTTCGTATCCGTGTTGAATAATTACTCCCTAAAGAGTTAGGCAAAGAGCCGATACCAAGAACATGCTTTACAAAATTCACTACTATTAATAATTATTAATGATGGATAAGTTCATGGTAGATTTGAGTTAAAATTTGATTTATTGAGGAAAATTCAAGGTTACCTGAGAATCGAAAACTTACCATATTAGTAAAATATAGCATTTTAAAATAACGTGATCAAATGTCTGATTACAATTTTAAATGGTGCAATGGTGCTAAATACCTAGAGTATTTTATATGGTACTTACTTTTAATATGTTTTCCATATTAGGACACAACTTAGATTATGATCTGCTTCTTCTTGTGGTGTATTCTTATGGTGTGTTGTCTTCTTCTACTCTTAAAACACCTGTAATAATCATTTCCTGCTCTGCGGCGACAAAGGCCAATCCATATAGCGCTCCGGACACAATAAGTAGGTATAGTGGACCGAGCAATACGAGCAAGTAATTATCATACTTTTAGAAATCAATACTAGCTTATACTGGACAAATTATTATAATAGTACACTAGTTTACTCCCGCAACTTCGTCCGCGGGGACTACATAAATTTCAAACTCCTATTTCACCCCCTTAGGGGTTGAAATTTCTATAAATCCTTTTTTAGCGGATGTCTAGGTACGTCATAATAGCTATCTGCATACCTTTCAGCCTGATCCATCCAATAGTTTGAGCTGTGCGCTGATAGATCAGTCAGTCAGCTTTTCCTTTTTACTTATGGCGCTGGTCAATTCTTCAAAGTTTGGAACATTTGCGCAAAGTTGCATGTCTATCGGTATTCTACAGGATACATTTCGGAGAGTGTGCCGAAGAACTTTTCAACCTGGCTCCTCTTTTACTTTTCTACTATCGTACCACAAGGCATCGCCAAGGCATTCCACGGACACGCACGAAGCCATTGGCCTCCTTATTTCTAACCGCTAAGATTTGGAACACCCTTCCAGTATCAGTTTTCCCCTCCAATTATATACCTTCAAGTCAATTTATATTTTTATACTATAAAGGAAAATAATTTTTTTTGGTGGTTATTAAATACATCGTCCAAGATACACGAAACCCATGCTCCCTGCTAATTTTTACGTTGGTAACCATTTCAAATTATGTACTAACTACAAAAAGCACGTTAAATTGTTATGACGTTACATTTCACTATTCAATAAAAGCTCCCATACTTTAGTATCTATGTGTTTTTCCGTTTCATAAAGAGTTGCGGATTTGATTAGTTGGCAACATTCCTATTTTTACCATGGGCTCTCCGGCTAAGTTGAGTGTGTGAAGGAGGCTGGCCGAACACGTGCCGTGACTTTCGCACCTCCAGCTTCGCCATTGTTCGCTAACAGTTCTGTGACACCTACTTACTATAAGGTATGTGTATATAATATGCTCCGTAGAAGTTTATTGCAGGAGATTATCTATACATATTAGAATTACAAATAATACAATGGAGCCGGGATTAGGTACGCTTTCATATTTTCTTTACTCTTTAATAAGTAAGTAGATACTTATATTTTTTATATTCATTCATTAGAAATATAAATATTTTATAGCTGTCCTGTGTATTACAAACACATAATATATTTAATTTTAGTAAGTACATAATCGTGTAATTAGAATCTAAAAATAATGTTTAACTGAAGAGATTTCCTGTAAAAAACTGCCAAAACTTCAAAATTGTTCCTCAGTTAAAAATTATTTATCGATTGGAAATTAGAGAAGTAAACAAAAATAACTTACTGAAAAGTCCTGCGCATATTATTATAATATCTATACCTACGTACGTTGTTAACGTTAAAATATGTGTAGGTACCTACAGACATACCTAAGTGAAGCGCAAAAAATCTGCTACAGTTGTGGTTTGAGCTCACGACACCCAAAATTGAGAACGAAAGTTATTCAAACACACAAGTCGACAAGCGTGTTTGGTTATCACGATGCTCTCGGATCAGTAATGAGCGCACGTGACAATCACTGTAGAATATAGTGATGTACAATATTCTTCCTTATAAATATCGATGATGGTTTAATCAACAAATAAAATTATTGTTGTCCACAGGCTGAAATGATATGATGAATAATTATCTATACCCACTAATATTATAAAGAGGTAATGTTTGTAAGTTTGTTTGTAGAGGGTAATCTGGAAAGAACTACTGAACCGATTTTCGAAATTCTTTTACCAGTAGAAAGTTACATTATTCTTGAGTGACACAGCTATATTTTATTTTCAAAAAATTTGAGATTCTTACGAAAATTGTAATAAGCTACCCGTGCGAAGCCGGGGTGGGTTGCTAGAATTCTATATAGAATATGATAAGGTTTCAGATTTTTCGTAGTTACTAACATATTATAAGTGGATTTTTTTTGCTGTAGGTATACTTAGGTCTGGCATACTCTATAGGTACATTTTTAAAGTCGAACACAACCGCTTTTAAGACGTTACAGTTTCATGAAATAAATAGCTTAGACTGAAATATATCTCAAAATAGAAATCGATTGTTTAAAATACAAGCAAGTTGATTTCCAAGTTTGCGGTCGGATTTCTAAATGTCTCCGTCGAATATTCGTATTTGTGTTTGATCTCACGAAACTCTACGCGTACCTATTCTTGCAACTCTATAAGTACATGCTCAGGTGTGCTTATTCAGGCAAGTTTGGCAGGCACATTTAATAATCAAAATTAGTAAAACATTAAAAGTTCTTATATATCTTCCACTGCACAAATATTACAAATAAATAAATGACTGAGCTGGTTGCAGAAAACTGAACATTTTATTATCGCCTATTTATTAATATTCCTTACATCACTACGACATACAATATTGCTCACAACTCGTGCCATACTTACC
The DNA here is from genome assembly GCF_902806685.2 of Maniola hyperantus. NCBI lineage: Eukaryota > Metazoa > Arthropoda > Insecta > Lepidoptera > Nymphalidae > Maniola > Maniola hyperantus. Next base: position 8,731,245 of record NC_048536.1, on the reverse strand, counting down.
TTACCGCGCAGGTACGTTGATTAGCGTTTCTTAGAAATTAATGCCTTCATTAAGGTTACACTTTCTAGTTGCAGAGATATAAACATACCTAATTTACAAGTTCATTGTCTTTTACGCAGTTTTAATTTTTTTGCCTTTTAAGATATATAATATGTTAGCGCAGATATTTTACCTAAGCAAAATTCTGAAAGTGAATTAATTTCAGTAGCGTTTACACTGTAAGTACAAATTTAACTTAAAAATATAGGTTTAAGAAATAGAGATACAAAGTTTAAAAGCATCCTATATCTATTGCAGAGATTATTGCGGGACGAGTATACATTAGTAAATAATCTGAATCTGAAAATTCTTTCACTGATAGATTACATTATCCCGGAGTGCTTTGAAGAGATTTGTATCTGAAAAGCTAGTCTGTACGTATAAAAAGATATGTCCTTGAAAGATAAGATTGAAAGATAAGTTGGTATGAAAGTCCGCCACTTGGGTGGGCAAAAATTAAAAAGCATGTGTTTCAGGGTTTTTAGAAATTCCATCCTCACATCGACCTTAAAAAATCGAAGTTGGGGCGAGTCAACTAGTCACTACCATAACTACTATAAATGCGAATGTGTGTTATTTTGTTGGTTTGTCCTTTAATCACGTCGCAACGGATTTACGTGATTTTTTATATGGGTAGGTACAGTAAAAGACCTGGAGAGTGACATAGGCTACTTTTTATCCCTGAAAATCAGAGTTTATAAACCTAAAACCACTCGGATGAATTCGTGAAAATCAGCTAGCATGTATAGTACGCGACAGGTCGAGATAGCAATCATGCTGGGGACGCCCCGCAAACCTGCATAGCACCCGCGCTAGCCCCGTGGGATATCGCGGGCGTCCCCCGGCCTCATACCCCGATTGCTATCTCGACCTGTCGCGTACTATTTATAGTATATACTTATATATATGTATATCATCAAAGGTTCTATATTTGAAGAGATTATAAATTGTCATATCAAGAGTGGGTTAGGTAATTTATTGAAAGGTGAGCATTGAATTCACGTTTATTTGCGCGCACGCGTCGAGCGACGTGCCACGTTACAAATCATGCTTATCGGCCGAGCGCGACTTGCTCCATTGCCGCTGCTACTCCTAAATCTACACGGATCAGATACTCTACCTACTCATTGCTTCTTCGGGTTTGAGCCGTCTTAATATTCAACTTGTTTCACGGGTGCTGTGTGATAGGAAACTTGTTTATTATGGCTTATTTAAAACTTAGTAAGTAGATTCTGGAATTTTTAGACTAAGTATATGCTATTAAATTTATTTTCGTATTATATAGTTTTCCGCGCTGGTTCTTCTCGGTAGGAACGGCATTTCGAACCAGTGGTAAATTAAATTATTTGACGATTCAAAACCACTTGTCTAAGTTTACTTGAATAAAAATATTTCCCACGACTTCGTCCGCGTGGATTTAGGTTTTGTGAAAATCCCGTGGGACTCTGCAATAAAAGCAATTTCATTTAAATATATACCTATTTATTCTTATTAATATCAAAGTTCAAAGTTCTATTAGCCTAAGTACCTACTAGTACTAAGTGTGAACACTAACTAGCACGGCATATCGGTGGTCAATCTCGGATTAGATAATCACGATGCAAATAGAAACAGAATTAATTAATTAGAAATGCGTTGGATTGGACGTGTCGGACGCAGCGCACGCGCTCGCCGCCGGCGGTGGTCGGCGAGACCAATCCAGCGCGTCGCACGTGCGCTCTAGTCTATACTACTTCGCAGGTTCTTTCTAATTGGCACTCGTGTGGGTTGATGTGGGTATTCACAGGCGAGTGTCTCTAGCGTCGATGCTCGCGAATGTTACCTATGCCCCTCTACGCCCTCTAGTCGCTAACATCTTCCGCATGCTCTCTTTTCAATTAAGTAGTTATTAATTATCCTACTTATTAGATAAGCTGATGCCCACGATTTCATCCGCATTTTCTTAAATCTCGTAGGAACTTTGATTTTCCGGGATAAACAGTAGGTAAGTATATAGTCTATATCCGTATATGGGATGCAAGCTATCTATGTTCCAAAAATGTGATACTCGTGACTTCAGTAAGTGGAATTAGGTTTTTAAAAATTCCGGGGGAAGTATTTAATTTTTTGGGTCAAAATACCTATAAGTCTATTTCTATGCCCAGGATTCAAGTTATGTACCAAATTTCGTCAAAATCAGATTCGTTTTTTGTCAACTTAAACGATGGGCCGTGAAAAGCTACCAGATAGACATACACGCACTTACGCATTTCCAATATTATGTACCTATAGGTAACTATGTAATTACATATTCATCTATGAAATTCATTAATATCAGTAGGTACTTATTTTATCATTAAAGTGTAGGAACGTACTCTATATAACGTCTCGTTTAAAATTAAAATAAAACTTCCTATAACGTAGACTTTAGTTCAATTTGGTCTACACTCTTACGCACTATAACGCAACAACCATTAGGTAAATTACAAAGAAATAACTGTGTTAATATAATAAAAAAACCGGCCAAGTGCGAGTTAGGCTCGCGCAACGAGGGTTCCGTACCACAGTCGTATTTTTTCGACATTTTGCATGATAATTCAAAAACTATGATGCATAAAAATAAATGAATATCAGTTTTAGAATTCACAGATGAAGACCTTTCATATGATACCCCACTTGATATATGTATAGTTATCGTAATTCGAAAATTAAAAATACTAATTATTAGCTCATGACCATAATTAATTTTTTTGTGTGATGTAACCACAAATTCACGGTTTTCAGATTTTTCCCGAATGTCTGCTATAAGACCTACCTACCTACCAAATTTCATGATTCTAGGTCAACGGGAAGTACCTTGTAGGTTTCTTGACAGACCGACAGGCAGACAGACAACAAAGTGATCCTATAAGGGTTCCGTTTTTCCATTTGAGGTACGGAACCCCAAAAATAGTCAAGGTGTGTTGTTGTCGCAAAGTTTATTTATCAATTAAAAAAGAAATTACTTAAATCGGTTCAGTAATTTCGGAGATTTCGGTGTACATAGGTAGAAAAACACAACTCGTCCTTTTTGAAAGTCGGTTAAAAAAGTAACCTCTGTTACTCCTTGGTTAATCCTCTACTTGTCTGTGAAAGTCCCGTCAAAATAGGTTCAGCCGTTGCAAAGATAAGCCCGTTCAAACAGACAGACAGACAAAAATTTTAAAAACGTTTGATTCAGTTAAGGTAAAGTTCAAATAACCATACCTATGTGAATATGGGGCAGTTATTTCCAAATAACAGACATACACTCCAATTTTATTTATTAGTAGGTATGGGTAATGGATGAATTGTAAATAAGAAAAATGAAAGAATAAGTTTTTCATATTTGCAAATAGGAAAACTTTATTTAGGCTGGTACTACTATTATAGAGGGCGCCGTGAGTTTTAGACTATACGCTTATTTTGTAACGGCACCAATGTTTTGCAGATAATATCTAAATCTAAGCATTTCGATTAAAAGTGTTACCTATTCAATGCTAAGGTATCTTAACTTCGAGAAACGTGCACTTGCCTGACAGGGTTAAAGGTTAATACAGATCCGATTGTTATCTTATTGGACCACTTTCTTACTAGTGAATGACATTGTGACATTACTGTTGACTTTTGGACTGAAATGTCTGTTTTTTATTTACTTATCTTACTGCTACCTGCTACTTTGAGGTTTTGAGAGCAATATTTATCTTTATCTATCATAAACGAAACTTAATATTTAAGTAAGAGTTAAAATACGTTAGTACGGTACATAGTTTCCTAATTTGTGTAGTACGTATTAGTACCTATTATTTATCTTTCTAATCTCTGTGTAGGTAATAAAGAGTCCAATTCGGTTTTTCTGGATAATAGCTCTGTGTGGTACCTACTACACCTACACCAGTTGTCACAGTGCGAACAGTGTCGAATTTGGCGCACGCACTTGAATTAAGTAATTTTGAAAGAAGCGCTCTCTCCACATAATGACTATGTTCCTACCTCTCCCAAGGATGTGTGCGTCTGCAACTTTAGTTTATATAAAAAACTACAATTTAGTGGGTAGGTACATCCTCTTCCTATCCCAGTCGTCTAACTATAGGCTATATAAAGAATTTATAACATTATATAAATTCTTGCAGTCTTTCATTGTAACCTTGTTTAGCAACAAAGCAGACCTCTCTTGCTACCTACATTTTTACATCTTAACCGCTGTACTTATCTAATATCTATGCCTATATAATTATAATAAGTAATATCTATACTGATATTAGGTTAAGGTTTGAATAGTTTTTTGTATAGGTAGGTAGTTTTATTTTATCTAATGCAGAACTTGCATAATTTTTCGAATGTTGGGCCTTCAAACATCGTACTGCAAATTAAAAAGACTTTGTTGTCAGATAAAAGTCAAAGGCGAATATTTATCGGAACAGGCATCGCAATTGCCACTGAAAAATAGAGATCTGAGATACTAATCGCGGGATATGTTAAGAGATGTCAGGATTATAGTAAGTAGGTACATATCAGCCTTAAAAAGGCTGACCTATAGGTAGACTTGCCCTAATTTACTTAAATTAGGGCACGCCGCACGTCTTATTTAGGTAGGTAGGTACTAGGTAGATAGGTACTTACTTAGATAGGTACAACTAACAATTTTTTCAAATTTCGACATTGCATTACACCTAGTGTCCAAGTTTACCCAGGTAGCCAACAGTACCTAGATCATAAGGACGTTCTAGTTAAATTATATTAAAAACAAAATAAATAATTTAAAATCTTTTTATTTTCTGCGGAGGTAACACAAAGGAACGCATATCGGCAACGGTTTTATAATTTACAGCCTCTTGAATAGGTTTGTGTTTAAATATATCTTATTCAATAATAAAAATACTAATCCTACAACTGTTATAATTTTTTAAGAATATATTAATCATCTATAATTAAGGCACTTTGTACATGGCTTAGGATATGAATATATGCATATAAAAGTGTATGACACTAGGCAAATGCCACATGACTAGCGATGCCGCAAACAGCGCGACTAAACAAATAATATAATCTACAAATTGCCTTACTCTATCTTACGTCTACGGAGCTTACTTTACAATGGTCTTTTCTAATATACAATACCTACATAGTAACAACTTAAATAGAATAGACGCACACAAGTTTTATGTTGTAAAATGTACATGAATAATTTATTTTAAAATAATCGGGTCTTGTATACATTAGTGAGTGTTGTTTGTTGAACTTAATCTAAATAATTCGAGATCGAGGATTCTACGGTATTCAGTCTATCAGTAAGCATGAACGGTGGCGTGTGGCGGAAGTGGCGGATGCGAATGCGACGGTGGGATTGCTTCAGAACGGTATTCATACGGAGACGTACCCGGAGCACCGCAACCGCCTTCTAAATGTTTGCTGAGTAATGACATACGAGAAAAAGTTTTGCCACAACCCGTGCAAGAGTACTTCTTCACGTCTGAGTGAGTTTGTAGATGAGCACGAAGGTTGGATCTGTCGGCGAATGCGCGGCGACAGTGGTGGCATGAAAATGGCTTTTCGCCTGTGTGGGTACGAATGTGACCCTGTAACAGCCAGGGTCGTGAGAAAGCTTTTCCACACAAGTGGCATTTGCACGGCAAAGTGTGGGTCCTGATGTGCATCTTGAGCGCACCCAGTGATGTGTATACCTTAGCGCAATATTTGCAACTAAAGGATTTTCGGGCTAGACTTCCTTCGGCAGCTGCGCAATGGTATTGTTGGTGTTTAGAAAGTCCAGAATAGGTTGAATATGATTTCGCACAATCAGGGCACTGATAACGAGGACGACGAGGTGCAGTCACGGAGACTCCGGAATCTGACGAGACTGACCCCGGCGAGCGGAGATCTTCGGGGCAAGGCGGCGGCGAACAAGAGGAAGGTGGAGAGGCGGGAGAGTACCGCGTGTACAGTTGCGGATGCGAGGGAGGAGAGAGAGCCGGCGCGGCGGGGTACAGCTCTTCCAGGGGGTACGCCGGGTAGAGGGTAGGCAGATAGGCGTACTGTGGTGTCGGTCTAGGAAGCTCCGTGGCCATGGGCTCTAATCTTGCCCGACACGCTGCAAGGTATTCCAGATGCTGCTGGGACCACTCTTTTGGCTCTACTTTAACGGCTGCTGTAGTAACCGGTGACATTGCTTTGCTGGGATAGTTGCCGGTTTTAGACAGATCTTCAGGCTTTGTGCTTAAATTTTGGGGTTCATCATTTTCTGTGTCACCTGTAGGCAAAGAAAATAATAATTAATAAAATATACCTATTTATAGTTAGGTACAAATAATATCTAAAAAAATCACGGAATAAAATATGTTCAAAATAACTAAATATGATTTACTATTTTTTGTGCATAAACTACGAGTAGCTTATACACAATAATATATTGTGCATTAACGATTGATTAAACTTTGCGATGAAAACTTTTCACGAGCTTTTTATGTCCCGTTTTTGGCAAGGCAGTGGGTTAAGGTATGAAGATTAGGTAAAATTACTTTTAATTTATTAAACTTACATTGATAATCGTAATAAAGCCTCGTAGCCATGTGGGCGGGGTGAGGCGGCGTAGTGGGCGGCGTCGCCGGCCGCTCCTCCCGCACAAGCACCGGCCGCTTCTTCAGCGGACAATGCGCATATTTCTTCGTCATTAACGCACGAGCAGTTTGAGAATCTTCCACTAGCATCTTGCACTTTTGTCACAACACTTAATCGCTCAACGTAATAATTAGAAGAATTATAATCACAAGCTCACTATAGTTCGATAACAACAGTCAATCGATCACAAAGTCGCACCGGAGTCGTAGTAAGTTTTTCGCTTTCGGGACGCAAAGACATACGTGTGCACTCACTGACATCCGGAACTCGAAGTGGTGCGGCGAGGGAAGAGCGCTACTTATAAGCGATCCCCGGCAGGTCTCGCCAGGTGGCGGCGGGTAGGCTGTGCACGTGCGCCGTGCCCAATCGGCGGAGGGCGCGGGGCGGCAATGGGGCGCGGCGCGGCGCGGGGCGGCGGCACCTGCGCCTGCGCAGCCGGCCGCATCGCTCTCGGTGCAATATGCCCAGCTTCAGCACCGTTCCGGTTCAAACCGTCCTCGTCTTAGCAGCCGATCTAATTTTTTGCGCAACTCTTGGGGTTAAGCACCTTTGAACCGAGCCATACGTCTTTGTGAAACGGTCCCGTCAGAATAATAATAATCGCGACCGAACCGTCTCGGCGGGCTTATTATTAAATGGTAAAACACGATCTGCTTTCTTGTTGGGCTTAAGATCAATAAGTAAGTAGGTGTATACCAACTAATACGTACCTGGGTACTGAATATATGACGTGGTTACTATAGTAGAACCTGTTTAAAATTACTTTCCGTAACATATTTTGAAAACTTTCTCAAAAGAGGTTTATGATGAATACCTACCTAATGATATCTAAATAGGTAGATACTTACCCACTTAGTAGGAAGGTATTGTATTTCTCTTCTTACATAATAAGGAATTAAAAGTAAAGACTAAAGAGTCATTTCATCAATAAAACGGTGTCGAATTAGCTACCTAGCTATGTCATGTGGCTGATTATGACCTAGTTAGCGAAAATGGTCTGATATATGAGACAATGATGACACATTAGTTACGGACAATAGGGCAGTCGGGCTAGACCTTGCCCTCTATAAGCAACGCATCTTTCCTTTTTTGATTGTGATAAGTAGGTACCTACCTAAATGGGTTCTTGCACCTATATTAGTAGGTAGGTAACTTTTCTTGGAACTCTACAAATATGGATAGAGTAGGTAGGTATGCATCTACCTTTAGTCGTAAATTAATTAGTTATTAAAGGCAGACTTTTAGGTAGTACCTACCTATAGTACGTAAGATACCTGTAGTAGGGAGATAGGGTGCTCTAAGTAGGTATAAGTGCACTAGGACAATACCTTGTGGTAGCGGCTGTTCCCTTCAGTGAATCTCTATTGTTCCGAATCTGTACCTACCTAGGTAGTAGGTATGCCTACCTATACCCAGCCGGCTTTGTGGCCACATGGCTGAGGGTAGTACATACCTTGCCATCTACCTCAACCTCACCTGTCTCTAATCTAAGCAATCTCCCGAAAACAATATTGAACACAATGGAAAAATGAAGATTACGATGAAACTTTTTATAGTTATGACTTTTTATAGTTAGTTAGAACTTGCATGAAGAATTCTGACATACCTAATACCTAGATAGGTACCAATAACGTACAATAAGTGGTAGGTAGGTACGCAAAACAAGTCCTCATTGTAACGCATAGTGGACACTAGGTAGGACAATGGTAAAATTCTAAAAAATAAAACATGTGAACAACTACTACTGGTTCGGAATGAAGATTCCACTCAGAAAAGCCAGTCAGAAACTCAGCCTCTTTTCAAATCATAACAAGTTACAATACCTATAGGTATTACAATATACCTACTTACCCAACTTGTGGGCAACTGAAAACTCAGCCGGTTGCTTCCACGCAACTTTGTTACTAAGGAATTCATCAATTAGGTATAGCCTTGACTTCTTATCAAAGTGTGTTTTACACCATACCTAAGTACTTCAAGTCTAAAAATTCTTTCGGAAACATATAATAAAAACAAATACTCAGCCTTAATAAATGTATTCGTAACTGGACGTAACTAAAGTAGGTAAGACAGGTATGCTTGCTTCACAATCGATCTATGGGAAAATAGCTGTAGTAAGTGGGCATAGGTAGTTAATTGATCTGATCGTACTTACGACCATCACGAATGCCGACGAACGACAAGTGCTTCACAATTAATAAGCTCATTCAGCATTTTCGACAAGTGCTTCACAATTAATAAGCTCATTCAGCATTTTAATTAACGTTTCGAATAACACATGGACGTGTCACTTGAACGGTAACTGATCATGTGCTAAGTAGGTATGCTGTGTGTAGGTATCTACTTACATTCCTTGTTTATTCGACAAAGCTGTACCTACCTAGGTATCTTATCTTTTTCATAAGAATTTATTTTATGAAATGTTCTTTGATATGCTTAGGTAGATGTGTTAATCAAATTTAGTTCGAGCTTATCGATCCGGCTTGGTATATGAACTTTATTTACAAACACAATTAGGTATCTATTACCATTGTCTTCCTACAAGATCGATAAATCCTTGTTTCTCTACTAGAAATAAATACCTACCTAGGACATTATTAATTATCCAGCAATAATGTAGAGAAGGTGGCAATCAGGTAAAGAGTATAGAGACGTGGGATAGGTAGACGTAAAGTTTTATAACTGTAACCTAATCATAAAGTAAGAAATAGGGGACTGTTTATCGGCAACATCAATACGAATGTATCATATTCATTTGAAGCCCCAACAAATAAGTGTTTGTAATAATAATCTCTGTAGTGCTAACCGGAAACTCTGAGAACCCGTTTGTAAAGATTTCCTTGTGCTAGTATCAAATCAAACAACGATCGTCCTCAACCCCTTCATAACGCGGAAGTACAACGTCCATAAGTCTTTTGTTGTTGTATTCTGTGACCAGTGTTAATTCCCACAGGCTGGTGTTCCCTGGCCAATTTCGATATTCTAACAGAACAAGTTTCTTTTTATGTTCTTAAGTAGAAACTGCTTGACAAGTTCCATTCCTTATCTTTTAACGCTGCCCCAATGGCTAATTTCCCGATACACACGTTGGGCGAACAGTGTTGGTGCTGGAAAGGCAAGTATTTTTGTTGCTACCTACTGGATTTGGTCCACAAAGAGAAAATTAGATATAGCCCTATAATCATCAGTTACAAATTACAATACAACACAAAACTTTAAATGGAGAAACTTTTCATACCTATGTTGAGCGCCAAACTTCGTTTCGAAGAGGACATGCGATGATAATAATGATGCGAGTGTTGGGTACAAAACGCAGAGAAACTGTCAGCTTTTATAAAATAAGGAAGGTCTGATTCACTCGCTGGCTCTCTATCACGAATACGAATTTAAGGTAGGTAAGTAGTGAAAGCTATGTCATTAACTGATAGGACATTTTATAAGAGAACCTTTTAACAATTGGTTTAAATTGTACCATTCCAGCAGATGGCAAGTCATGCTGCAACTATTGTTTGACGATCGATGGAGATCTTGCCTCAAACAGAGTTTTACATAATAATATCATGTAAACTTGGTCAAACCTATAAGCAATTTATATTTACCGGAACGCTCGAGTGCTTGGCACTCGAAGACACATTCTGCCTATTCTGCAAGATCAACTGTCACTTAAGGTCAGATAATCCATATCACGATGACGAAAACCTTGTATTGTGAAATTACACCATGAGTCACTGCAAACGTGTCAAGGGATCGACGTGCGTTTCCATTGCTCGATTTATGCACATCTGTGACTAATCGCGCTGATTGGCGGTCAGTTAATCAAAACTATAACAGATCATTAACTAACCATCTGTATTGTCTGCACGTTATAAAAATAATTCAATACATTCCGATAATAAAAACAAACCAATTTGCTTTGTTGACACATTTTTCACTGTCTCTCGTTACCTAAATACCAATGCATAGAAGTCATGAATGGACACTTATCGCTAATGACCTGGGAAACGTAAACAACTCATTGGAAGATGATAATAATATTGTAAACAAAAGTGCAAACTGATATTACTTAGTTAATAGTTAAGTAGTTAAATGTTGTAATGAATGACAGTGATAATAACAGGCAGACATGAACAAATATTTTGGTAGTGTAATTAGGTAGGTGAAATTATGAAGTCATTGTATTAGTCATTATACCATCAGTGAAACGGTACTTATAACTATACCTATCAATGACTTTTTATTCTATCTTAATTACACAGGCAAGGTGTTTAGTTATTATTAAGTACCTGCCCATAGGAAACCGCCCTACGCTGTTTTTATACTAGATACTATAAATTGGAGATAGACCAGTAGTTCTGGACCACTACCTATGCAATTTTTTTTAATCAACAGAGGATGTTTCCGTGGTGGTCCCATAAACATTTCTGGATCCAACTCCTCAATCCTGATGCTGCAGGGTTACTGCCCGCCTAAGTTATTAAGATTCAGGAAGTGTACATAGCGAATTAATGTTATAGGTACAAGCAACGACTTTTTGCTTGGGTTCCAAGTCCCAACTCCTCAACCCTGATGAGGTAAGGTACAGCACTCTTAAACTATAGTGATTCAGGAACTGCGGATGATGCAATATTATTTTTGATGCCAAGCATAGACTACACCATTGAATTTTGGATCCCATCTCCTCAATCCTGATGCTGCAAGGTACTGAACTCCTGAAATCTGATGGTGCATGGTATAGCACTCTTAAACTATAGATATTCAGGAACTGTTCCTGGTGAAATAATATCGTAAATACCGAGCATAGACTTTGTTATTGAATTCCAAGTACGGACTCTTCAATCCCGCTGCAAGGTACTGAACTTCTAAGCCGTTTGGATTTGGAAAGTTTTAGTGGTAAATTGATATTTTGGGTACTTACCAAGCAATGACTACTTACACTAAAAATCTTTAAAAAAACCGACTTCCAAAACCACTACAAAGTACAAAGTAAATAATCTTATATTATATATATATATATATCTATTGTTTCTACACGTGTATTGTACCTATGTATGAAGTCGGGCGAGCATATTAATGCAACTAGAAATCAAAGCGTGAAGCTCGCTCGACTTCAACATACATAGGTAATATAGGTACACGTGTAGAAACAAAAGTTATTTTTTACTTTGTAGTGGTAATGGAATTCGGTTTTTTAATTTTTTTTTTCATACGAGGAAGGTCCTTATGGTTGTACCTACCTATACCACAATTATTTTTATCTACACTTATAAAAAGACTTTTCCTGCGTGACTTGCCTGATCTATCAAGTATAAACGCACGGCCCAAACCACTGACAGTAGGTTCATTTTACTACGTAGCTGTAGGTACCTACACGGTAGGCACTCACTAAGGGAGGATTTTTGGAAATTCCACCCCTTCAGGATTTTTCAAAAATTCACTCGTGCAAAGCCAGAGTGGGTCAGCTAGTTCTATAAAAAAGTCCTACCCATGAGAAACCAGTGCGACTCAGTATAATAATAATGATAAACAAAATATGTGCTGATTACTGATATTAAGTAAAGCATCGATAAAATGATAATGAGGTGATGATTGGTGTCAAATGGAGTGTCATCGGTGGGGTGTCAGTGCGGGCGGAGGCGGGGGTGCAGAGCGCGCGGCGGCTGCGCGGCCACGGCCAGGTGCGAGTGCGCGGGGGCAGGCGCGTGCGTAACGGTCGGGGCACGAGCTGCGGCGCGCACCGACGAGGGGTCGCGCCGCGGTGCGCTATGGCGGAAATAGCGATGGACAGGGGCGCCGCGGGCAGGTGGTGCTGCCAGCCCGCTCTCAATGTCACACAAATTGGCGGTTGATTCCGAGCATACATTACCCGATATGAATAAAATCACTGTTGCTCGGTACCTACTTAGTTATGTACCGATTATACCGAACTATGTTGTACTTAGGTACGTTAAGCTAGTTTACATGATAATTGAAATTCATTGAGTAGGTATTCAATCATAATACCTATTATATACGTACTTTGTACCTATGGTACCCACCTATATTTTAAACTAGCTGATGCCCGCGACTTCGTCCGCGTGGATATAGGTTTTTAAAAATCCCGTGGAAACTTTATGTTTTTCCGGGAAAAAAGTAGCCTATGCCACTCTCCAGGTCTTTACCTCTAACCTATACACATACAAAAATCACGTCCATCCGTTGCTCCGTTACGACGTGATTAAAGGACAAATCAACAAACAAACACACAGTCGCATTATAATATGGGTAGTAATGTAACATTTTGATATGCTTGGCTTCTTTTCTTATTTAATTTAATTATCTGCAAATTTTGTCTGAAACTGAGAGTAGATAAGTAAGTGGGTTACAAGCACAGATAAGGGAATATAGGTGTAGTGTAGGTGTGTATTGTATAATAAATAGGATAGTAGGTAGGTACCTATAATAAATATGAATGAAAAAATGCGCTACATACCTACCTGCCTAGCACCGCATTTCTTTCACTCATTAAAGAACACAATAATAAGTAAGATGTACTTAGTTATCACTTTATTTACCCTTTAAAATTATTGTCACTGTTACTTAGCTTCGGGTAGGATCTATTAAGATCTTATTATCTACCATGCCGATGTACCTACATAATATAGATACCTAATTATTAGATAACTAGCTGACCCGCCCCGGCTTCGCTCGGGTGGAGTATTTCGGACTGGGAGTGTCATCGTGAAGCCGTTGCTTGATACCTAAAATATCAATTCACTATCAGAAATTCTAAAATCCCCACGATTTAGGACTTTAGTACTTTGCAGCATCAGGATTGAGGAGTTAGGATCCGAAGTTCAATGATGATAGGCTACATCTGATAGTGAATTGATATTTTAGGTATCAAGCAACGGCTTCACGATGACACTCCCAGTCCGAAATACTCCACTTGGTACCTAAATTAATTTTGCATCATCCGCAGTTACTGAAACATTATAGTTTAGGAGTGCTGTACCCTACATCATCAGGGTTGAGGAGTTGGGACTTGAAGTCTGAGAATAAAGTCGTTGCTTGGTACCTACAATATGAATTCACTATGAACACTTCCTGAATCTTGATAACTCAGGCGGGCAGTAACCCTGCAGCATCAGGATTAAGGAGTTGAATCCGGAATTTTTTATGTGACCACCACGAAAACTTTTTTTGTTGATTTTAAAAAAAATTTTGCAAATCGGTCCAGAAATCTCGAAAAAATCGATGTAGAAAAAAGAACCACCTCCTTTTTGACAGTCGGTTAGAAATCGATGACCTTGAAATATTTACGGAACAATCTTTAAAATATCCCCTTTCTAACAAAAAAAGAATGATAATCATAATTACGGTATTTTAATATATGCTACACTACACCACCTCGGAAATGTCTAAAATTTTTACCTACACTACCTGCATATTTAACTAAAACTAATTTCAGCTTTACCATGTAAGTATATAACAAAATAGTTGTTACAAAGCCAACTTTTTTCTGGAATCTAGCTAAATACTTATAAAAAAATTGATTAATAATACTTCTTATCTGTCATATCGAAGGTAGGTATAGGATCGCAAGCATCGCACACCTGAGCCATACCTACGTCATTGTTGTGTGTGTATCTGTTTCATTGTTTGCTGAGCATACCGTCGTACATAGCTACACAAAGCGTACAGGCACCCACGAGCGCAGACCCTGCATTGAATTGAATCAGTGCACAGCTATGCCGGCAGCTGGCTGCGCGTGCAGAATCACATGTCTGTACCCGAATCGCACATCTGCATCGACTCGTCCACTCGACCTAAAATGACGTATTCACCACACTGAACCCTACAATATTCCATACCGATGTACCAGCTTCGTACCTTTCAAAAATAAGCACCTCGATTAGGGTCTCCCCCATTCATTGTTCCGATTGCGCAGGGTTAAAAGACGTAACCGACAATCCCCAGTGAACTTGTAGTGCCGTTTTATTATGAGACGCATTTATTTTTCAGTTACGCTGTGATTAAAATGATTTTGGAAATGAAACTTTACTCACATGTGTTTACGATTCTATTTCATTTATTTATCTAAGTTCTACTACGAAATTAGAGTCCTCGTTTGAAGATAAAATATTTTGGATGTAGTTCTTTTTGGCTCTGAAGCCCCGCGACTTGCAGGTAGGTGAGTAGTTTAATTTTAAATAATGGCATAGCTGTATAGTTCTATAAAAAGCACACAGGACCATTCAACGCTTTTATAAACACTTTTAATACAGATGGATTGAATATGGTTTTACAGGATGATATTTTTATGGTCAAAATTATTTTGTGAACAGAAAGACTATTTGTATAGAAACTGACTTTATATTGTCAGAAAATAGAATAACGATTTAGAAGAAATAATGTTATATTTACTTTTAACTAATTTTACCTACGCCATAATAACGTATCGTATGAACCACTATCGAAATATTTTCAAATTGCAGACTATAATATGCTGGCGAATCGATCCTGTCCTAATTTAAATAGTTATAGATATCTTACTAACAAATGGGTTTAAGTTTCGTGTAATTACTAACACCAATATGATACTTTTGTTAGTCGAAATAAAAACATTTTATTTGTTATTTATATGGAACGCACTAACGAAGAGATGTTTTACAAACCAATAGGTATAGCAGAACCATTCAGTGCCGAGATCGCTAAAGCTTGTTTGCACCTAACAGTCAGGTTCTAAAAGTATACGAAGAAAATACGGACACATAATTAAAAAATCCTATATTTAAAATGTGACTCAGTTTTTAATTTTTGCACTTGTTGTTTGAAGTTGTGTTTGTCTTCTTGTGGAGTAATTTTACAATGTAATGAAGCAGTAATTATTGTCTCAATCACTCCAGTGATTTTTGCATGATTCGCGCACAACTAAATAACAAGCACTAAAATTATTCTGATAAAATATCTAATAATGTGAATATAAATGCTCCCGGCTGCACTCATGTGGTAAGTCAACGTTAGTCCGCCTAGTTTCGAACCCATCCAGAGTCTTTTTCACAGGGACTCAGCTCGCAACGCGTCGCGGTTGAGACTAACAACATAAAACATAAATAAGTCGGGCTCACGTCGACTAACCACGTGAGTACAGCCGGAAGCATCTATATTTATAATGGAAACTACTCACGATAATTTAAACGGTAAATAATAATGTTATAAGTGAGAACAACCTGTAGAGCGGCGGCTGTAACAGCTGAGATTTCGGCACACGCTATAGAGCGGTGCGCGGCCGGTGCGTCACCAGCCGGGCCACCTTTCACCCTCGCGACTCTCGTTCCCTTATGGCCTTCTATTCCTTTACATATGAAACTAATGTGAGATTTATAATTATGTACTTCTATTTATAGTTACATTATGTGGAATGAAAATGTTGAGCACAATAATATAGTATAACAGGTGTGAAAAGTAGCAATTATTGACTACCTATTTTAGGCTTTCTATATGTAATTTCATCATATGTGTACCTACATAATATTATCTAGGAACAGTACGGTACACGGGTACGGTACGTGATTTGCTTATTTAAAATTATACTTTACTAGATGATGCCCGCGACTTCATCCGCATGAATTAAGGTTTTTTAAATTCCGTGGGACCTCTTTAAATTTCCGGGATTAAAAGTAACCTATATCCTACCCCGGGATACAAGCTATCTCTGTACCAAATTTCACCGAAATCGGTTAAACGGATGAACCGTGAATAGCTAGCAGACAGACAGACTGACACAATTTCGCATTTATAACATTAATTTATAATTTATAATATTAATATGGATAAGACGCAAAGTCGGCGATGCCCACGACTCCATCTGCATCGGTGGGGAATTGGGGATTTAAGTTTTAGGATTCCATGCCCAAAGGAATTAAATATCACTTGATTTAATGGTGAAAGAAAAAACTGTGAGGAAACCTGCATGCCTGAGAGCTCTCCATGACGTTCTTATAGACCCATACTCGGTAGTCAGTAGTGAGTGGCGATGGGTCGATCATGATAATAATGAAGATGATTCCGATTCTAGGTAGGTTATAATGCGTAAAAAATATGTCAAAAGTACGATTTTAGCTTTTTTTTCAACGGTAAACCGTATTTTTGAAGTGTCAGTAAATTTGACAGTCAGTAAACGCGTGAGAACTCATTTCGTATGGACTTTGTTTTTGAAAATAAAATACGAAATATGGCTCTACCTAGGTAGCTAGGTACGTAGGTAATGTAATAAATAATTTGTACGTGCTCTACTGTAGGTCGTTCTGCTTCATCATATAAGTACATGTTAATTGTAGACTGTATGTAGGTACCTACTTACCTACCTACCTACTAAGTATTATAACGAATTTTGATCGATAAGCAATCATACAAAGGTGATGCGTTATATGTCTTTATTTTCCGTGCTAGTTTAACTATCTAAAAAGACGTTCAGGGAAAGGTATATATTTTGGTTCCCACATTTAAATGATTTTTTTTATGTAAAATTTTACCGTTATACGGATTTTTTGCGATCCTTATAGTAAGTATTTATAGTGCAAAGGTAAGGGGAAAATCTGGGGTTGGTGGCAGGGCAGCTGCATCACCGCGCCAAGACCGAACAAGTTGATACAGTATGGGATTAACGCAAGCGTAAATGACGGGTAACGGTTTTGACACTTTTTCTACGTAGGTACAAAACGCAATTTTTTATTAGATCCTAGATACTTACATAGGTAGCTTAGTACCTAACTAATGAGAATGCTCCACCTCGCTTCAAAATAAAAACTGTATGATCGGTGTTTGCCAAAGACCTAACTAATATTATTAGATTAGATAGGTAGGTAAGTATAGCCTACTGTACCTACTGTACATTCCATTTACCTAGGTTATAATGCATAGATACATTTTGAAAACTCACTCGCCATTTATGCTCTATGTGTCAACTGTCATATTATCAAAAGTAAGATTTTAGTCGTTAATAAAGCTGTAAGGCTAGAAAACCGGCCAAGTGCGAGTCAGGCTCGCGCAATGAGGGTTCCGTACTACAGTCGTATTTTTTCGACATTTTGCACGATAATTCAAAAACTATGATGCATAAAAATAAATAAAAATCTGTTTTAAAATGTACAAGTGAAGACCTTTCATATGATACCCCACTTGGTATAGTCACTCACTTCGAAAATTGAAAATACTAATTATTAGTTCATGACCACAATTTAATTTTTTTTGTGTGATCTAACCCTAAATTCACGGTTTTTAGATTTTTCCCCAAATGTCAGCTATAAGATCTATCTACCTGCCAAATTTCATGATTCTAGGTCAACGGGAAGTACCCTGTAGGTTTCTTGACAGACAGACGGACAGACAGACAGACAGACAGACAGACAAAAAAGTGATCCTGTAAGGGTTCCGTTTTTCCTTTTGAGGTACGGAACCCCAAAAAAAGTAAAAAGGTTTTAAAAAAGGTAGATTTAAGGATTAAAAATTAAAATCGTACTTTCGACATGACATTAAACACATAGAGCAAAAATGGCGAGTGAGT
Source organism: Maniola hyperantus (assembly GCF_902806685.2). NCBI lineage: Eukaryota > Metazoa > Arthropoda > Insecta > Lepidoptera > Nymphalidae > Maniola > Maniola hyperantus. The sequence goes on along the minus strand of NC_048536.1, from coordinate 8,713,046 downwards.
TCTCAAAATGTATGCATATAAGAGTACCTAGTTATGTAGGTAATTAATTTGTGAATGTGACCAAGTGGAAAATAGAAGTAAGTAAATACTGTACGTATTTTACAACTTCTACTTATTTACTGCCTATTATATACATATTTAATGTATATTCCTTTAATATCTTCTTCATGCAAATGCGCCAAACATAAAATGTATGTTTTTATAGTTATTGGTGCTGTAGAAATGCGTGCACCGTATTTGCATTTAGTTTTCCAATGAAATAATTATTGTTACCTCGCCTAGATATCAAACAAAACGTAATTACTTAAAGCAAACGGCGGCGCGGCGGCACACCCGTTCCGGGACACCTTTTCATTTAATCAAAACTTGTTTGCACACCCAGCAAACGGTGTTTAGTTCGCGGAGGGCGACCGATCTGTACCAGAGGAGCGATGCATAGTTGCACCCGACCACTGGCACCGGTTTATTTGGCAACGCCATTTTTCCATAGAACCTTTTTAGGGTTCCTTACCCGAATAATGCCGGTGGGACCCTATTACTAAGCTTCCGCTGTCTTCCTGTCAGCTGGCTGTATTGTATCTTATGAACCGTAATAGGTACAGAGTTGAAATTTTCAGTGTGTAGGTATTTATATTGCCGTTATAACAAAATAATAATACTTAAAAAAAACCAAGATGGCAAATTTCAAAACAACGCTCATACAAATTTAAAAAACTTGTCAAGTGCGAGTCGGACTCGCACACGAAGGGTTCCGTACCATCGTACAAGGTCTACCTAACGCTTTTATGTAGTATACTGCAAGTTAAACACATACAGACTGAGCCATCTATAGCCTCTATAGGTATGTGATTTAATAAATTTCTTTTTCGTGAACACATTTTTTTTTGCGATGTAACCACAAATTCACGGTTTTCAGATTTTTCCTTTATTTGTACTATAAGATCTACCTACCTACCACATTTCATGATTCTAGGTCAACTGGAAGTACCCTATAGATTTTCTTGACAAACACGACGGACAGACGGCCAGACGGGCAGACAGACAGACTGACAACAAAGTTATATAGGGTTCCTTTTATCCTTTTGTGTTACGGAACCCTAAAAAATTAAAAATTACATAGTATTATATCGTGATGGTACGGAACCCTTCTTGTGCGATTCTGACGCGCACTTGGCCGGTTTTTTCATTTATTGAAATTTGTTAAAAGCGCAGAGAGGGTGCGCGTGCGCGATGACTGTGATTATTGCACCTGGTGAGCTGGCCCACGCGTGCAGTACTAGTACAATATTAGCTCCGTAGTCCCTATCAATGGCGAACGTTGGTGATCCATTGCAGGCTGCAGGCAGCTACGACAATATTATAATGTCATGTGTTACATTTGCATTAAACGTTTCACTCATTCATTTAGCCCCAAGTCCCCAACCCACAATTTGTCACTTCCGATAGTGAAGTTACATTCTATGGTACAATGTACCTACCTATAATCATAATAATATGCATATCAAATATCGTGGACGCGTTTAAATCTTGAACCACCATCAAAATTAGTGTGTAATCCTCAACATAACTACTAATCAAAGTTCCTTTTGTGAGTTTGGCGCGACCATGTGCTAATTGCTTGTCAGATATTGCTGATATTTTTGAAAGAATCTGGGGACCCGTCGCATTATAAAATCTGCCAAACTCGACTCCTGAAATGCCAAAAATATGCCATCGCAAATTTTCAGAACCATAAAAGATTGAGATAATTTTGCTTGAATGATCCCATTATTCGAAACGAAACGGTAAATTGCGTTCCTCTAGGATAGCATAAAAATTAAGCTACCTACCTATGTTTTTTACTGAAGCCGCGAGCTTCGTGTGCGAGTCCGACTCGTCTCGCACACGAAGGGTTCCGTACCAACGTACAAGAAATAACAATTTTTAGCGTTTAAACTACCGTGAGTAATTTCCATTCTAAATAATATCTGTCCCGGGCTGTACTCACGTGTTTAGTCGACAAAACCGCGGCGCGTGCGCGAACGGACTCCCTTGAAAGAGGACCCCGGATGGGTTCGAAACTAGTCGGGCTAACGTCGACTAAACACGTGAGTACAGCCGGGACAGATATTATTTATAAATAATACTTTATTTATTTAAATTTTTATGGCGTATTTTGAAATTGTTATTATAAGTACATATTTGCTATTATCGCGGAAATAGAAATAGAGATTCTGTGAAAACTACCTAAAATGGGTCACAATCCTTAGAATTGAGAAATATGACTCAGATATAATGCTGACATTAACTAATTAGTACGAATTTGGTACGAATACCATAAAAGGTAAGTATCTACATAATCTTAAAAATTCAAATTTCGGAACGGTGAAAGTTAGACGTGTAGGACTTAGGATTGGCGCTTATCTTTCGGTTCGAATACTTTCGATCAAGCATAAGAGCTAAGGGATAATACTGCTCCTGGAGAATGTTTTGTCATACCTGGCGGTCGCTAAGGAGTTGCAATCTATTGCACTTCTGAGACCACACGGTCGAACATCTAGTGCACGACGTGGAAGCAGTATATCTGACCAATGTCAGTTTGTTCAGTGGATCGCGTGCGTGAACAGTGAGGCTGCGACGCTGTGGTCCCCGTGTAACGTAACGTCGATACGTGTCATGCTATCGACCGCCCACTGAGCACCGCTTATGTGGTCTGCACTAATTCAAGAACCTGCTGCCTTCTAAAGTTCTATACGTGGCTAAGCCATCTTGTCTTTATCTTTAGTATGATTGATCCGAGATCTATCTAAGGATTTTTGTAAGTTCCACTCTTAAGGGGGTAAAATAGGGATTTGAAATTTGTGTAGTCCACGCGGATAAAGTCGCGGGAATAAGCTAGTAAATAATATGTAGTAGAGAAGTGTATAAGTTATTATTATACCTACATAGAGACGTATGAGTTATGAGTGAACAGGAAGTTTCAAAGCGCAGTATGTACGAGTACTACCTATATGCAAAGTACGTACAAGCTCGATTGTCGGCTCAAGCAAGTTGATCGTATTAGGAACCTTTGTCCGCAAAGCCTCAATGTCGCCCTCGATGCCGCATTATGCGGAAACAATGCGGACAACATTCGTGCGCCGCGACCGCTGGCCCGTCGTGTTCGTCCGCGGTCCGATATTTGCGCTCGTAAAGTGTCATTATGGTAACAGTACCTCTTTGTTGTTTTCGGCGATGCCCGTCTCCCTATTTTCTCCGCTCGCCGTGAAAGCTCGGCTCGTCACGGCGAATTATAACAAAAATGGGTTACGACCGACTGTTGCGAAACTTTTTACGGGCCAGCGTCTCCGACGAAATCTCGTTCGGTTTAATGGCCTTCGAATTTTAAGTGCTAAAGAAAGGTAAATCACATTGACGTGTCATGAACTTAAATTCATGATTTGATTTGGATTGGATGCTGGAGGATTTCCATTTTGTATTATGACGTTATTATTCAATTTACTTCCTTTAATGGTAGATAATATAATATATGTACATATATAGGTACAATGATCGCAAAACAAGTAGTTCAATTTGAAGTTGCAACATGACGGTTTGCGCAGGTCATAGTCATAGAGTGCGACAAGCCCGCATGAGATCTGTTTATGTACAATGCGTAGTCATACACACCCTGTTCAGATTGGACTATAAGAACTTCCTACTTGTTTTGCGCGCATTATAATTTATATGATAGAGTTTTAAGTTACGTTTTGTCTGAAATCTCACAATGGAATTTGGGAATACCTAAGGTAAAACAGAACATCTTTGAACTGACTGTTGATATCTTGCTGCAAACTTTAATAATTGTTGGGGTCATTCTGCACCACACATCATCTTGTATTGCAAATATGTGCAAACATCTTTTCTTTGATTTAAGCATAATATATTATGTATAACCTTCTAAGCCCTAATCAAAATAAATCAAAACACAGATTAAATGTAGGTATGTAGGTGTAAGTATTCCACTTGTCGTTATTATGTTTAGACTAGGGCTATTTTTGAGTAATAAGTCGAAAAAAATTCTAGACTAATCATAATGTCAGCGGAAAAGTTTGCCTTTAGTGTCAGTAACCTTGCCAGAAATATTCATGTCATATTATTGTATAGTTACGCAATAAAAGGAGTAGCGTAATCGAATATAACAAAATGTTCTATTTTTTTTCGCTATTAGGTACCTACGTAACAAAATTGACCTCTTCGCTTACTCATATTAGCATTATGTTTCGCGTGGCCTGCGAAAACAGGAGTCGTTTATTGATATCAAATGTGTGCACGAATAAATTACCGAGGTAAGTCATTTTTTGCAATAACAATACACCTTACTTATTGCAAGCAAATATTGTTTTGCAAGTTGTCAAAAACAAGGTGCTTGACACGCTAAACTCTAATAGGTAAGTTCTAAGTTTTCCGTGTGTTTTCCTTTTTATAATTGAAGATCTCGGGAATATTAACATAGCTAGGCTAATTTAAATAGCATACCATACCATTTACCGATCATATATAGGTACCTACTATCAATACTTAATAAAATTATAATTGTGAAAGTATATCTGTCTGTCTGCTATCTCATCACGGCCCATCTATTTAACAAAATAGTTTGGACGATATTTAGTACAGAGTTATTTTACATCACTCTGACAGACATAGGCTACTTTTTGAGAAAACCAAAGAGTTTAAAAACTCAAATTCACGTAGACAAAGTAGTGGGCATCATCTAGTTGGTAGAGAGATGGCTTGCAGCCTAGAGTCGGACATAATTAAATTTATATCATAAAAAGTAGACTATATTATATTATATTATATTATATTATATTATATTATATTATATTATATTATATTATATTATATTATATTATATTATATTATATTATATTATATTCTACGAAAGTGGACCGAACAGTCAATATACTCCATAATTATCTCCAAAAAAACAAAGGCCAATGGTAGTAGCTATAGATGGTGGCATCTACCTGAATAAAAATCATAAGGTAGGTATAATATTATGTATGTTCAGTCTTCAGAACGAACTGCTGTTGACTTAAAAAATATTTATTGACACATAACAATGGATCACTAATAAAAGGTAAACTATGTTGGAATAAGCACCTACTTCAATAGGCTACTTGACAATTTTTTTAAGTTGGTCTTAAATGGTTAATATTTGTCCTATTATATCAAAAAAATTAACACTATATTTTTTTGCGCCCTAAAAACCGTAAAACTTTAATTTAAAAAAATATTTTTCTTAGACAGGTGAAAACACTGTCGGCCATGTTTGGCCGATAGATTATCTGTGCTCTGACGTCATGCATTTGTAAACAACAGCATAACCACAGAGTACATTATATATACTGAGCATAACCTACCAAAGTTTAATAAACATGACTTCTATACTAGTTTACATGAAAAATATAGTAATTATCGTTATTGCATCATCCGAGAATGTAAAAAACGCATCGATAAAGACCACAGGAAAGTTGTGGATTAGAGTGCCCAGTGAAATAAATATACGTAACACGCAAAGACTTGCTTAAAGGGATCCTATATGACTAACGACTTCAACCCAAATTTATTTTTGCAAAGATCACTTTGTTGTAAGTCTTACTTAATAACTTATTCAATTTATAAAGAGAAAACGATATTTTTTTACGTTTACTATGAGTTTTTAGAAATATATAAAAACTAGCTTATGCTCGTGACTTCGCCCGCGTGGACTTCATAAATTTCAAACCTCCATTTAACCCACTCAGAGGTGGAATTTCAAAAAATCCTTTCCTAGTGGATACCTTCTCTTTACCTACAAAGAACACACTCACCAAATTTCATGTATCTAGGCCCAGCTGTTTAGATGTTTAGGCTGTGCGTTGATATATAAGTTAGTCAGGACTCTAAATTTTATATATATGGATACTACGTTAGTCCCCGCGTGACATAGGAATGACATTTCTTTGTTTACATATTTAATGACGTCACATCATGGCTGACAGCGTTTTCTGCGTTTCAAATAAAAATAAAAATTGTATTTTTTTAAATTGGATTTATATATCCATCCTGCGTTTTTAATAATTGTTATTGATATATTTCGTTGTTTTAAGCAAAATACTATATAAATAATCATTTATTGGACGAAATTAGATATGAGTCAAGTAGCCTATTCCAATAACTGATTAAGAACTAATCCAGCTATAGAAAGTGATACGGCAAGTTTCCTCTTCCTACAACACCTATTTACTTATACTAGCTTGTGATTGTGACTCCATTTGGATAGTGATCGTTTATGCTGATCTCTTTCGCAGTGTCACAAACATGTCACAAAACACAAAAATAAATTCTAAAATCATCGATTTTCCCATCATATCAACCGTTGGGATTCAGGAACTGATGAAATAGAACAAAATATAAGAATTATTGGTTGTCGTGTATCGTACTCTTTAATAAACTAATAATGATTATTTTAACGAAAAAAGTTTATTTATTTTAGATGAACTGATTTGAACATTTACCTTCTACCCTCATACGAAATGAAATACGTCTTATTAGCTTTTTATGAAATATTACTTTTATTGTGTATCGTGTATTGTATATGTTATGTATAAATGTGTGACCTAAGTTTCACTCAAAAGCGTGAAATCAGTAAACGTTTTCCACAAGAATTAAAATTTGAATAATACTTTTTAATAAAATTAATATTTTATTACCAAGACTCCATTAAGAAGGGATCTCAAAGATCCTAAAAAATCGACAATCGGAAATACAGATTCTTGAACCTAACTCAGGCAAAAAAACGGAAAAAAGTCTTTTTCACACTGCTTCGAGTCCCTACCTTGTTTGTGTAAAATATTTTCAATGTACAGAAATACTGGTTATATAAATTTAAAATATTATAAATAGACAATCTGTTTGGGTTGAATTAAAAACTGTTATTAGCATTCTGATTATGCCATTGTTTGTGAGTCATAAAACAATGATTATTGAAAATCATTATGAAGACGTCAGCCAGTGATCACGGTTTAATAAGAAAGTACGCTTGAATAAGCAAATATAATGGCCTCAATGATATAGAAGACAATGGAGTTCCTCTGGGCGCAGCATATAAGTTGTGACTAAAACTCACGTACGGTTCCCACTTGACTGAATATTACTCGCTCTGTTGAACAGTTTCTTAAAATTATATTTTTTGAAGATACCTATATTGTGTATGCTGTGATAGCCTAGTGGTTAGGTCCTCCACCTTCTTATCAGAGGTCGGGGGTTCGATCCCGGGCACGCACCTCTAACTTTTCGTAGTTATGTGCGTTTTAACTTTTTAAGTAAATAATTATCACTTGCTTTAACAGTGAAGGAATAAATCGTGAGGAAACCTGCATGCCTGAGAGTTCTCCATAATGTTCTCAAAAGTGTGTGAAGTCTACCAACCGGCACATGGCAAGCGTGGTAGACTATGGCCAAAACCCTTCTCATTTTGAGAGGAGACCCGTGCTCTGTAGTGGGTCGACTGTGGGTTGATCATGATGATGATGATGATGATGATGATGATGATGATGATGATGATGATGATATTGTGTATGATGTATTTTTACTTATTACGATCTCTTTGACGTAACGTTGCGTCCAATGGCGAGACTTTTCCCCGTATCAGTAAAAATTATCAAATGAGTTTCACTATATTACTCATACCTTAAATATAAAATGTTATAATGTCCCTTACACCCCCCCCCCCCCCGCCCCCCCCCCGCCCCCCCCCCCCTCCCCCTCCCCGCTCCCAGCTCGTTGCACTATTGTCGTACCTCCTCGTAGCACAAGCCTGACGCTTAGTTGGAGAGGAAAGGGGAATATTAGTCATTTAACATGGTTAATATTCTTTTTTAAAAAAAAATCGCTTAGCCCTTATGTCTTCACGATCCACCTGTGTCCATCCCTCATTTTAGTTTAAAAATCTCTACAAATTATTAAAAATTACATTAACACAGTAGGTTTTTTAATGTATTCAAATGGAACAGGTTGTCCAGGTAAGCCACAGTTCTGTTGAATGGAGGTGTAATCAGCGCTATTGAGGCGGCTCGTCACCTGCAGAACTTGTTATTATTGTGAGCATTTGCTAGGAGGCAGGAGCTGAATAACGCCGCGGGGCCCGCAGTGCTCCACCATTCAATCCGTGAAAACCGAATTCACTCAACACTCGAATCGCTTCGTTTGTTATGCGACCGGTTCCTCTATACCTCGGTAGGATATTATTTAGGTTATAGGGTAATATTATCATCATCAACATCATCATGATCACCCCATCTCATTAGTGAGCATGGGTCCTCTCTCAGATGAAAAGCGTTTGGCAATATCCACCACGTGCGATCGTCAGATTTCACACATCTGAGATGAGATGAAATTAAATGAGAATATTATGGAGAACTTTCAGGCATGCGGGTTTCCTCACGATGTTTTCCAAAACGTGCGGGATAGAATTCCCGACCTCCCGATTAGGAGGCGGATGTCTTAACCACTACGCTTTGACGGCTATACAGTACAGCATTTGTAAGTACCTAACTACTATACCTAATAATAAATGAAATACGATGCCATATTATGCTTTTGCCTTTTCATTTTAATTTTAATACTCGAATCTCTAGCGACAAACGTATGACGCGACGCAGCACATGCGGACGGACGGTGTGGTTCCAGACGGACAAACGGACAGACAGTCAGAAAGACAGACAGACAGAGAGACAACGAAGGGATCCTGTAAGGGTTCGTTTTTCCTTTTCAGGTATGGAACTCTAAAAACGAGTCAGCTCTACGACATAGTTTGTCTTGTGGTCTTGTGGTCAATTTCCTCAAACCCAAAAATATTACTGCACATGTACTTACGTAATACCTACCTAGTTTATAGTTTTATCATTGGTGAAAAAAAAGTTACTTGACTAGCAAACATAAATTGAATAAAATATATTAATAATATAATGTAAAAGCTACCAGTAATTCAATTGTGCCGGATATAGCCGTATGACCGGAAATACTTGTTTGTACGCCATGCAGGTAGGTACGTTCCCATTGGTATAATACAAATACATACTTACACATGAGGCCCGCGGGACCCTCCGAATGCACGTGCAAGGACCATGAACGAGTACAATAATCTTCATCTCATGATCCGGATTTTATTACGTCGTTCATCTTTATACGTCTTCAACTCTGCGCCTCGTAGAGAGCTGCGTTGATTTTATTTTGTGGCTTGCACAGGAAAGTCTTTAGAAATGAATATAATAACATTGTAGAAATAGTTACCTACATTTAGTTACAAATCTATGGGTATAGAATAGGTACATATTTTATGCTGAAGAAGAAAAACTTAAATTAAAAAGAGAGAACTATTTTAAGAATTACTAGACAGGCTTTGGGATTAGGTTGTAGGAACAACAGTTTGTAGGATGTAACAACACCGTCCGGTTAGAAGGATTTAAGATACAGATTATGGTCCGAACGCTGCAATAATTGAGGATATCTTAAATGTGTTGTTAATAGGCAGATGGAAATTTTGTACATTAAGTAGGTACCATATTCCTTACTAGCTTATTTCCGCGACTTCGTTCGCGTGGACTACACAAATATCAAACCCCTATTTACCCGTTTAGGGGTTAAATTTTTTAAAATCCTTTGTTAGCGGATTTCTTTTTTATTATTATTCAGATACAAGTTAGCCCTTGACTGCAATCTCACCTGGTAACTGATGATGCAGCCTAAGATGGAAACGAGCTAACCTGGATGGGGTATGACAGTTTTTACTAAACCCATGCCCCTTTGATTTCTACCCGGCATCGTAACGGAACGGTAAATTGCTTGGTGGCACGGCTTTGCCGGTACAGTCGTAACTAGCCACGGCCGAAGCCTCCCACCAGTCTACGCCATAATAGCTATCTGTATACCAAATTTCAGCCCAGTAGTTTGAGTTGTGCGTTGCTAGATCAATCAGTTAATCAGTCCGTCAGTCAGTCAATCAGTCAGTCAGCTTTTCCTTTTATATATAAGAAACTAGCGGATGCCCGCGACTTCGTCCGCGTGGATTTACATTTTTCAAAATCCCGCGGGAACTCTTTGGTTTTCCGGGATAAAAAGTAGCCTATGTGTTAATACAGGGTATAATCTATCTCCATTCCCATCTAAATCTGTTCAACCGTTTTTGCGTGATTGAGTAACAAACATCCAAACATCCACACTTTCCCATTTATAATATGAGTCGGGATTAGGATTAAGATTAGGAATTAGGATTAGGATTAATATTATAAATGCGAAAGTGTGTCTGTTTGTCTATCTGTCTGTCTGTCTGTTGGTCTGTCTGCTAGCTTTTCACGGCCCAACAGCTCAACCGATTTTGATGAAATTTGGTATAGAGTTAGCTTACATCCCGGGGAAGGATATAGGCTACTTTTTACCCGGAAATTAAAGAGTTCCCACGGGATTTTTAAAAAACCTAAATCCACGCGGACGCATTATCTAGTAGATAATAAAATCCATTCAATAAGTATATTTTACAGTAACAAATTTCACTAACACAAGCGAGATGTGTTCCACATAGTTCACAGACAGAAGTGCATGGTTATTAATCAAACAATGGGCATTCCGTGAAACAGTGTGTCGGCAAGATCTTCGATAAGGGTCCGGTAGCAGATACAAACGACTCTCGGTAGGCGCCGACTCAGGCGCAATAAGTATTTCGTGTTTATAGTTGAATGATTTTGAATAATTGAAGAAGTTATTTATAAGTTTCCTCTTTAGAAGCGATTCGTGTGCGCGATCGCAGCCGGATGCCGCCACCCTTCAGAGGGCATGCCTTCACAAAGGTATTTAGTCTATTTAAAGACATCCTGCTCAGTGCGGGGGCCCAAGTCTCCTCCTCGCACGTGCGTCAAGTGTCCTGCGCCCGCCGACTTGTCAATTACTGTCACCCTCACCTATCTCCGAGCGCACTGCGTCTAAACTGATAAACTAGTGCTCGCTCTGCGAGACCTGCCATTCCCAACCTCGTAGACTGCAAACTTGACTCGTTTTGACACTAAGTATGCCGACATATCCATGCAATGTCATTCCAGAACCCGTATCTACTAATAACTAACTAACGTCAGTTAACAAATAAGATCAATACTTAAGTACTTTTATTTATACTTTTCTGTTTAAGTAAGTAGATACATATATTATATTCTTATTACACTAGTAATTTGATGACCGCGGTTCCGTCCACGTGGATTTAGGTTTTTGAAAATCCCACGGGATAATTTTCCGGGATAAAAAATAGTCTATGTCCGTCCATCTTACAGGATGCAAACTCTCTGTGAAGTGTGAACCAAGTAAATGATGCCAACAACTTCGACCACATGGATTTAGGTTTTTAAAAAATCCGTGAACTCTTTGACTCCAAGATAAAAAGAAGCCTGTCCTTCTCGGGATGCAAGTTATCTTTGTACAAGTACAGCTACCAAATTTCGTTAAAATGGGTTAAACGGGTGAGCCGTGAAAAGCTAACAGACAGACACACTTTCGCAATTATATCTCATTATTATAAGTATGTTACGGCTAAAAGCCGAAGTGATGAAATAACTTATACCTTTACTTGAGCATGATTATTTGGTTGTCTGAAGTTGGAATAGTCTTTCTTGTTACGCTCTGTCAACTCTGATATTGTTCAAGAAATCTAAATTTATCTGATGAACACACTGGAATATAATGGAGTCGAAAACAATACGCACCGATTATAAAGAGTAGTGAAGCGAACATTATGGCCACTTCGGCTGAGACAACGCGGGCGCGGCCGCTCCCGAGCGCAAAACCTAATGATTCGGAGCAACTAGCCACTTGTACTATTGTGATACATACTAAACTACCTACCTGATGCTTACACTCAACTACTCCTCGTTAACTGCCTGAACTTGATAAAATTCTCATTCTCAATCTTACCTAGAAACCACCTACATATGTACTTACTATTTAGTAGGTACTTATTTACCTATCTGTCCTAAGTTCAGTAGCTGAATATGGTTTGGTCTGGTGGGAGGATTCAGCCGTGGCTAGTTACCACCCTACCGGCAATGCCATGCCGCTAAGCGATTGATTGATTTTTTGCATAGTTAAGTCAAAGTCACTGGTCTTTGCCTAAACTGAGCAAAAAATCACGCCAATCTATTGCTACGTTGCGGCATGATGGATGGACAAACCAATAAACCACACTTTCGCATTTATAATATGGGTAGTGATAATAGGGGTAGTGAATAGTGATTAGTGAAAGTAGTGCCTATGATTTTAATGTCTAGGTATTCCTTTACCTACGCACACATAGACGTACAGAATAAATTAATATCCAAAATTACTATAACATCCTTCTATAACAAATCGTCCATTAATTAAATTGCAAAACTAATTATTTGTAATCAGGGTACGCTATCCGAACTAATCGTAATGCGTAAAATTAGAAGATCAATCGGTATTATGATGTCACTTGCGGCAATCGTTTCATAACCTTGTTGCAGCCGTAGTTTACAGCGGTTTGAGATTCATCTACGTGGTATTGCTCCCCTAGTGTTATTTTTGAAGTGGTAAGTAAAGCATGGAAGTAAGATTTATAACTAAGTAAGGGATCACCTGCGCGCGCGCTTCCCGGGGTGATCACGCGGCGGTTCCTCCGTAGTGTAGATCTCACGTACGGCGACATTTCACCAGCGACAACCCTCCTTTCCTTCAAACAGAGCAATGACCTCACCCGCTGTATGCTCCCCTCACGAATTTCAAAACTATCGAAACCACATGTTCCTGACTTACCTTTTTGTTTTTTCAAAGTACGTTGAGTGACGCTTTCTTCCGATACCGGAGAAAGAACTTGATTTATTTCCGTTTCGTGCTTTTATTTTGCAAGGATGTAGGTTATTTAAAGCCGCCTATGCATCATAATAAAATGTCGTCAAGATAATATAGGTACCATTTTACCAGCTACTATTCTATCAAACCAGCAAAAATATTTTAAAAGATGAAAGGCATTAGAAAAGCGCTGATTTTTGGAATTAAAAATAGATATAGATTAGGATATTAAAAAGAGGTAAAATTTGTAAGTTTGGATCTATGGGGTAATCTCCGGAACTAATAATCTGATTCTTAAAGATCTTTCACTGATGGATAGCCTACATTATTCCCGAGTGTTAATAGGCTATAAATTATCTCACGCGGATAAAGTCTATAATAATGTCGAATTGAAAATAAAAAACCGGCCAAGTGCGTGGCGGGCCACGCGCAGTGTAGGGTTCCGTATAACTCCTTAAGAGGCCGTACGCTGTAGCGCTCTAACGAGTTTCAGCTCGAATTTTAAATGTGTGCGTGTACCTCACAATGGCACCGTAATCTGCACTCACACATAGACATGGCATATACTTACCTTAGGTCGGGCAGGCCTATATTGATACTTTGCGTAGTCGATTCCAAAAATTCTAAGCTCTTATAGAACACAATTTTGGATCTTTAGTATGTTTTTATTTTATTATTTTGTTAGATTTATTTATTTTGAATTAAGATGTGTGATAACTTACACATAGGTAAACACCTATAAGAATGCATATTATAAATGCGAAAGTGTTTTTGTTAGTTGGTTTATTAGTTTGCTGGTTTGTCCTTCAATCACAAAACAACAGATTGGCGTAATTTTTTGCATGGATATACCTAGTTAAAGTGACAGTGATCTGGAGAGAAACATAAGTTTTATCTCGGAAAACCAAAAAGTTTGGATGGGATAATTAAAAACGTAAATCCACGCGGATGACGTCGCCGGCATCAAACTGCGATGAACAATGGAAGGAACCCGATTACTAACTAATGTTTATGACATTGGTCAATAGAGTAATCTGGTTATCTCGGGTATACCATTGTTATTTTCATAAAGAAGTACTCTCAGGCACGTAATATTACCGTGTCTTAGGTGTGCAATTGTCTATTGTACAGGTGCTAAGCTTTAGGTAAATAAAATTTGCACGTGCTGAATTCTTGCAGGGACATTTATTGTTTGTAAATGTAAATTTTAAGATACTTTGATAATTTTTTTCGGTCATATAAATAGCTTCTAGAATTCTATTTTTTTACAATTTACGCTAAGTGAATACTGAACTTTCGTGCTATATTTTTTATTATTAGTTAAATTGCGACAATTTAAAGATATCCGGGTTATTCTAACGCTTACATTTTCATAAATCGTGCGTACGGTTTTGATTTTTTTATCTACTAATTTTGTATACAACATATAACAACTAAATCCAGGATTATAATTTTGAGAGTGTGTTCATAATATTGGTATTTTTTTTAAGTCGCTTTCTACAATTTTTTGGTTATTAAATATGTGGCCGAAGTTTCACTCAAAAGCGTGAAATCAGTAAAACGTCTTCTGGAAGAATTAAGATTTGAATTATAATTTTTAATAAAATTAATGTTTTGTTACCTGTAGTCTATTAAGAAGGGATTGATCTATGATATTTTACCTTTTTTTAAATTAGAATCGTTATATCTGAAGCTTCAATAGTTCCCAAAAAATCGAAAATCGGGCATGCGGCCTCTTAACCTGTGAACCCTACTTAGCCATGATAGCTTTTCTTTAAAATTGATTATATATACTACTGCTGTGAATTTTGTGTGATGTGTGATGTGAGATTAACCGAGGACGGACGGACGGACGGACAGACGGACGGATATGGTGAAACTATAAGGGTTCCTTGTTTACTACGGAACCCTAAAAATAGAGCATCCAATACCTAAATACCTTCTAGGTAGAGTTTTTGAATCCTAATTATTTTTATCTATCTATACTAATATTATTATAAATGCGAAAGTGTGTTTGTTTGTTTGTCCTTCCTTTACGTCCTAACTAAGCAACCAATCGACTTGATTTTTGGCGTAGAGATAGTTGAAAGGACCGAGAGTAAACCTAGGCATTTTTATCTCGGAAAATCAAAGAGTTCCCACAGGATGTTTAAAAACCTAAATCCACACGGATGAAGTCGCGGGCATCAGCTAGTTGATACATAAACAATATATCAGTATTCTGCTTAAAAAATGGTTGGTAGAACCTCTCTACCTAAATATTATGTTTGGTCAATTAGTTATTATTGATCATCCAATCCTGAGTTTCTCAGAACTCACCACTGGCATTGTTTCCGGCATCGATTACATAAGTAAATCAATCGAGTTCAAATATCGCACAGGCCATCTCATTTTCTAGTCTCGACACTTGCATAATTGGACCGATTTGCACAGAGTGGCCGCGTTGAGCATCGAGGTACAAGCATAAATTGCGCAAACTAACAATCGTTCAAGCTTTGACGATTAAACAGTGAAATCGATGTTTCGCTGTAACTCGCCGCATCACTTGTTGTTCCAAATTTAATGGACTATGTTATCTTATTTTTGTACCATTCTCAATCATTAATAATTATACCAGAAGATAAAAAACCGGTCAAGAGCAAGTCGGACTCGCACCCGAAGGTTCCGTACTATCGTACAATAAATAACAATATTTTTTTTGGTGATATAAGCACAACTTCACGGTTATCGGATTTTTCCCTTTACTTGTGCTATAAGACCTGCCAAATTTCATGATTGTAGTTCAACGGGAAGTACCCTATAGGTTTCTTTACAGACACGACAGACAGACAGACAATAAAGTGAGTTTTTTTCAAAAACTTAGACCATCGCCGGCTCCCTATTTAGAATGGGTCTCCTCTCAGAATGAGAAGGGTTTGGCCATAGTCTACCACGCTGGCTAAGTGCGGATTAGTAAGCATGCAAGTTTTCTCACGACCTGTTTCTTTCACCGTCAAAGTAAGTGTTATTTAATTGAATTCCTATTTAAGCAGTCCAGTAGTTTTAGAGCAAATTGGCTGTGACAAACGGACATACAGACAGGCAAACACACGAGTGATCAATATAAGAGTTCCATGTTTACAATCGGACGTACGGAACTCTAAAAACTACTTACTAAAATAATTAATGAAACGTAAAATCGTGGTAACTTGTGTCTGAAATATGAAAACATATTAATGTTCAATACGAAAAACGTAAACAACAAATTACAAAACTGAGTTGTTAATAAGTAATAACATTAATTATTACGTTCTGTATTGCAGAGTTTATGGGCACCATCAATAATTAAAAGAGGGATTATTTAATGCTTCCCTTAAATACCTATGTATAAGTACCTGCCTACATACAGTGGTACCTACATTATTATAGAATGAATGACGGATTACAATTTGGAACTCTACCTTACTACAATCATTTTACAGAATGCGGTTTAGGTACAACGCACTATAATAACATAATTGATTTCATAATTTAAAGCCTGACAAGAAATATAAAGAACTTTGCGCCACATAATGTACATCGACTATTAGAAAGAGGTTTCGGCTTCGTAGAGCGTTGTCTCTGTCACTCATACCTATGTGAAGTTTTGTCGGTCTTAAGGATCGATCTTATCACTTTCTAAAGGTCGATGTACATTATTTTCTGTATGTTTTTACTTTTAAACAATGTTCAAATTTGTATAATTATGAATCTAAAAATTCTTTTACTTAGCTAAGTTTTCAAAGCAAATAGGTACTCAGCTAAAAATCTAAAATTAATTGAATAAACTAGCAATCTGAGCTTTTGTAAGTTGGTCAATTCTGCAGGTACCTACATGTAGAAATAACTCAACTGTCGGCTCTTAGTCGTTTAATTGAGCCACACAAAGCGACCAGCCGTTGCGGCTGTGTCGGCTAGTCCGGACCAACTTAGTGCTTGCTCATAATTTCTCGCCGCCTGGCTCTGTTCCTGTTGGTTACACCTACATGCAAAATATAGGTACTATTTGCATGTCATATTCAATCATTTCAAAGCGCCACCGGCCTGTTACACCTTTGGTATGTATACAATAGTGCTAACGCAGGCACACCCCACCTAAGCTCTCCTAACAAGAGGCTAGACGACAACAGTTAGTCTCGAGGGTAACGTCAACCAGTTAACACGTCTTTCCGGTTATTTGTTTTCGTAATATAAATTGTGTAGAAACTAATTAAATAGTTTTAGGGAAATAAAATCTTTTTTTAAAAAGCCTTTCCCCAAAGATCCCGTAACAATTTGGTGGCAGCGCGGTGGGATCCTGAACATTCCGGTTTGCCTAAAAAGTGTCGTATACCCCGGGCTCCGCGTAGACCGATTTTTGAACGTTTTTCCGGAAGGAAAACCTAAAAGAAGAAACAAGGACTCTAAAGTGAAAAGTGCTGTGCAAAAAGCTCATAAGTGAAAAGTGTAGTGAAAAGTGCACGAGTCCTGTGTCGGCAGACGATCTCAAATTCGTGAAGTGTTGTTAACCCGTCCGGTGCAACGCCAGGGTGTGACCCTGACCCCACAGAGTTGGAATTCACGGGAGGTCCGGCCGCTTATTCTGTAAACATCTTCGCTTATCGCTGAAGAATGCAGGCGAGCGTCTTGTTTATGTTAACATTCGTCGAACTGTAAGTGTTATCTCTATTATGGTCTACGCGTTATAAATGAACAATATTGAATTGAATACAAAGAAGATTATAGATTGAAAATTATAGATTTAATATTCAAGGAATTTGAAAGTTTAAAAACTATTAACTTTTGACAAAGTTATATAAAAAGGAATTTATAAAAGGAGAATACATAGAAAGTTGTGGAAGGAACTTATATTTGACATTTTACATTTGACATTTTATATTTTTACAGTTTTATTTTACATTTTTGTGTGTACTTTATTTTACTTGTGTGTTTACTCTATTCTATTGATTGTTTTTTTTGTGTTTTGTGTATCAAAGTATCCAGATCGAACTACTAACATAGTTTTACAAAATGCCGAGGTCAGATAAGGTTAGCTTAGACGTCCCACAGAGACCTCAAGACAGTGAGACTAGGTCACCGTCCCCGGTCCTGTCAATTAAAGGCGAAATAGAAGTAGATTTGAACATCTTGTTAAAATTTATAAAACCTTACGATGGGTCACGAGAAACTATTAATTCTTTTATCACGAATTGCAATAACGCTTTCGATTTGGCTACAGAGTCACAAAAGTATATCCTATTTAAATACATTCTAAGCCAACTTCAAGGCAAGGCTGAAATAGCAGCCTCGATTAAAGACTTTACCTGTTTCGAACAACTTAAGGAATTTCTCAAAACCCAATTCAGTCAAAAGAAACACTATTCCCATTTAATCATGGACCTGCAGGAAACAAAACAATTATCCACAGACAGTGTTGTACAATTTTCAACCAAAATTGAGTCAATTCTCACCCAGCTTCTAACAGAGATTACCATGAATTCACATAGGAAGTTAGAAATTCCAGGGCGTACAGCCGCGATGGAGGACTTAGCTCTCCATCACTTCCTTATGGGTTTACACCCTAGGATTTCGAACATTGTTAGGTGTCGGTCCCCTCGGAACCTAAACGAGGCAATTTCGCTAGCAATCTCGGAAGAAAAGATCCAACAGACATTATATAGAAAAACTGAAAACTACCAAAAGGAAAGAAGGAATTTTCCGGGTCAATTGATGTCAAAACCCCTTCAGGGACAACAAAGAAAATTCTACAAGCCTCCTCAAGGTAATAATTCCTTTATGCCTAGACCCCCTCAGGGTCAGCAAAACCAATTTGGGCCCCGACCCCCTCAGGGTCAACAAGGCCAAAGAAACTTCTATAGGCCTCCTCAAGGCTCATCATATTATCCACAAAATAGCTTTGTGCCCAGACCTCCTCAAGGTCACCAAGGAAACAGATTTCAACAACCATCTTATTTCAATAAACCACACATCAACTTCGTTGATGAAGAAGAGGAAGAAGATGATAGGACTCCTTATGATGAGGAAAATCATCCGGGACCTTCCGTCCCCGACGAACAGGATCATGACGAAACTACCGACTACTATGAGAACGACGAGGATTTAAACATGTAGATGTCACGTCGTCGTGCCGGACGCGACATCACCCAAGTCGTGGCACGAATAGGATTTTCAAAATCAATAACAACAACAACAGGCTATTACCACATATTAACGTACAGACTTCAGGAAGTTCCAGGCCTCTTTCATTATTGCTCGATACAGGCGCATCCATCTGCCTTATAAGAAGGTCCGCCTTAACAAACACCATGAAGGTGTATTCGGAAAATGTGTCAGTAAAGGGAATCGATTCCAAAATCGATTTACCCCTCAAAAGTTTAGGTTACGTGAACCTTAAAATAAAAATAGGAAACGAATTGATATGCCATAAGTTCCATGTATTCAACGAATTACAGATCCCCTATGATGGAATCATAGGATCAGACCTTTTTGCGGCATACAATTGTCAGCTAAACTATAATACAAATAGCCTCGAAATCAATCAACACAAGGCATATTTAATTTTCACTGAACCAAAGTACCTTATTACACCAAGATCAGAAACTGTCATCGAATGTTCGGTAGAAAATCCCGAAATAAGAGAAGGAATGATAATAGATCAGAGAATTTCCGAACAGGTTCTTATTTCCAACTGTATGGTTAAAGTGAAACCCAACAAAAGAGTCAACATCACTATATTGAATACGACTGAAGAACCTATTGAAATAAATTCTAATCTAAACCTTAAATTGCAGAAAATTCCGTCTCACAACATAAAATTAGTTAACAATTGCCAGAACACGTTAGAGAGAACCGAACGAGTTGTTGATTCTCTCAGGTTGTCGCATTTAAACGACGAAGAGGGCGAACAACTCGTGAATGTTTGTTCGCAATACTCCGATATATTTCACTTACCAGATGACAGACTAACATACACAAACGCGTTGAAACATCAAATCAAAACAAATTCGGACACTCCTATTAACGCAAAATCTTACAGATTCCCTCAATGCCACAAAGACGAGGTTCAAAACCAGATAAAGAAGATGCTAGACCAAGACATAATCCAGCCATCGATATCACCCTGGTCATCACCCATCTGGGTGGTACCCAAAAAAATCGATGCTTCAGGTGAAAGAAAATGGAGAGTGGTGATAGACTACCGAAAACTCAACGATATAACCATCGGAGAATCGTATCCCATTCCACAGATCAACGAAATCCTGGACCAACTAGGAAATAGTAAATACTTCTCTACCCTTGATTTGGCATCTGGGTTCCATCAGATCCAACTAGACCCAGAGGACGCGGACAAAACCGCCTTCACCATCCCGGAAGGGCACTACCAGTTCAAAAGGATGCCATTTGGACTAAAAAACGCCCCAGCCACGTTTCAGAGGATGATTAATACCGTTCTCTCCGGGCTGCAAGGAATTCACTGCTACGTCTATCTAGACGACATCGTCATTTATTCTTACGATCTAAATTCGCACATAGAAAAGTTAAAAAGTGTATTCGATAGGTTACGCCAATTCAATCTTAAACTGCAACCAGACAAATGCGAATTTCTGCGAAAGGAAGTAAACTATTTAGGACATACTATTACAGACGAAGGAGTTAGACCAAATCCCGACAAGATAAAAGCTGTAAAAGAATTCCCTATCCCAAAGAATCAAAAAGATGTAAAATCTTTCCTAGGTCTCATTTCCTACTACCGAAGATTCATTTCAAATTTCTCCATGCTTGCAAAACCACTTACCTCACTCTTGAAGAAGAATACCACGTTCAATTGGGGTAATGAACAACAACTCTCTTTCGAAACTTTGAAAAGTAAATTATTAACAGCACCAATACTTATCTACCCAGACTTTACTAAGCCGTTCATACTTACCTGTGATGCATCAAATTATGCTATCTCTGCAATTTTGTCTCAGGGAGAAATAGGAAAAGATCGTCCTATTGCTTTTGCGTCGCGTACATTAAATAAAGCTGAAACAAATTACAGCACTACAGAAAAAGAATGTCTTGCAATTGTTTTTGGTACTAAAACATTTAGACCTTACCTGTATGGAAATACTTTTACCATTGTCACAGACCATAAACCGCTTCAATGGCTTTTCAACTGCAAGGATCCTGGATCACGTTTAGTAAGATGGCGACTCAAATTGGAAGAGTATGATTACAGCATAAAATACAAAAAGGGAAAAGTTAACGCTAATGCTGACGCTTTATCAAGATACCCAGTTAACCCTGTTACAGTAAATCCAGAAGAACTAAATTTAGATGGAGATCTAGAAGAATTACTCATTTCTCCACCATCATTTGAACTAGATGAAATCTTACCTGATACCGAAGACCAACCTATTATTCCCACTTCTAATCCTCAAATAGGAGACTTCTCTCCGTTACCGATTGCCGAAGATCTACCAGACATTTTTGAAACACCACTGGTTTCAAAACCATTACCACCTGTACCTTCTGTACCATCTCCACCTGAACTCATTGGTTCACCACCTATCGAGCAGATCGATCTACCAAGTAGAGAATTAAGCCCAACTGATGATGACTACTCCACATTTCTGAAAACTGTGTCTGACAAGAATAAAAATTTCAATACGCACATCGTAGAACACAATGAAAGTTTACTGAAATCATCGGTTAAAACATTATTAATACCCACATCCATTGATCTCGATGAGTCAAATCCATATGTTGAAGAAATATTAGGTAATGTTGCAAATTCAAACGAGATTATGGAAGCTGAAAAACAATTACATTCATATTACAAAGTAGAAGCAACCAATAAAACATATTTTCTTCTCTTTACGAAAGTGCACCATTTCGATGAATCACGTTATATTGAAATATTTGAGACTCTGAAACGCGTTAGAAATCAATTATTAATATTTGGAAATATAGATGAAATTGCAATTTCCGATTTCAGAGACCCGTTTGAAAAACATTCCTTCACAAAGATATATAATATTATTTTATTTCTTTTCAATAACACTGGTATTAAGGTGAATATATATCACAATAATATAACTTATCCATCTCCTACCGAAATAAAGAAGATTTTACACGATAACCATGATATCCCAGTCGCTGGACATCTAGGATCAGCCCGCATGTTTAGTAGAGTAAAAGATATGTACTACTGGAAAGGAATGCGTAAAGATATAGAAACATACGTCAAAGCCTGCAAATCTTGTCAGGAAAACAAAGCACTAAGGAGGATAAACAGGGCTCCCATGCAAATTACCAGCACTAGTACTGCGCCATGGCAGCGCCTCAGTCTAGATATAGTTGGACCCTTACCAGAATCCGGATTAGCAAAACTAAAATACATACTCACACTACAAGACGACTTAACGAAATTTTCCGTAGCGTATCCAGTTCGTAGTACAACAGCAGAAGAAACGACAGACTGTCTTCTACATTTCATATCTCTTTTTGGAATACCGAAAATGATTCTTACAGACCAAGGTACGAACTTCACGGCAGAATTATTCAAGAAAACCTGCCAATTCCTGAAAATAAAGCAATTATGGTCTTCGCCATATCACCCCCAGACACAAGGTGCATTAGAAAGGAGTCACTCAACCTTAAAAGAATATTTGAAATCCTATGTTAATGAAGGACAGACTGACTGGCCCCGTTACGTCTACACCGCAATGCTAGCGTATAATACAGCTACCCATTGTACTACCAATTACACCCCGTACGAATTGTTATATGGCCATAAGCCATTTATCCCAAATTCTATCTTTGACGAAACTCCTGGAGCCACCTATCCCGAATACGTGAAGATGCTTCAGAATCGTCTTAAATTCTCACAACAAAAAGCAGTTCAAAACATACAAAATTCTAAAAACAGATCAAAAAACTATTATGATTCCCATAGTAGACCACGACAGTACAAAGTAGGCGACTACGTTTACCTGAAAAACCATCTAAGGTTACGCAAAGCCTTATCCCCATTATGGAAAGGACCATATAAGGTCATAAAAATTCTCGGTAATAATACCTTATCCTTGCTAATCAATAGACGTCATGTCACTCATCATTACGATGAGGTGAAATTGGCCGAAACATCCGGAAATACCTAATAGGTTAACGGAAACTACTTATAGGTATTAGTTGTAGGAGAAAAGTTTACCTTTAAAATTAAAAGGTAATTAGATATAGTATAGTATTAATTTCATTTACTTACTCTCGTAAAATTTAATTTAGATTACTTAGCTTAGGTTTAAAGAAAAGACTCTTATCATTTTTAAAATTTAACAAATAAATTCTTGAGAATTACCATTAACATATATTATGAAATTTTCAGTGCTTTCGCCCAACCGCATCAGGAATACATACAACAAATTTCAGCAAGCTCCGGTATTTATTTTGATTACCTGGGAAATGTAAAAATAAACGAAGGACAATTAAATGTTCTAATTCCATTAGATATATCGTTTGTAAAACCACATGTCGAAAATATTAACTCGGTAATTAATACAGTTAGAAACACTTGTAAGAGAACTTCAGTTAGTAAAGATTGCTATAACATTTTCGAGCCTTTAACATTACGATACCAAGATATAGTAAAACAATTCTCTGCCATATCTCATTTGTTAGATACAAAAGCCAAACGCAGTGCTTGGTTTGCAGGGATCGGTTCCATTATGAAACACATCTTTGGAACTTTAGACGAAGATGATGCAGTAGTTTTCGATGAAGCAATAGATTCCGTATTGAATAACGAAAGGAAAATATCGTCTTTGGTTAAAGAAAACATTTTAGTAACTAACTCTATAATTAATAATTTTAATGAAACATTCATAAAGGTCCAAGTAAATGAACACCGTCTGAATGAAGCTATTGACAAATTCTCGGCGAAAATAGGAAATTTATCCCTCACTGAAGATAAAATTCAATTGCAATTAGATATTAACGATGTATTCACTAGCCTTGAAATGTCTATACTTACATTATCATTCAAACTTGAAGATATCGTAAATGCCATAATGTTCAGTAGTCAGAATATATTGCATCCATCAATAATTACACCAAAACAACTCCACAGGGAACTTATTGATTGCTCTAGACATTTACCTCAAGAATTAGAATTACCAGTCCCACTTGAGATTTCTATGATACATACTATTATGAAAATATCAAAGGTATCGTCTTACTATATGAAAAACAAATTGATATTCGTATTACAAATACCATTAGTGTCAAGTACACAATATAGATTATATCATAATATCCCCTTGCCTACACCGCATATTCCTGGTAAACCAGAGTCTTTCAGTTTAGTAATTCCTAGTTCGAAATATATCGCAATGACTATTGATAAAAACCACTATTTCGATCTGGACGATTTGAATAACTGTTTAATTATTAATTACGAACATTATATATGTGATGTTGCAAATGTGTATGCAACTGATGGTAAAAGTACTTGTGAAAGCGAATTGTTATCAAAGGTCATTAATAAAATCCCGAACCAATGTGAAACCAAGTTCATATATGGTAAAGTAAATATTTGGAAAAAATTGAATTATAATAGGTGGATATTTGTCCAATCCGAACCAAGTAAAATTATCATAGAATGTCAGAGATTTAAAATACATAAAGAGGACACTTTGTTAGGTACTGGTGTTCTAACCTTACGAGAATCATGCATTGGATACAATAAAAACACAGTCCTTATGACAAATAAACTTGATAAAAATATATCTTTACCTCTAATAACCTTTGATTACAATCTCATTAATGATTCCTGTTGTAATAGGTTTAAATTTGAGAAAATTAAAGATAGTGTGTCCCCTATTCGTTTGGAGAGAATCGATTTAGATAATTTAAAATCCCAAAGGGAAATGTTAAATAAAAATTTCTTCAGCACAGAACCGACAGAAGAGATTCCTCACATAATAAAATACGGGACGCATTACTCAATTCTAACCATAATCATTTCCATTGGTATTGTCGGTGGAGTGATATATATTGTAGTTCGTAAGATATTCAAAAACGTAAATGTAAAGGAAAATAAATTACCGGATAAGAATTTTGAAAATATAGAGTTGGAAGTGAATATTAATCCAAAGGGCGGTGAAGTCGATGAAGTCACAGATAAGTCTATTGGATATCCGAAACTTAAACGGAAACTTTAAGTCTTCTTTATGAAGATAAACTTCGGAAGAAAAACTATCCGAAGTTTACCCCCATGGGGGAGGTGTTACACCTTTGGTATGTATACAATAGTGCTAACGCAGGCACACCCCACCTAAGCTCTCCTAACAAGAGGCTAGACGACAACAGTTAGTCTCGAGGGTAACGTCAACCAGTTAACACGTCTTTCCGGTTATTTGTTTTCGTAATATAAATTGTGTAGAAACTAATTAAATAGTTTTAGGGAAATAAAATCTTTTTTTAAAAAGCCTTTCCCCAAAGATCCCGTAACAGGCCGCTCGTTTATAATAGACCTGATTAGAAGTAATTAGATCAATACGCCGAGACGCGTGTCTGCACTGCGTGTAGCTCAAAGTACTATGCCTTTATAGGTCCATGGCCTACTACCTACTTTTTCTTTTCTACAAAATACAACAACATAGGTACAACATTCATGTAAAATTAATGAAAAGTCTTACAATATGGTTCCGTAAGAACTTTTAGATTTGCCATTGTAATGGTAATAGGTGTACTTACACTTATCAATTCAAGCATGTTTATTATACAACTAGCTTATTCCCGCGACTTTGTCCGCGTGGACTAAACAAATGTTAAACCAATATTACACCCCTTCAGGGGTTGAATTTTCAAAAATCTACGTCATAATATCTACCTGCATGCCAAATTTCAGCTCCATCCATCCAGTAGTTTCAGCCAGCTTTCTTCTTTATATTTAGTCAGTGCTTTTATATATTTAGAAGATCATCAATGATTCTTTAGTTACAAAGTTACTTACATGAAAGCAACCAGCTGAACTTCGGTTGTCCGCAAGATCGTGTAGTGTATTGTTACATGGATTCATTTATTTTTAAATTTTCTTATTGATGAAGTTACACTGTATATGTAGGTACCTATAACAATAAAAGCAATGGAGTACAAATTCACTTATCAAAATCTCGGGTGTAAAATCTTAATCTGTGATTGTATCTATTTTATATCTATTAGGAACAATTTTATAACTACCTACATTAAAAGCTTCCGCATAAGAAGCTCTATAATACAAAAATACGAAAATGTGTCAGTCTTCTGTCCTAACGTTTCTGTTCTGCAGCGACCTTAACAGGTACAAATAATGTAGCTTGAATTCTGGAGACGGATTTAGGCTATATTTCATCACGATGCCTTGTTCGTTTACACACACACACGCATACACATACAAACTTCCCCTTTATAATATTATATATATTATAGTGTGAAGTGTGATGTGATTAGGTAATACATATTTAAGAAGAAAACAGGATAATTTTTATCGAATAGATGATCAACAGATAAATTTTTACAGAAACAAATAATAATGATGTCTAAGTTCATGAATCACTCCATAAGAGTCAAAGACATTGGTCGTTTGACCTACGATAGTTGATTCCTGATAACCTCAGCGATAACTCTGTGAATCAACAATTATGTGTATCTGAATCAATAAACTAAAACAATTTCGAATTGTTCTAACGTAGCGACATGTCGCTTTGTCTGTGAAATAAACTAGACAAAGATAATTTCAGTTGTCTTTATATCCAACCGGTCTTGTGAGTCACCGTGATTGTTTAATTCAAGCTGCTAAACTTGTCGTGGCGCGTGCACAATCACAACAAGCCATATTTTCATCAGCCTAATTGTGTTTCTACCAATAATTTAACGGATATACATAATTACTTACAACAATATTATGAATCATAGCTCTATACCTATAATAGATATAAGATATCTACTGTCATTTTACATTTAGGAAAGGCATTTCGAACCAGTGGTAGATGCATCCGACTATTCGTAAGTACTTGTAAAAGTTTATTCGAATAAAAAAGATTTTTATTTATTTATTTATTTATTTATACGCTTCCACAACCGTAGTTTGATTCTCAATTGAATATACATAAGTACCTACTTAAACCAATCCAAAACCAAAATAAAGTTCAATATATTGTAGACACGTTATTTTTTAAACAAATATCTGTCTGTGGTTTTTCAGATTTCCGTAAAAATTTACAGTTTCAAAGATACGCGGTGTATCGTAAAGAATTTAGAATTGTTACGTAAAGCCTTTCCCTTTATTTTATTCGAGCACTGCGTTGTACTTTAGAATTTACAAGCCGCTAAGTTACAAGCATCTTAAAGAATAAGCGCGAGTGTCCCAGCGTTTTAAGAACTCGACACACTACTACGAATATTAATCGATGATCCAGAGCCGATTGATATACGAAGATCAACATCGACATCAAAAATTGATTATTTATCAAAATCATACATCTATTAATAAAAAAATCATTCAGTACTTATTGGCTGAGTGGAAGACTGGTTCCTGTACCTACTAGGAGTTCTATTATAGTCAACCTCCCAACGTGAGCAACGATTCAAAGCTCCCAACCTGATGAAACCAATGCAAAATATTACTGGAAAATAAATTAGATTTTTTTTATTGAAAGAGAGAGATACCGAGCAAACGAGTAGGCGGGTCACCTGATGTTAAGTGATTACCGCCGCCCATGAACATGTGTGTGTGTGTGGGTGTGTTTGTGAATACGTGAAACCAGTACCTACTGCAAGGTAGATCTCACGCATACACTATGTACTGTTATTAAATCCTCTGTTTCAATATGTATACTTTAGTTTTTGTGTATGTATGTACCTACAGTAGGTACGCGACAGGTCGAGATGGCAATCGAGGAGGGAACGCCTCGCACACCCGCACAGCCCCCGAGCTAACTAGGTGCGGGCGAGCGCGGGTGACGTGCGGATGTGCGGGGCGTCCCCCCGTATACCAATAATAATACCAATACCAATAAACCAACAATAGTAATACCACAGTTTTACGATGTAAGGTAAGTAGGTATCGTAATGCTGTGATAATATCTAATAAATTACCTGAGTAATAGATGTAGTTAGCGTCGTTACAATTTTAGAGCATTAAAAGATTATAATAACTCTGGAACCATACACATGGTGCCATGTGTATGGGTATAAACCAACGAATTCAAAAGAAGCGACCACACGTCACCTAAACTAGTAGATAATCGCGGGGCATGTACCTGTTGCGTTGCGCGCTCCTTTCATGGAATATTCTTCTTGTTATAGAGAGCACACGACACAATGCGGGTTTATCTGAACGCATTATGAGAAACATCTCCGCTCCCAGATCTCGCGATAATGCTCGTCGTCGAGTTACAAAAGTGTATGGAGAGGTGCGACGCGGACGGGCCTGAGCTGCGGGCGGCTCACAAACGTGCAGCCAGCGACTGCGATCCATGTAGGTGTTACCGCTAATACTAGTGAACCAGTTAGAGTTGGGATTAACTAGTTTACAGGGCCCGGCCCTATTGCATAAGAACAGATCAAATATGGCCCATACGAATCCGAGCACTCCAATTTCATGCAGTCATGTGTATCCTATCTACCCGACACCGGCTTAGAGGTTTTGTAAAGTGCCAAGCTCACGAAGAAGCTCCTGAATGCAGCGAGCCAAGTGGAGCAAAGGGGAGGTGGCGAGCCATATCTGCTGATGGTGTTAGGCTTAATTCGTGGTTTAACGACATAATAATATAAGGTAAAGGATTACTTACCAGGATTAATTCGATCATTTTAAGCTAACGATACCTGCTACTGTACTGTAATTTATTGACTCCGGTAATCTCCGGTAATTACTTTACAATTAAGTTACAAATTATCTAGATAATGCGGACATTAACGATTTCCGTATTCTAACGGTAACATAATAAGATCTCGCTGACCTTTGTACGACAGGCAACCGCTGTCGATTCTCTTTGTCTCAGCTTGCTTGTCAGCATCCTCTTGAGAAGGAACTTTGTTGTCTTTCTCCAAAAGAAAGTGGGCAGAGATATCGATGTAAGCATTGTACCGTCTTCGAGTTAATTCAATAGTGCTGCTGTCTATCGAACGCCACTTTTTGTTTAGCATTTCAATAGAGCTCATTGTACTAGAACGGCGAGCAGGTGTGTCTTTATAAATCTAAGGTTGACGTAACTCTATTATTTTGCTTCTATCTATCTATTAAAATAGTCTTTCGTAAACATTTTAAGCTTTCATGTAGGAATGTTGGTAAGTATATGAAAGAAATATACTCTAGCGATAATGTTTTTAAGATAGCAATTGATTGGTTCTTTAAAGAAAAATAATAATTTGGTAAGTAAATGGCTAATAACTATACAACAAAATATAGTACCTAGGTAGTTTATCCCTTAAGTTAGGAGCAATGCACTTCGTCAGAGCCGACTTTGGCATACCTAGTAGGCACCGGCGGCGGCGGCAATAATTCCAGGCGTGCATAAATGCGGCACCCGGTCCTTCGTATTTCAAAGTATCTAGGTAAGGTACATAAAGCATTAGCTAGGTACTTAGTTGTTAAAAAATCTATTTCATTTGCCGACAGCAAGTAAGCAAAACTAAACAGTTTGTCTTCTCGGGTTTTCACTAATAATGAATTTTGGTTCAAAATAACTTCACCAGCCTTTTAATTTTTTTTAGTATAAGAAAATAAGTAGTCTATGTAAACTTTAAATATCAAATTGTAAATCTGATCGCTAGTAGCCCTACCAACTTGTGAATCAAGGTTATACCTACTATTAATTATCACTTCCATCTGATAGAAAGCGTTTCAGTGGCTGCAGCTAAAGGAAGTTAGTGAGCTATTGTGAATAATAAAACGATAACATTCCGTGTGAGATTATCATTTATATGGTCACCTATTTCAAATGAGCGATGAAGAGGCGAGATGTGTCATCGGAAATCAGTATAGAGGGACATGTTTGTCAAACGACACTCGCTAAGGCCGTGAGATCGTCGCCGTGATTCGTGAACACGCATCCGAATAAAGGCTTATTAACTTCATTCACATGCTTATGGGCAGAGGCTTTATATCTATACAAATATGTAGTTACATCCTTTTTATTTTTGGTTGTATGTAGGTATTCATAATTCCTTTTATATACGAACGCATTAATGCATGATCATATTAACTACTGCATTGTTACGAGCATTTCTTTGTACTTTTTAAATGAAAGCCTCCATATACTGTTCCGGGGATTGAATGTAATGTCGGTTTTATCAATGACCTCGAGAACCCGGTCAATGTTATTAACACGTTATTAAAGAACGTACTACCTAGTGTATACTATACACCACTAATTTTTTAATTACCATAAAAAGTGTAAGGGCAAATACCTACAGAATTTACTTTTTGAAATGTACTGCAATCGTTTTTTTTTACTTTAATTTAACAAGGTTGGTTATTAAAGTTAGTTTTGTTTTTGTACCTAAATTTTCCTAATATACAGTAAATGTGAACGCATACTACGCTACAAAAATAATATTTTGACCAATAATTAATTACTTATTCCTATTTTTTAAGGATATTTTTGGAAACGCGATTTATTTATTTTTTAATTGATGGTAATTAAAAATTAGTGTTGTACTATAGTAATATTCGAAACAAAAGCGGAAACAAAATAAACAGGTAGGATCACAGATGACGCGGACGCCCGTAGCCATCGGCTAAAAGGGCCAATTCTGACAGATGTACCAATTTAATCCGTGTCACCTAGTTCGGGCCCGTTAACGATTAATACTGCCAATGCATAGCGAACGGTCAGCTGGCATATTTTTTTAGGTTAACGTAGTCTCCGCCTTTTATTCGTCTGCTGACCCATATGTCTCGGTCGTAACTCGTAACGAATATCACAGGTTTTATGCGGCCGTACCGAAAATTTATAGTCTCAGACATGGAAGTAAAATTTTTGTGGTTTTAATGATTTAATAGAAGGTTCACTAAAATGTAAAGTACATAGTATTCTTTAGCTTCAGGCAAGTGTATCTGATATTCTAACAAATCAGAAAGTAGGTACGTACGTATTTTAGGCAATAAACTTATTTTACTTTGATTTTCTAATTCATCTATTTATTATTGATCAAATGACAAATCAAACAAATCCATTTTAAACAATAATAATCGAAAAAATTTAGTTTATTTTACGTTACTTACTCGTTCATTACTCGATTAGCAAACTAATGGGAAGACGAACCGAGCAATAATTTATGGGCTACTTTAACCGTGGGTAGCGATTGTGAAATTCACATGCACAGTTACTTGCCACTTTAATCTACAATTAGCCTACTCGAGACTTTACTTGGAGATTATGAAAAAGGCCCTTAGTCGAATAAATAAATCTTTAAATTACTTTTTAAATATGAATAAAATGGTGTAAGTAGGTATATCTACTCAAACGTTTTATAGTACTAGTGGTACTATTGTATCTACTTACCGTAATTTTAGTATGTATTAAGTAATGATATGTTACCTACCTATACTACATATTTATGTTGATCGGTATCACACGTAGGTACTTAACCGGAGAGCCATTGGCAACCTGGGTGCCTTTACTATACGTTTCTGCACCGAGCTTGGATTGCTAAAGTGACGACTTCGGCGGGAAGGGCATTAACGTCAGCTGATCTATTAAAATCGGTTCAGTAGTTTTAGAGTTTATCAATTACAAACAAATAAACAAACCTTTCCTCTTTATAATGTTATAGTACTTATATAGAAAGTACAGACAAAAGCTTAAGTACGGATACTTGCTCAGAAGGAAGTAAGAAGAAAGAAACACAATTTAGTTGTATAATCTTCGTATCCGTCTCTCGGCCTACAATAAATAATGTGCAGTCGCGGACGGCTTAACGTGTGGCTTAACTATCGCCGTCCTCGAATTTTGCAACTTAGTTGCAGGTTTGCTAATGAGCTTACCGACTATATCGAATTAAAATGAAAACTTTTAACTTTGAAGAGAAATTACGCATGCTTTTGTCATAAATAAAACTCGTACATTTGTATTGAATATCGATATATATAATTGTGTTCGTATTAAATTAAATAATAAGTCTTTTCCGGAAACTATTAAGCAAAATAAAGAAAAAAAAATATGACAGATTATAAAGAATTACTTTAACTGAAATTATAAAGAATAACTTTAACCGAAATATTTATGACAGATTATAAAGACTTTAACCGAAATATGAGGAAATAAAATCAATTTACAATATTTGGTTTAATAAATAACACGGCATAGCGCATACACGCGTAGCAGCGGACAACTTTGTGAGATACGAGGTATTACATGAATGTGTAATCAGAGAGTTTATTGATCGCGCAAGATTAACACCACTCCGCATTGTCTGACTTGGCACGTCTTAAATTTTCCCTTTTTGTGCCAATAACTTAAGGAATTCACGAATTAATTTTTTTCTTCACCTTTATGAACGTCGTCGTTTATCACAACGGGAAAGAATTATTCCTTCTTAAGTTGCGATTTCGTAACTGCTTTTCAGTTATAAATTGTCATGTTTTACCGCTACGTTTCGTGCACAAATTAGAACATTTTGTAGAAAGATTTACAAGCATACCAATAAATGATAGGCTTCCTCTTCTCCGTCATAATATGCCTCCCCTGAAAGTCAGCAGTCGGTTTTTTGAACTTTTCCTTGTCTATGGCTAGGCGAAATAGTTCTCTGGCTGTTTGTATTTCAGTTCACTCCCTTATGTTTCGTATCCATGAATTATATTTTCCTCTCGCCCCTCTTATTCATGCGATTTTACCCCTCATAAGCATCATATCTGCAGCAGGTGGTAGATACCTTCGTGTCACAAAATTAGAATTTAGAATTAGAATTTGTTTATTAATAACTTGGTACACAATCAATTAATTTACAAAAACCACTATAATAATTAATAATCATTAAAGTAATATGTGTAAACAAAAACAACACAAACGATAGAACTGCATTAGTGAAACACTGCGTCGCAATTCTATCGCCCATCCCTCGAGTAATGAAACACATAATTGAAAAAAGTCTAAATATAACTATTTGCTATAGATTACAAAAAATAATGATAATAATACAAAACATTAACTATAACATTCATTAGATTAATCAAAGTAAGAGCTAAAAATTGAATTACAAAGTTACATGCAACAACAAGTAGGTAAGTTGATAATATAAAAAGTGTAGGTGTATGGGTGTGTGTGTTGTAAAGTGTGAGTGTAATGTAAGAATTTATATTTAAGATTTTAGAAGTAGTAAATATGGCCCAGGTATGAGACCTAGGTGACCAGAACGTGCTTATTGTTTTTGACCATTAAGCAGTCAAAAATCCGTTAAAAGAGCTATGTAATAGGATGTAGGTACAGCTACTTATTTAGGTTTTTATTTAAGTTTTATATATGATCATGTTTGCATATTATAAGTAGGTACTTAGTAGGATTATTATTGAACAAAAGAAATTTCTGAAAATGATCTAGTAATCAACCACTTTAGTTCAATTTCCATTGCAGTTTGCATAGTAGGTATTATAGTTATTAAACAATGACTTGTATTAAAACACTAATTCAGTTAGGT
Organism: Maniola hyperantus; assembly: GCF_902806685.2. Classification (NCBI taxonomy): domain Eukaryota; kingdom Metazoa; phylum Arthropoda; class Insecta; order Lepidoptera; family Nymphalidae; genus Maniola; species Maniola hyperantus. The sequence goes on along the minus strand of NC_048536.1, from coordinate 8,679,512 downwards.
ACCTACGTATACTACGCGATAGGTCGAAATGGCAATCGGGGAGGGACGTTGCGCACACCCGCACAGCCCCCGCGCTAACTCGGTGCGGGCGAGCGTGGGTGATACGTGAGTGTGCGGGGCGTCCCCTCGCCTCATACTCCGATTGCCATTTCAACCTGTTGCGGACTATAATTAAGTAGGTTTAATTATTCATGCGGATCTAATAAGCATTCTACCATCTAAAGTTACACAAACATTAGGTACCTATAGTAAAAGCAGTGTTCATTTAATTCAGATGTATCCTTTTCCGTAGCTGTGAGATAGCAGGGGGTGGTCGGGTCCCATATGCGCGCATCCTGCGCCCCCGCACGTGCCGCCGCGCGACCGGAACCTCCGCGCCATCGACACACTTAGCACGACCTTCGCGAATATTTGTTTAATGTATGTCGATATCTCTCCCATTATTGTAACATGGATATTACATACTAGTTTTTTCCGCGAGTTCTTTCGCGTTGAGAGTTTATTTTTTAAATTCCGTAGAAATTGTCAGTCGCTTCGCTGTTCAAAAAAATACATATCGAGTATCGACGCATATCGACGTCATCAGCAGCGAAGGAGCCGTAGTCTAAGTACTTACAGTACGCGGCCAAAAGTGATGAACATCGATCTTTAGAAGGAGACAGCAGATTTGTAGAGCACTGTCTCGGTCGTTGAGACCGACAAAGCGTCATATGGGTATGAGTGACAGAGACAACGCTCTACAAAGATGAAATGTCATTCTAAAGGCCGATGTTCATCACTTTCGGCCGCGTACTGTATGAGATATTTCAAAGAGATAAAGATCAAGGCTGGGATCTTTATCTCTTTGAAATATCTCGTCTATCGTCAATTTATAGACTACATAGATCTTTTGCAGGGACTTCCACACGCTGGCCGTGCGAGAATCCCAAAGTTTGTTTCTAGTTTGAGTTGGCTATGGGTTGATCATGAAACATGAGGATGATGATGATGAATATAAGTAGGTACAGTAGGTACGCGATAGGTCGAGATGGCAATCAGGGTATGAGGCGGGGGGGACGCCCCGCACACCCGTACTTCACCCACGCTATCCAGCACCGGGTTGGCGCGGGCGCTGTGCGGGTGTGCGGGGCTTCCCCACCACGATTGGCATCTCGACCTGTCGCGTACTATTTATACCTAAGTAGGTACTAAGTAGGTATGTCGAATTTAATTTCACTCAAGCAAAGCCGGACAAAACAGAGTACAGTGTACCTATATATCTATAAGATCATCTGGTAGTGATAAGCCACCTAAAAAGTAGGTATTTTATATCAAGAAAAATATGGTCGAACACCGAAAAAGTAAACTATAAAATATGATCATCATACATGACTTTTTAGAGCGATGGCTATCGTTGTATTTGCATAGGAATTGTTGACAAAACTTATGCAGATAAGAAAAGACAGGTTGAGGCTTATCTCGCGGCAGGGACATCCGCACGTTGCCGCTTGGATGTCGGACGTCGGACGTGCGCTATCACTAACACACATTTGAATATCACATCCCTGATCGTGATCGGCCTCGAATATCGGTTTCTTGATAACTGTCATTAAGGAAATTAAACACTCTTTAATTTCCTTCAATCTACTTACATTTTTTTTTATTACTTAATTATAATTTATTTAATAGGCAGCCAACGGTAAGTAGGGATACAAAGAAATATTTTTTTTTGTATCTAAATTTTAAAAAAAGACTACTTAGATTATAATAATTGTAATAAATAAAACGAACTAGGTACCTAGTTGTTTATTATTTCATGCAATCAATTATATTGTGACGAGCCCGAAAGTCCAGATGAAACTTGAAGTTTTCAAAACTACCGCGGGAACCATTTGTTTTCCTGAGATAATTAGCAGGAATCTAATCTAGTTAAGTATTTTCTTCTCCAGACAGTGTTTCAGCTTTAAGCCTGTTATTGAAATCAATTGAGTTTTTCAGATTTATAAAATTGGCAAGTAGGTATCTACCTACAAATTTCCGTAGCAGAAAGAATGGTTTTTTATATTTTTATAGTAGAACTAGACCCAAATTTGACTAGATCACTAGTGAACTAAAATGCATTGTACCTACTTATCTTAAAAATAATTAAGTATGTACCCCTACTTTACACGAAAACCAAGACATTAACAATTGTTGATTAAAGCAAACACCGTTTTAAAAACTTGAAATTGCTAATGCTGAGTAAGTTAAAAATATATTATGGATTTGATGAACGAGCAAGGTTCGAGACACCGTGCGCTGCGCGTCAAATATAAACGATATTAACAATGACATATAAAGATCGATACCTACTTCAAATAAAAACTATCGCATGCTATAATAAACAAGTGACGAATGTTTATTTTGATCTTTAGCTTAGATACACTTATGCAGTCATCAAAATACTTGTACTGGTCAAGCGAACAAAATTTTTCACGGTTTTGGAACCAAATAAATCAGCGCCACCTCTTAGATACTAATGAGCGACCCGTTTGAAATCCAGACGTCACTGAGGTTGCATTGGTGCTAAAGCACCACTGAGTCGATGCCATTTTGTTTGTTCAATAGCCCTGTCCATAAGAAAATAAGTCAATACTTGTACCTATAGTAGGTACGCGACAGGTCGAGATGGCAATCGAGATATGAGGCGAGGTATGAGGACACCCCGCATACCCGCACATCACCCGCGCTATACCGTACGGGGATACCGTGGGCGCTATGCGGGTGTAAGGGGAGTTCCCACCCTGAATGCCATCTCGACCTGTCGCGTGCTATTTTCTGAATATTTTTTCTACGCAAAAAATGTATTCTAAGGTCTGACTACCTTCCAAGCTAAAATCGATCGTGTACCTATATCGTACTTCAATAGCGTCGCAAAGTGCAAGTAAATTCATCATCATCGTCAATCGATAGACGTCCACAGCTGGACATAGATCTCATGTAGGGACTTTCATACGCCACGGTCTTGCGTCGCCTGAAACCAGCGGCTCCCTGCGCGGCGATTCGTTTGATGTCGTCTATCCATAATAGAGGGTCTTCTAACGCTGCGCATTTCAGTGCGAGGTCACTCACTAAGTATTCCATTAAAATTAGAAATCATACGCGGACGAAGTCATGGGCAATCGCTAGTATTTAGCCCCACATATATTGGTATAAACAATATTTAATTCGCTTTTCGTCATTGTAAGTTACATTAGTCTGTATTGAATTCACCTATAGGTAGGTACATATTTATTTTTTTAGCTAGAGGTGCGTCTAAATGAAAGACCACAGCGCAGGTACAATAACATCGCAGTTTGTTACGGTTTACTGGAAGCACTGTACGATTGTTCCTTCTCAGTTTAACAATAACCTGTTCAAGAGCGGCGACGAATTTTTTCCCAAAATGTTCTTTCATTCGCATTCAAAAAGCTTAATGGAATTTCGCAATGCAACATACGATGTATTGTACAACGGTGTGGAATGTGGATAAAATCAACAACGCACTAAATCTCACATGCCCGATTGTTAAATAGTGGTTAACAAAAAATGTTTACCTTTCGTCTTAAGAAAAGTGAGCAGAAACAGTCTCATGAAAAGTTCGAGGTGTGCTGCCATAATAACAGGTAGACACAGACATGTATCTAATTGGGAATTCAAACTTCTATAATGTATAAATAGGTAAATAAATAAATTAACTAATTTATGAAACGGAATGGTCCTCTCGGTCATTCCTCGTCATTTACCGAAATTGGCAAGTAGGTAGATAGGTTTTATAACAAAGTAAAGGAAAAAATCCGAAAACAGTGAATTTTTTATTACATCACAAAAAAAAATGTATTTTCAATTTTCAACATAGGATAACTATACCAAGTGGGGTATCAAATGAAAGAGCTTTACATGTAAGTTGTAAATTTTTTTTATTTATTTTTATGCATAATAGTTTTTGATTTATCGTGCAAAATGTCTGGGTTGACGATATCAAGCAGACAGCGGGGTCACTATAGACAAGAGCAGCACAAAACAGACTCACATGGAAAAACCTGGAGGAGGCCTATGCGTCAGAAGACGCGCTGATCGCAAAGGAACTAAAGTGCGAGATTTGATTAATTGTTGAATGTAAATTCAGCAATAAAGGCTTTATTTATTTATTTAAACTTATAACACACCTCTTTTGCGTCAAGTGCGATGCGAGTGCGATGTTCACGCCTACGAGCCTGGGCGATCTCTACAATCGCAGCGCACGTTCAGCGCTCCGATCTGCACGTTCTTGGCATATCTGAATCTGTATACACGCGGCGGCACACCACCGCTGCCTCATATGGGCAAAAATTGAAACACGGAAAGTAAATATCTGAGTAGGCCTCTACCTACACGTATATGAACCTCTGCAACTTTCTTTTACTTTAGAGATGGACCATTTCGCAGGTAGCATGTGAAAAATCACGTGAAAAGCCTTTTTATATGACGTACCTACTTAATAACACTTGCTATCTTAGGTACTTAAATTCGCAAATGTCTGATGATATGTAAGAGTGATATAATATGCTACTTTTGATCCCAGAAAATTAGAGTTTTCACAGGATTTTTAAAATCATAAATCTGCATGGAGCAGACGGACTCAGATAGCAACAGCAACAGATAGTCGGCAATAACTAGTCATTTAAAACCACTTTTGTCCATTAGTACATATTCTACAAGCTTTTCCAAGTAGGTCCCATGAGCGGTCTGTAGCGGTAGGTTTTTTTTATAGCGCATAAATGCAAAAAAGTTCAAACAGCGTCGGCAGATCACCACTTTCAGATAAAGCCCTCCCAAATATGGAAAATGACGACTTTTGGTCATTTCATATTTAAATATGATAACTTGCATAAGATTGAGATAAACTACAGAGATCGAATTTTAGGTAGATATACATATACACTTTTAAAAGTTTAAACTGTATTTGTATAGAATATTCCGTATTGTATACTACTCATAGGATCAATCAATCAATCAGCCTGTTTGCGTCCACTGCTTGGACATAGGCCTTCCCAAGAGCGCGCCACCACACAGGATCCTCTGCCTTCCTCATCCACCCACTTCCCGCTACCTTTTTAAGGTCGTCAGTCCAGCGGTAGCACAGCGCCATGAACGTGATGAGCGCCAGAGGCCCAGAGCTCTATGAACAGCGCGAACACACTCATAGGATATTCTATACAAATAGAGGATAGATTAGGTAATCAAATCAGGACTGATTCTGCGATGAATCTCTATTAGCCAACACACAAAATTAATGACGAGTTTATTTAGTTTTGGTTTTCTTTCTTTTTTGCAACAATTTCATCGAATAAATTACTTAATTTATTTATAATATTATATAATGCACCAAGCACACAAATATAGTTAAGTATTGTAAGAACGAGAGACAAATTTTGCACGTCTGTCGAGTCTACCTGCGTGAGTCCCACGGGCGGCGCGGCGGCGCGGCGCGGGCGCTTCAACAGGTGTGCACCTGAGTAAGCGCGCTTTTTCATTAACTACACATACACAATCAAACAAAAAGTTCGACATGCTCGCATAAGAATGATGCTCGGCCCATTCATCGCTGGTCGTGGAATTCTTTTATGTGTATTGATCGTGCTTGTTTTTTTTTTTCAACGATTCATTATGACATTAACGATATCCGTCGCAAGCTTAGGTGTATGAATTCCACAAAGATTTTATTTGCTTAACATATTTTAATGCTTCGTCATCATAGGTATGTAAAGGTCGTGGCAACCCCCTGATGCAAGACGCCCTTAACGTTTAATAAATTGATAATAAATAAATTATAATTAATATAAAACGTAGTTATAGCCGCCTACTTATGATAATATGCTGAATGCTAGACATAGCCGACGACATCAAAATCTTATGATCAGTTTGGCTGTTTGGCAAATATATCGGATAATATCTAGGTATTCTCAGAAGTTAGATTATTATCTATCGATCGATACTTACTTACCTATACCTATTTCCTTTGAATTGCTTACAAAATATTTTTAACGCATAATATTTACAATTATAAACTGAAGTGTTATCCAACATTGAGAGATAGCATCAACCTTGAATTATTTGGATGAGATAAGTAGGTGATGTTTATTTAACTATTTACATTTCCATAAGGATCTGTGAAATATCTTAAATAAACAGACCGACAAGTTTCACTATTAGCTTTATACCATTTTATCGATAAATTTGTTCTTGATTTATACTGTATCCATAAAGATACTGAACATGTACCTAACCGTAACCTTGATCCACACTTGTACTAGATATTGAAAAGTAGGTAAGAAAATAAAGGTGTTCCTGGAGTGAAGCGCACCACAAAAAATTAAAAATAATATTTGGAAAGACTTAATAAGTAGGCTTATTATTATTTTCCCATCGACTTATATCCCATGGTCACACACGGATCACTGGTGGCATTTACAAAGTATTAAATCGCAGTGCGAAGAAATTGAACAATTTCTCTACCTGCTCCAATCTTGTCAGGCTCATGATCAATTGTATACAATTTCAATTTAACGTATTCTTTGGAGTATTGTGTACCTATCACTTTTGTAAAAAAAAGTGTGGGAATCCGAATTTTGTAAAAGTACAGATCTGCCTACCTATCCTAATATTATAAATGCGAAAGTTTGTCTGCCTATCATCACCTTATCGCAGCCCATTCTTGTAACCTATTTTGACGAGAGGTAAGTAGGTACAGAGATAGCTTGCATCCCAGGGACGGAAGGCTACTTTTTGACCCGGAAAATTATAGGCACCTGATTTAAAAAAAAACCGCAGAGTCGCAGACATCATACATACAGTTATTACTATATCTTCCTACGTTAAGACAAGTTTTTGATATTTCACACGTCCTTGGGCGACCTTTCCAAAAAGTAATTCATATGTTATAACTTAAAACCTATCTTATACATAATCTATAATACTTATATATAAAATCATTATTCATATTTATACATATATCACATACCTTATTTAAACTATACATACTTAAATAAATAAAATTGATAAGATTACCGAGTAGGTATTTTAATTAAGTATAATATGTACATCGATATGTATGTATATTTACACAAATGTTTCCTTAACAGTTATTTTTTCATAGGAAGGTCTGCGGCGAACTTTATAAAATAATACCACCACGTCTAAATTAGGTCGTTATCATCAACACATCGCCGGATTACTACTGAGCCCAGGACTCGCCTCAGAATGAGAAGGGTTTGGCTATAGTCTACCACACTGGCCAAGTGTGTATTTGCAGACTTAATACACCTTTCAGAACATTTTGGAAAACTCTCAGGCATGCAGGTTTCCTCGCGATGTTTTCCTTTACCGTTAAAGCAAGTGATATTTAATTATGTACTTAGAACGCACATGGCCCCGAAATTTTAGAGTTAAGTAAGTACCTAATCTATCGTAAAAAGTCTACATTGTTCCTGCCACACGTTATTTCTGAAAATTGTGCCCATTAAATTAAAGTTAAAAAGTTTTCAAACAAATTCGACTGCGGTTGGTAATGCATTGTAAAGCGCATATAATCTGCCATTTTGATTATTCAAAAATTTAATGTAAGTAATACCTAAGTCCACGACAGGTTGAGATGGCAATCGGGGTTTGAGGCGGGGGGGACCCCGCACACCCGCACGGCACCCGCGCTCGCACGAGGTTAGCGCGGGGCTGTGCGGGTACCTATGTGGGGCGTTCCCTCCTCGATTGCCATCTCGACCTGTCGCTATACCAACCCTGTAACATTCGCGCCATCAAGACGAATGTAATGACGTACCTAACATTTATCAAAATCGGTTGAACCGTTAAGTAGTTACGAGCGGGCATAGGAACGGACATACATACATATACATACAGTTATACAGGTGAAAACGGCAAGCGGCGCAAGTATGCCTCTCTTATCGATTAATAGCCTCATCTGGTGACAGAAGGGCTGGCTCATTTTTCAGCCTGGCTGCCCAGCGCGGAAATGCAGCCAGCATTCTTGGCACCATTCCACGCGGGCATGATTTGTATAGTAATTAGATAAGGCTAGCTTTAAGTTTTACTGTAATATTTTCATTAAATTTAAAAAAAAAGTTATACAGGTCAAACACATAACCCTCTTTTTGGGCCTAGTCGCAGTCGTGTAGAAAGTACAAACAAGAGCACAGTACATAATACATGTCATTCTTCATGAAAAGGCACAGAACAGACAGAACCTATACATTTTGTAATGAAAGCGTGTGTAGGCTGATTTAGGCGCACATTGTGGTGTCGGCATCGTTGCGCAGCGCGGGCGCGGCGTGCCGTTATCGACGTCGGCCGATCGCGTCGTGTTAATTACTTTCATTAGGGGCAATTGTCCTGCTCAATCGGGCCGATCAGTCAGTTTGCCGCCATCCGATATTTCCAGTCAGTGCCATTAGATCGATGTAAACGAACCGCGCGTACAAGAAAGTTGGCCGCTTGCCGCAGCACTGACGAGTCTGTGATCTTAAACAGAATATGATCGTTATGTTAGCTTTATGCTCTAATCAGTCTCATTCCCATAATAAAATATTAGCTATTGATAATACCAAAGTTTCTACTAAACTAAATCCAAGGATTTTCCAGTAAAATCTAAAATTATCAACTTATTAAACTTAATTAATATGGTATATAAAAGCAAAGACCTATAAATACTCAGTAAAAGTTTGAACTGTTCTGTGCTAATCGTCGGACTTTTAGTACCTACCTTAGGTTTTACATCTGAGAAGCAAAAGTCGAGAAGTTTGAATTCACGTTTACTAATTGTATTATTATTTTTGTAAATTTCTCATTCGACATCATCCCTTCACTCATCTTCACTTACTCGACCTTTATCTAAATATATAAAATGAAGAGGTGAAAGCTCAAACTACTGGACGGATCGGGCTGAAATTTGGCATGCAGATAGCTATAATAGCTATCTGCATGCCAAATTTCAGCCCGTAGTAGTAAAGTAACGTAGGCATCCGCTAAGAAAGGATTTTTGAAAATTCAATCCCTAAGGGGGTGTAATAGGGGTTTGAAATTTGTGTAGTCCACGCGGACGAAGTCGCGAGCATTCGCTAGTTTCGAAATAAAGAGGAAATATTGTTTTGTTTGTATGTAATCGATAAACTCGGACACTACTGAACCAATTTTAATAATTCTTTCACCATTTATTCAAAAATAGCATAGGATACATAATATGTATATCAAATTCCATCCGAGTAAAGCCTGGAGGATCAACTAGTCCATATCAATACTAATACTTATTATAAATGCGAAATTGTGTCCGTCTGTCCGTCTGCTAGCTTTTCACGGCTCATCCGTTAAATCGATTTTGATGAAATTTGGTACAGAGATAGCTTATATCCCGGGGAAGAATATTTTTGATCCCAGGAAATCAAAGAGTTCTCACGGGATATTTTAAAAACCTTAATCCATATGCATGAAATTGCGGACATCACCTACCTACTTGGTACAGAGACAGCTTGCATCCTGGAGACATTAGACTTGGTACATAGACTACATTTTTCTCCCGGAAAATCAAAGAGTTTCCACGGGATTTTTAAAAACCTAAACCCACGCGGACGAAGTCGCGGGGATCAGTTAGTATTTTAAAAAACTTACAAGATAGCATGTTTCTTATCATCAGTTTGCGATATTATTCAGTATGTTATGGTTGTTGGTATTTGTGTATTTGATTTACAATTTAGTGAAAACTTACATAGTACTTTTTAGGTAAGCTACCTAAACTTGATTATCTATAGCAGAACCGGTGGCAGAGCGCAGGTAAGGAGCATTGAACAATAAACTATGATTCAGATCGGTCATTAACATATCATTTTGCTGCGCGCCAAACGAATGCCCGTGAGGCTTGCCGCTCCTTGTAGGCGTAGAGCCCAACTGATTAAAATTTGAAATATGTATTTAAAAGAAGTCTAATTGCTAAAAATGCTGAAAAGTGAAACAGCGTTTTATGTAGGTAGATACTAGAGATGAACATTATTGCTACTTTAAATCATTTTCATTTGGTGAATATTTTTTTCACAGTGATTTCACATGCAATTTTTTACGGAAAGTGATTTTTCAATTTCAAATTTCAATGAGTATCAAAAGAGTGTTCGCGCTTGCGCACTCTTTAGCGTATTAGGCTGGGTGAAATTTTAAAAAGTGGATAGTATAAGATTATTTTTTTATTTTTTATTTTTGTTTATTTGAAAGTAATCAACAGCGTAAATTCATAATTATTATTTAAATTTAAATCTAGGTATAACAGAAGGCCAAAAGAGATTACTTAAAATTATAATTAAACTATTTTAACAGAATAGAGTTAGAATAAATGTAGGTATATACAATAATAAAATAAAATAAAATATATATAATTAAAATCTAGGTAATAGTTTTCAAACTTTATGACATTATTAGTGATTATTAATTAACATTTAACAGGCTACTTTAAGTAATAAGTAGCAAGTGTTACAGTAATAGGTATAAAGAAGCGTATTTTTACGTGATTTTACACAACATGCTACCTATTAGATAGTAGATCTCTGGTAGATACTAAGGGTTCGGTGTCTGATTTTTGTATTTTGTTCATACGACAAATGTTAAAAAGCAGTCCGCGTTTAGGTACCTATTCAGCCGCTACATTTAGCGATTGATTAACGGTGATCATCTCATTAGATAGAATCTTAGTAGACAAATAACAAATAATTGCAACTAGCTGTACCTATCGCTAAATTCCCATAGCATCCATAGTTTACTTAGCTCAGTGTAAGTCAATGGAAAATGAATCGATGCTGTTGGTGAGTTTTACACACTTCATATCGCTATATATCTGCGTAGAAGAACTCTTACGGAAATACATCCGTCTTTTGCACTGAATTAGGTACAATAAATTTAACACAACGTATCAGTACTTTATATTACCTATTACTTACTGTATCATTTTTCTTATACGGTGGGCTCTTAAATGATACCGCCACTTGTTACCCTTTCGTTAGTAGTCCACCCCTAATACTCTAAATTTTTTACCTTTGCTTCGTAAATAATTATATGTTTGGAAAACAATCAATTTAAAATAAACAATACCGAACATACCTACCTATTAATAACAGGTAAGTAATCAAATTTCCAAGTAATATATTATGTTTTTGATTTATCAATACAATTTATATACAGTATTCTTATGAATTATATTTTATAATCTTTAAAAAAAGGAACTTTTTGCTTTTCCGGGATAAAAAGTAGCCTTTATTCTTGGCCGGGATGCAATCTATCCCTGTACCAAATTCATCAAAATCGGTTGAACGGATGAGCCGTGAAAAGCTAGCAAACAAACAGACAGACAGACAGACACAAACACTTGTGCATTTATAATATTTGTATGGAATAGTATGGATTGATATCTACCTACATTATTTTTGAGGATATAAATTTACATTTTTTTAAAACACTAAGCGACTAATAAATAAGTCGTGAGCCATTTCCGCCTACTCCTATTTCCGCCTATATTTTCATTCCCTTTTTTTTTTAAATATTGAAAATTCGTTGCTTTTCAGTATTTTCCAAATAATTCCAAAATTGCTTTCATGACGTGAGCTTATTCGGCGTTGATAGTTAATGGCCTACGACCCAGCGCGTGCCAGACCTTCCTTATTTTATAAAAGTTAAAAGTTTATCTGCATATTGTCCCCAACTCTGGGAGGAAAGTTTGTTTGAATCATGGTGGCTTTGGGAGATAACAGGTAATAAATAGGTGTAAAAATCTTACTTCAAAATATAAAGTCAAATTTTTAGGGTTCCGCACCTCAAAAGGAAAAGTAACCCTTATAGGATCACTTCGTTGTCTATCTGTCTGTCGCGTATGTTCAGAAAACCTATAGGGTACTTCCCGTTGACCTAGAAGGACCTTATGGCACAATTAGTAAAAGTTCGAAAACCGTGAATTTGTGGTTACAGCACAAAAAAATCAAAAAAAATTATCCAAACAAACATTAATCCCAGTGTTGTGGTTGGGGGCAAAACGGAGAGTTTCAGCTTTTACAAAATAAGGAAGGTCTGGCACGTGCTGGCTCTCTCTATGTATAAGTGGGTGTTGGAAAAATTCATTCAGCCATTGCTGCATTCATTTCTATCTTGATGTGCTTTGCAAATGTTGTTTTTTTGGTTTTTTAGAAAACAATGGCTGAATGAATGAATGTATCATGTACTAAGTAATATATTTTAGAAACTGCATGAAGCCGTTTTACTTGATACGTGACACAATAGGTGTAAGATGAAGTTAATTTAATAGTAGGTACAAAAAAATAATGACGTTACGATTTTTTTCAGGACTTTAAAACTTGTCGACAACATCAAAACTTTGTGACCCAAAGAATACATTAAACTGTGCTATAAGTAAGCGAAGCCTCATATTTTGCAAACGAAGTAATTGTTCTTGCGGCCTAGTGTTAGAGTTGATAAAACAATTATTAAAATAAACAAACAATGATGGCATGACGTAATCGAGTTTGTTAAACCGATAATAGACAAGTAAGGCGCGGTGCGGGAGGGGAAATGGGAGGGAAGAGCCATGTAGCACTCGTTACGTAATTTCGAGCATGAGCTCGTCGCTCCAGTGGCGCAATTGGTTAGCGCACGGTACTTATAAGACAGTGTTCGTGAGCAATGCCGGGGTTGTGAGTTCGAGCCTCACCTGGAGCATAATTTTTTATCTTTCGGATTTTAATCGAAACTAGCTTGCATAAACGTAAAACCATGTCCATTGTCCTTTCTTAACAACAGTTTTATATCCAAAAGAATTTAATTTAGGTAAGTACGTGTTAATTTATTTTTATAAAATAGGTGTTTAATAGTAGGTAATTCGTAAATATGTTAATGTAGTGTACCTACCTCAGTAAAAACATTTGTACTTAAATGAAGTACTTACACAATACTTCTAAAGTATAATGCAATACCTACGTATTGCATACTTCTAAGGTGGTTTTTACATAAAATTATTGTAACCGATCTATCTAGAACATACCTAGACGAGGCGCCTATTTTTTTAAGAATATTAGCCATGTTAATTGACTAATATTCCCCTTTCCCCTCCAACTAAGCGATAAGCTTGTTATAGGAGTGGGTACGACAATAGTGCAACGACTAGGGTTTGAACCGGCAACCTTTCTGAAAGGTCAACTACAAACGTCAAATATTTTCCACTTTGATCACCTCACCTCACGTTCCTCCCTGTGTTAAGGATAATACGCAGAGAAACTTTCAGCTTTTATAAAATAACGAAGAGTCTGGCACACACTGGCTCTCTTTATAGAAAGAGAGCCAGCGTAGCGTGAATAATGTTATGTTTTCATTCGGTAGTCGGAGGGTGGTCGGGGACTTAGCAGGCGAGCACGACATTAGTAACTAATCTACTGGCTGCACGCCGCGCGACCTCATGATCCTGACCTCCCGACCCTCGAGCCCGCTCCCGTGCGGTGCACTCCGCCCTACTCCTCCGCATCTACAATGCACTACAACTTACAAGTTAAGGTTGAAACCAACGGAACAAAAAATGTGGCTAGAGGTTTTAATAATTAAAAAACACAACTGCCCTGCCAAAAAGCGATTTAAAAATAAATAAAATAAAATAAGTGTGAGTCGGACTTGCGCACTGAGGGTTCCGCACCTTGGAAGGATACGTGCAATTATCTTCTTGATTAAAATATGTCCAACGGAACTGCAAATATACCTAAGTTTGTGTGATATATCTACCTACCTATACGTACGGCGATAGGTCGAACTGACAATCGGGGAGGACATGCCCCGCACACCCGCACGGCGCTCAGTCCCCGCGCTAACCCGGTGCGGGCGAGCGCGGGTGACGTGCGGGTGTGCGGGGCGTCCCCCTGCCCCATACCCCGATTGCCATCTCCTGTCGCGGAATATAACTACAAACTTCACATTTGAAAATGGCGCCATACAGCCGCCATACATGATGTGTTTTATTTAGGTACGCGCGAAAGAACAAAGGCGAGCTTCAAACAAAATTTTACCTTGAATGCGTCTATGTAGGAAAAAATATTAATACCACAGGGGGTCCATTACTTAAACATAATCACCAAGATTTTTCATTTCAGGATCCACCAAAAAAAAGATATTAATATTTTTATATTTTGAGATTATGAAAGTAACGTAGTGGTTACATACTCTTTGGTTGGTAGTATATGCAAGATTGATGCATTAATATTATCAAGTAAAAACACTTAAGAGTTGTGTGCCCAACTCGTGAGTAAGAGACTCTGACAAGTGACATTTGCAACTGCAAATGCACGAATCACGCGCATGCGCACAAAGAGTAGCAAACGAGCACAGCTAAGATACTTACCTACTAAACAATGGTCCTTTACATGCCATTGGCATTAGCATTGTCTATAAAAGATATTTTTCAGTATTTAGCATGATGTACTAGTCTGTGATTATAGTTTAGTTGTTATGCACGTAAACAATTCCGATTTGACAATGGAACCAAGATCCCTATTAATTACGGATAGTTGGTAACTACCTCTTTCTTCTAGAAAGGCAATATGCAACCAATCCGGAGCAAGGCTCTCATATTTTGATAGAGCCAAAACACACGAGATAATCAGAGAGGAAGCTTGTGATTAACTAACGATAAACTAGAAACTGGAAAAAAACTGCGAATACAAATGAAATACAAGTCTTGAAGTTGTTATTTAATTTGTAGGTATTTAAATTCCTTTTAACCCAATTTTTACCATATTTTATCCTGTAAGGTTTTATCTTATTCAGATGCATATGCTATCTCTATGTTCAGATGACATTCCAATAATCTATTAAAAATCAAAAGTTTTTATTCTTCTATTAAAAATCAGATATAAAACCTTTTTCATTTATTCTGCTTTTAATATAAACCCTCATTTAAAACAACAGCGATTATAAATACTTGTCAAGACTTTGTCAAGATGGCAATGGCAATAAGTGTTGCCATTAATTTTATTTTAATTACGACTTACAATATATAAGTTGTTTAATAGCTCTTGGATAATGCTCTATAAGTATAAAGAAAAGAAAATATTCAACTTTTTAGACGTCCAGTAAACTCAACAATACAGTACCTACGCGGCAGAAAATAATGTACATCGACCTTTAGAAAGAGGTAGCGGTTTTGTAGAGCATCGCCTCTGTCGTTAAGACTGACAAAACGTCACATAGGTATGAGTGACAGAAACAACGCTCTACAAAACCGATATCTCATTCTAAAGGTTGATGTACATTATTTTCTGCAGCGTACCTACTGTAAATAAGCGCGGATGTAAGTGCGATGGTTTGGTATCTAACAAGTCTAGGTATGCACTATAGTTTTGTATCGGACATTGTGTAGAGATGTTCTGGTAAAATTAAGTTGATGCATTTACGGAATATACCTAACCATAATATTATAAATGCGAAACGGAACTACGGATTGATGTAATTTTTTGCATGATTATAGTTACACTAGAGCCTAGAGCCGTAAAGCAAGTTTAAGCGCAGACAAATAAACTGTTCCCATTAACCAACCATTACAAACCAACTATTACATCAAAAATTGTTGTAACAAACCCTCAATAATTATTCTTTCCTTGAGCCACGTGGGGGCGAAGCTGCGGGTAATAGTTAGCACAATAATAAATATAGTTTGGAAGCATTGATTTATAAACAGTTTTATTTATTACTTAATAATAACGAAATACCTATTTTAAAGGTAACTTTTTCTAGAGTGGCAACTCTGGTAATGTTTTGTCATTATAACCAACACCGGATATGAATTTAATCAAATAATAATTTATTAATTTAATAATTTAATCTACGATAAAGTCTTACAAAACTAATTTTGTATAAAAACTAACCAATTAAATTACTAAGTTTTGCATAGGTCACATTTCTAGACGCTTCCTAAAACATTCAGGTAATCCCACGCCGATGTTCTTTATTTGTCTCAATATTTGGCCTAAAATAGTATTTCACAAGGTTCATAATTTTTAAAGTAATTAAGTATAATTTTGGCAAGTTGTATATTTTGTTGTCGTTGGGCATAATTAATAATGAAGAGATAAATCTATAGATAGGTACCTATACTTGGCTTCGTTTTAAATCTAGAATAATAAATACTTAGTAAAATAATCGGCGTAGGTAATACGTTTGTATGGTGCATACTAGCTCATTCCCGCGACTTCGTCCGCGTGGACTACACACATTTCAAACCCGTATTTCACCCCCTTAGGGGATAAATTTAGAAAAATCCTTTCTTAGCGGATGTCTAAGAAAGGGGGGTGGTAGTATATCAAGTGGGGTATCATATGAAAAGTCTTCATCTGTGCATTCTAAAATAGATTTTTATTTATTTTTATGCATCACAGTTTTTGAATTATCGAATAATAAAAATACGACTGTACCCTCGTTGCGCGAGCCTGACTCGCACTGTTACCTTAACCTTAACGCATCAGTGTAACATAATCCTACAAAAGTGAACACTTCGATTGTGGATCTTTACTTAATAAATAATTGCTAACGCGTAGGTATCTATATTTAATTGCTTCATCACTTAGAACTTACGTACGGGGTACCTACCGACTACCGACCTGCGACCATCATCGTGATCGTGGTCAATCAGTGACCCTCGTCGATAAAAAGGTTTCCCCAAATCAACAAAAACTTAAAAATGTTAACATTTGCGTGAATTCCTTAAACGATTGAGTTTTTATCACTTTCTATTTTTTAAGCTATCACAATCGACCCGACCTGACATACCGACCGCGCACCGACCCTTAGAAATCGTGAGGAATGTAAATCGCTGATCGTGCGCGAACAACCCCCACAAGACCTACACGCAATCATACCTTTTCATTACTTTTTCACATATTATACTTAGTGCTGCCGCCCACTGGGCTACTATAAGTGGCGGCCATAAACGTGACCACTAGTGATAAGCCAGTAGACGACGCAGCCACTGACAGCTGGATGCGGCCACCGATTTTATAGCAACTAGTGATTAGAATATATCGTCCATTTCCCACAATATTCGAGTATATTGAAATGAAAAAACTTGATTTTATTGATTTTATCGTACATTCGGTACGGTTCTTACAGCAAGACAGGATAAGCGGGCGGCGGCGGCGGGGAGAAGCTGGTGACTGTCGCGCGAGATAAGCGAGAAAACGTGGCCACAAATAGTTCGCGCTGGCCACTCCCGTAGGTTTTGGCTCGGACTGGGCCACTCTAACACTCAGTTTGCGCCGATATGACCTACAAAATTTCGTTCGCACTCCTCTCGTCGCAGCTTGTGGTGACCACTACTCGTCGCTACCGGTGCAGTGTGCGGCAGCACATAAAGTAACCTATAAACACCCAGTTTGCCTTTGCCTTGAAAATACGTGCACGTACAGAAAGAACGCGGACTCTCGCTAAGAGTGACTTCTTTGTAAGACTGAGATCAGAATTTATAATCAATATAACCACGAGAATATAAATATTAGATTCCCGATTGATACTGAGTAGAAAGCAAACAAAACAAAGCTGGAAAGCAATAAAGATAAAAGCTCGTCGCGATATCACATGATCAGCAATAATGTAGTCTACAACAAACCAGAGATGTTCTTTTACAATAATATAATGTACATTTCAAACAATACAATATTATAAGTTATTGATATTGTTCATAGTATTTTATTGCGGCGATAAATAGTTTAATTCGTATATTTAAGTTGCTCGTTGTCATCTATCCATATTAGTGATAAAGTTTTAACTACGTAAGTATATTCCCATTTGTCTTCTAGATATCAGACCTAAATCAAATGCAACGTTAATAAAACACCGGAAAAGTGAATAAACAAATAAATTCATTTACAAAAATAATTATCACCATGCTATTTTAGTTGTCTAGTTGATTAGATACCAGAAGCTGTACAATGACCGGGTTTTAGCATTGACTTTGTATAGCAAACAAAGATCACGAACTGCTTCGCTTTCGCCAATCGCGGTAGCACTCCGTGAATAAATTAAGATTCAAGAACGAATTGTCAAGATGCGTATCAACAGCGTTCAAACAATAGCACTACTTTCTTGACAGTTGCTTCATACCATACCTACCTTCTATCTAATTAATTAAAGAAATATCAATTAATATTGATGCTCGACAGATGCTCCGTCCTCAGCTAAGTTAAGGCTCGAAGTTCATAATACTTTGGCATGGGAACAAATTTCGTCAGAGAAGTAGGTAAACTTCTGAGTCAAACCCTAGATTACCTATGTTAATGATAAGAGAGCGTGGATTTGACTTGCAGCACTCTCCAGCAATGCGTGACTGCACTTACCTATTACTTTGGCATAATACGAGTAGGCACTTATTAAATCTTTCTTTCAAAGATTTGATTAACAATAATGCTGGGTGGCTGCTCAAAGGAGCAGCCACCCAGCATTCCGAGGATTCCGAACCAGCAGCATTTGACGATTTTTTTTTTCTTTTTTTTTATACACCGCTCCCCTGACAAGATGTCAGAGACTTTTTTAGGCTTTATAAATTTTGAATTACACTAATTTGTTATTTATTTAATTTATTTATTTAATTTTATTTGTTGACAGAAGTGTCATTTTGTGCAAGGTGAAAGGAACAGAACCATGCAATTTTTGTCCATGTTAATTTATGTATTCTTATAATAGAAAACAACATTGGACCTTTATTATCTGGTTCTGTTCCTTTCAATGACTATTCTCGCTATTCTCAAGCAGAATAAGAATATTTTCCGGCTTGCAGTGCTCTCCAGTATGGCGGGGATAGAGCCCCTGCACAGTTCTATTTGTATTTGCTGGTGTAGGTCCTCACGTATTCGGCTGTGCTGCGGACAGTCGATGAGTAGATGTAAAATCGACTCATCGACACTGTCATCGCAGACACAGCCAGGACCCTCCTTGCACTTGAACCTGTGCAGGTACTCTGAAAACCCGCCATGCTCACTGAACACTTGAACAAGAGCTGGTGTTAGTGTTAACCTGCGCAAGATGGCATTAGCTCCTTCCACTGTTGGGAAGAACGACTTGGTGACTGCATTTGACGATTTTAATGTTGTAGAAGTTTATTTTATTTTTAAATTCTTTCTTTCTCCTTTCTTGCTATCGGAAACCTTCGGTCTCTTCGTAAGGCAAAAAGGACATGATTACTTATTATATAAATCAACGCTGCAGTAGTCAAATACTGCAGCATCATGCTGAGGCAGTAGCCCCTTCAGCTCAAACAAGACATCATTTTGGTTTTAAAACTTTCTAGCTCGTAAGTTAAATTAACCTAGTTTTAATATTGTAATTTTCATCATTTGTTTTTTGTTCTCTTGTACTGTTTAGTGAGCTGAATAAACTTTTTCAATTCATTCATTATTACCTAGCATCTAGAAGTGGAAAAAGCCGTAAACAAATTGGATTTAGTAATGTAAATTAAAGCGTCCACATCTCCGACTCAAATCAGTCCTTAAATGCCGATACTGTAAGCCCTTAGACATCGACAGAAGACTGATTAAAACGTATCTTTCTAGGCTAACAGTGCGGCTAGTTTGACTAATTAGACCTCCTGTAGTTGCCTATCCTCCATCTACTGTGCGTTACCGATTCGTCGTTTTCATACGATTCAGAAGGCGTAAGACCTAAGCAAAAGCGGAACCTTTACCTACGGTCTACTAAATTATGATCAACTCATCGCCGGCTCACTACAGAGCATGGGTCTCCTCTCAGAGTGAGAAGGGTTTGGCCATAGTCTACCACGCTGGCCATGTGCGGATTGGTAGACTTCACACACCTTTGAGAACATTATGAAGAACTCTCAGGCATGCAGGTTTCCGCACGATTTTTACCGGCACCGTTAAAGCAAGTGATATTTAATTACTTAAAACTCACATAATTCCGTTAGAGGTGCGTGTCGGGATCGAACCTCCGATCTCCGATTAGAAGGCGGACGTCCTAACCACTAGGCTATCACAGCTTGTCTATTAAATAAACAAACATATTATAGACCGATGTTGGGGTTCTTAGGGTTCTGTATCTCCAGAGAAAAATTAAAACTCTTATCACTTCGTTGTCTGTCCGTCTGTCGTATCTGTCAAGACCCGTAAAGGCAATAAAGTCCTACATATACCTTCCCATTGGCCTAGAATCGGCAGGTAGCAATATTTTATAGTAAAAGTAAAGGGAAAATCCAAAAACCGTGAATTCGTGATTATGACACAAAAAAAAAGTTTTTTCTTGTACGATGGTAAGGGACCCTTCGTGTGCGAGTCCGACTCGTACTTGACCGGGGTTTTCATATCAATAGAATTCGTACATACGGTGTTTGAACATTTTATCATCATCATCATCAACCAATAGAATAGAATAGAATATGTTTTTTATTCATGTAAACTTTTTACAAGTGCTTATGAATAGTCAGGTAGTTTTAATTTACCACTTTAATTTACACTTTAGACGTCCACTGCTGGACATAGGTCTCTTGTAGGGACTTCTACACGCCACGATCTTGCGCCGCTTGGATCCAGCGGCTCCCTGCGACTCGTCTGATGTCTTCTGCGCTTGCGTCTGCGCCGGAAGACGCAGCGGTGGAACATTTTATAACATCTTGGAATTCAAATAATATCAAAATATAGGTGAATAAATCTGGATATTTAACCTATTCATTATTATCGATATAGAGCCCAAAACAGTATTTTTTGTTTGTTTGTCTGTTTCGTATATGCGAAAGTGTCTAATCTGTTACTTTTTCACGAATCAAACACTGAACCCATCATTTACTGGAAACAAATATAAAAAACTAAAGTTAAATTATAGGTATATTAATTAATTAGCTTTATCAATATACATAATATAATTTATACTTGGACCGACGTTGGTGGTTGCATAACTTACAAAATCGGTTCATATTGTGGATACCTAACGCAGGTGCAGCTGCTGTAGGTACCTACTATAGTGCTGCACCCTCAATAAGTTAGCGAATCGACTTTATTATTAATTATTTGGTTAATTATTTGGTTTGTTAAAATTGTTAAAGATCTAGGAATAAAGGAGCCGTAGAAGTAAAATGTCAGTTTCCTGCTACTAAAGTCATAAGTATAATATTAGTAACCCTATTCTTGGCAGCATAATGTGACTAGTTCCGTTGTACACAATCTCTGACACGTCTAAATCTATTGCTATCCCTTTGATAATGTTGCTTGCGGAAAAGAATAGCACTAGATTTAGACCTGTTAATTTTAGAGTTTGTGTACAAGAGAATCGACCCTATGTAGGTGTATAGGTACCTATACCTGCTACACAATGAGAAATTAATCCATAGGTACTATTATAATAGGTATATAATATAAATACGAAATGCAGTCTGTCTGTTTATCTGCTAGCTTTTCACGACTATAATCTGTTTAACCGATATTGAAGAAATTTCCCACAAAGATAGCTTGCATCCCAGGGACAGACATCAGTACCTGAGGGTAGGTACTTTTTGTTCCGGAAAATACATTAAGTATCAGTTTGGTACAGAGATTACGTAGTGCTATAGACTACTTTTTATCCCGGAAAATCGAAGTTTCAGAAAACCTAAATCCACGCGGACGAAGTTGTGGGCATCAGCTAGTATTTCTTACTTTCGGGTTTGATTTCGTTTTGGTTTGTTTTTGTTTTACAAAATGTAGATATTCTGCAGACTCGAATCAAAACACCCATTTTAAAATTCTTAGTAGACTGGTATTAAGGTAGGTAAGGATCAGTAAAATCCCAGTTTGGAAAGTTTTACAACTTTACGGTAGATACTAATTATCGACAATCTACTTATTCACGACCATTTCATTTCAGCACAACCGGCGGTCACAATACTCACAATGTTGTTTGTTTCAAGAGAATTAGTAGTTCTAAATCAACGTTGACGTTTATCGCCGCACAGTAAGTTCAAAGACAATGCGTTGGCAGATCATTTGGGCATAATGTTCAGCGATACTATAGTAGTAGTAGGTAGTAAACAGGAATCCAAAGGCATGAGTCAGAGTGCCTACCGCGAGTGACGCGGGCGCCGGCGACGCTGGTGTCGCAACGATCAGTCGCCACCTCGCCTCGCCACCGCGCTGCCCAATCCATCATATCGACTCAACAGTCAACTGCATGACTGCCCATTGTTGCCGCAAAATGGAGAAAGGCGCATAATCCTGCACTATTATTTATGACATATTGAATGATGATATCCTTGATCACAATCAGTAGGAGATACCTAATTGATTAACTACTTATACTAATTATTATGTTAAGGCAATCACAAACACAACAAAAAAAGAATTGATGCAGTTGTGGTTATGGGCGTAAAGTCGGCGTCAGGTTGAGATGGTAATCGGGGTATGAGGTGGGAGGACACCGCGCACACCCGCATGTCACCCGCGCTCGCCCGCACCAAATTAGCACGGGGGTGTGCGGGTTCCCTCTCCGATTGCGATCTCAACCTGTCACGTACTATACATACATTTCGGTAATTCATTTTTATTTATATAGATTAAACTAGCTTGTTCCCGCGACTTCGTTCGCGTGAACTACACAAATTTCAAACCCCTATTTTCTTCATTTTAAATTCAACCCCTTAGGTGAATTTTCAAAAATCCTTTCTTAGCTAAACTAAGAGTTACTTAAGAGTTGTCCATAACGTTCTCAAAGGTGTGTGAAATCTGTCAATCCGCACTCGGCCAGCGTGGTGGCCTAAACCATAAGCGTCTGTGCCTTAACCCTTCTTATTTTGAGAAGACCTGTGCTCAGTAGCGGGCTGGTAATGGTCTGATGATGTCCTTGTTGAGAGTCCACGAGCTCTAATATAATAATCTCAAACATATCTGACTGTTTCCTGCCATGTACCTACTTAGAGCCTAAATATTTTCAAGGTAGAGTAAATAGGTATCTTCTAGGCAAGCGCATTGAACGCGCGCAAAACTATGAAATACCTAACAGTGGTTTTTTTTAGTTTTACAAATTAATTGTACCTAAAATTAAATCTATTAAGTACCTATCTACCTACTTAATACTAATTTAGTTTTTACATTTACCTATCGGCACTCCGAGCACTAACATTAGCATGTTAGTGACGCGACCTTGAAGTTTTTACCCATCCCAAAATCGCCCAACGCCCATATAAAGAAGTTTTCACTTCAAAAAGCCTTTTATGAACACCTTACTCGTACTAATCGAAAACCAGTATTGTATTCGTTCATGGCTAGCCGACTGTAATATGATATTTATTGATTTCTGTCGGAGCGTCGCTTAATGAATGCGGAGCACATTTCATGATTTCTCACGATACGTTTGGGAACGAGATTTTTTCTCATTTCATTTCTCTCTGCAAACAATAGATCACTGAACGCGGATGGAGGGTTGGAAGTGCGTCGCCGCGCCGCGCCGGTGTCGTTGCGACCATTGCAATCGAGTGTACTGGGACGCCTTGAAATTGGTCGTTTTACCGCATAGTATTTAGGTGCAAACGATTTAGAAAAGTTAATATTATCTGGTACAGGACCTTACGTGTGGTGTAAGCTGTAATCGCAACGATACAAGTCTTTCTTGCAGTTTAGTGTGTTCAGACAGACAAAAATTAAAAAATATTGCTTCGACCTCGATATCGATATTAATGCTTCCTCTGAATAAATTTTTCAAAATAATATGTTTAATGTATAGAATTGGTGCCGTTTTATAATTAAGCTTACCCGCGACGCTACTTACCTATTCACTGGGTGATAATATAGCTATCTATCAGTGAAATCGGATCATTACTTGCGGAGATTGCCCCCTATCAATTATAGGGAAAAATCTCCGGAAGAATATAAATTCACAAACTTCCTGTTTATTATTAATATAAATAGGAAGTTTGTGAATTTAATATCTATTATAGATTTATTTTATTATTTTCATTTTTAATACGAAAACGAAGCTGATTAACTTAACTGATAGTCTATAAGCCTAGTGGTTAAGAGTTAAGACGTCGGCCTTGTATTTGGGAGGTCTTGGTTCGATACCGGGCACACAACTCTAACTTTTCTGAGATAAGTGCGTTTTAAGCAATTAACTATTTTTTGCTAAGCGTGAAGAAAAACCTCATGACAAAACCTGCATGCCTGAGGATTCTCCATACTATGTTCTCAGAGGTAGGTATGTGAAGTCTACTATTAAGAACAGCGCCAGCGTGGCAGACTATGGTCTAAGCTAAACCCTACTCTTTCTGAGAGGAGACCCATGATCAGCAGTGAGCTGGCATTGCGTTGATCATGATGATGATGAATATGAAAACGAGGAACCTGAGTATAATTAATATTGTTAGTTGTTGCTAAAAAAAAAAAAAGATTCCGACGAATTGAGAACCTCCTCCTTTTTTTGAAGTCGGTTAAAAAATTTCCTTCAGGTGTAGTTAAAATACAGATTGTTTTGTAATAAAATATATAAAGATCATGACTACGGCTTTGAGTTTAAATAAGTACATAATTCAAAGGATTTCTGTTATAATATTAGTGGCCAATGCATTGGGAGAGTAGTATACCGTGGGGTGAGTCTCTCCCCGCTTTCGAACGTGAACTAGTTCCACGACACGTTGGTAACCTGTCGAATTACTTCCTCATTTAATCATTCAAATTTATTGCAGTGCAATATTCTTTGTTGCGATAAGTATTCACAGTTTACACAATTAATTTATTCTGATTATGTGCATAATTTTTGCATTAACGTGGACTTTGTGTGTTGAAAAAGTGAGCCTTTAAATAATTGTAATAAAAATATGTTGATTCGTAATAGATAAATAATTGAATATCTCTCTTTCTATTCACGATTATTATAAACACTGGCTATGAACATAAAGGGTTACTTGCTAAACGTTACTTCCTCTAAAACCGTAGGTATCTATCTAACTACCTACCTGACAGACACTTACCCACCTAACCTACATTACACACATTGTAATTACTATCCCAATTTCGTTGCCTAATAAAACACTCGGCGGAAACTGCTACCTGTCTCGTGAGAATTCTCAGAGGATGTTGCAAAAGGTGCTCGTTTTTTATTTACATGTGAGATTTGTATTAAAGAAAGTGGAATTTAGGGCGATTCCGTCCCCAGACTAGGATATATGTACACAAAAACACCTCTTTCAACGTAAATATTAATTCTATAAATTGTATAAGTAGACATACAAATACAATAAGTAAATTCGTATCTTTATCTTCCTAACATAAATATTTATAAGTGTAGGTTCTTAGGTTCATTACACATAAACAATATAGTATACACAGGTAAGTACCTACCTAATATAGGACCTAGTTGATAGGTATACCTACTTAATGTGTTCAAATTGACTAAGACGGATTTTCCGCAACGTTGTGACGTCTACATAGCGCGTGCACTGCGGTGCGGCAAGTTGCGCTGCGTTTTAAAATCCGTAAAGAAAATCTATTAAAATCCGGCACGGAATTAAATTCGAAGTGCGCGCGGTTCTTTAGTTCTTGCTTCAGAGTTTGAACGTATAGTAGATATACGAGTATTTTTTAATTTGCACCGAAAACAGAGTGAACTAGTAGTAGTAGTAGTGGGTGAACTTTCGATCTGATCCTGAATCGACGATATTAGGCTATGGTGATTTAAAATCAAAGAAAAATAGGGCTACTTTAGGGCTACCTACCTGCGTTAAATAGGTATACGTACTAACATTTGCCGCCTGCCAGTGACGTCGAAGCTTCGATGTTTTGTTCGAAGTGCCCTAACTGCCACGAACTATGCCGAAGAGGCAAAAAGTTTGAAACCGAAAGATTGAACGTGTATACATATAATTTGTAGGCACTGCACTACTTTAAATAAGATAGGCCTTGGAATAACAACTGGGCACATTTATAAAAACTCTACTTAACAACAAAAATAAACAATTACTTAAAAAAATATTATTGAAATTAGGAAGGTAACAATCATAAAAGCTTTAAGTAGGGAGATACCTACCTACCCGTGTGAACTAAACGTCTCTTCACCTGCTACCAAGTTTGTTTACCAAAAAAACAGGCAAAAAAAAGTAAGAAAACACTATCGGTATTACGTGTAGGTAGGTACTAGGTGGTGCTAGTAAATACGTAGGTAAGTAGGTAGGTATAAGAGTATTTTCATATTTCGAAATGATGATTCTTGTGATTCTTATAAGTACTTACTGAAGTAGATTCTTATTTTCCGTTCCCACACTGATCGATCACGACATTATGCGTACACTATTATGACTTCTATCACTTAATGCGATAGAAAGTTCACTAACCTTGATGTCGTTATCTGTATCATAATAAGGCATTAACAATATAAAAGCAATCTATCATTTGAAATTAATATGATCAGTGATCGGGCCAGTGCCGGTGGTAGATATCTGCATAGCTGGGCGGAATGGCGGTTAATCAGGTGGCCCGTTATTTTACATTGTGCTCGCCGTGAGCCCGAACCCGACAGAACAGGTTGCCCCAATGACAAAGGAGCAGATTCCATCGTCCGCAATCCGCGTCTGCGAGCCCCACATTATAAATAGTTCCTCGGAATAATCCGTTGTTGCACGTCACTCGGGCGCCCACCAACGTAGGCTTGTAACATTCATTTTTTAATTTGTCTAATGCCTCACTTACGTCACTTTTACGATTATTAATAGTTGTGCCTAAATCGAAACATTTCTAAATTCATAAACCGTTAAGCTGCACCGATCGCTTCGAACATCTAAAGTTTTTCTTCATGTACTTACCTACATATTATAAATACGACCATATTTTGTATCTAAAGCAGGATAACCATATAATTTATTATTTACAAGACATACATATGTACTATGTTTTATCCACGCTCATATCTTAAAATCCTGATTATGAAATCAAAATGTGTTACATATTGAAGTATTTTATTCACATACATCTTTAATATTTAAAAATAACCTTATAATCAGGAAAAAATTGCAAAATAAGTTTTCTGGTCGAGGACGGCCTAGCCTTGGCGAGGACGACGCGGACGCCAGAAATGCACTGCCTCCGATCGAGGCATCTATAGTGCTTTTCTAAAAAATTAAATAAGTAGAGATACCTACCTAAATTATTTAAAAAACTCTATATTTTTCGGCCTCCACTCTCAAATTAGGTGCAATCAACTTACATACTATCCTCACGTGAGCTTATTTTATCTAGTAGGTAACTTGTTTAATAAATAATAATTTAAAACAAACAGTCAATTTGCGCATTTTAATATGAAAAAATCTAACTTTTTAAATTTTTGACCCGAATGACTTAAAAACCTCGCTTGCAGCTCGGGTTATAAACCCACACTCGTGTTTTAATACAATCTATTACGCAACAGTTTCATAAACTACTATTATCATCATCATCGTCAACCCATCGCCGGCTCACTACTGAGCAGTGACCTTCTCTCAGAATGTGACGGAGGTTGGTCATAGCTTCCCACACTGGCCAAATGCGGATTAGCAAACTTCACACATCTTTTAAATCAATTTTCTTTTCAATTTGAGAACATTATGCAGAATTCATAGGCATGCAAGTTTCCTCACGATGTTTTCCTTCACGTTAAAGCAGGTGATATTTAATTTAGCACGTTACTCCGAAAAATTAGAGGTGCGTTCCGCGTGCCCGGAATCGAACCCTTGACCCCCCGAATAGGAGACCGACGTTTTAATCACTAGGCTATCGCAGCTTATCCTGCTTAGGCAAAATTAATGTAAAAGGTGTGAAACTTCCCATTCCCTTGTGGGAATGTAACAAAATAGCAATAAAGTTACTGTTTGAAACCTGCATAATAACAGTAGTAAAGCACAAACAATCGACTTTCATTTACAACAAGGATCTGTGCGCCCGCGCCACCTGCGCCGCAGCCTGCGCGAGCGACGCTCGGAGTCATTACTTTACTGCCAACCGGAACAATGGAGCAAGGCTAGTAACAGTATTGTTGTAACAGCACGTGTTGCCAACTAAGTAGGCGTACACTACCACCTGATTTAAATTATTTTATGAGTGTTTTCTACAGTTTTTACTAGAATACAATGCCATTTAGGGTTCCGTACCCGAACGGTGCCAACAGGACCCTATTACTAAGCCTCCGCTGCCCGTCTGCAGTCTGTTCTTCCGTCTGCCTGTCAGCGAGCTGTATCTTGTGAACTGAAATAGGTAGAAGGTTGAAATTTTTACACAATGTTTATTTCTATTGCCGTTATAAAAAATACCTAATAAAATTTTCAATCTGGCTACCATGTAAATTTAAAAAAAACAAAATGTTATTTCTTGTACGATGCTACGGAACCATTTGTGTGTGAGTCCAACCCGCACTTGATCGATTTTTATGTTCGCACGAAAGCATCTGTCGTCAATATTTGAAACTAATGGTAATTGCTGTTTTCATAATACCTTAAACCCAGAAAGACCCTTTTTTATACAAATTAAATTGTTGTTTCATTTAGGTATTTATTTTTGTTTTAAGATTTGACAGGTAAAGCTATTTTTAGATAAAGCAACAGTACTTACCATATTTTGTTTCACGCTTTGTTCACCTTGTGTGTTTTTTTTTAATTTATTTATTTTAAATAGTTGTAATACATACCTGTAAATTATTAACTATTCATATTCCATGTTTGGGAAGGCACTGGCCCCTAAGGCACCTAAGGCACGGGATTTTCTAGTTTAGGGGTCAGGATTCCAGAGAAATGAACTGTACTGAGTTATTAAATAAATTATTATTATTATATTTTACAAACGGATCTAGAAATCGAAAAATGGTGTTCCCACACCCACAGTATTTTTAAAAGACCTATTCAACGATACCCCACGCTATGGGGTAGACGAGAAAAAAAAATTGATCCCCACTTTACATTACACTAAAAAAAAAATATCAAAGTTTTATTTCACCACTTTGTCGGCGTGATTAATATTTATACCCGTGCCAAATTACAGATTTCTAGCACTAATAGTCTCTGAGATTAACCGAGGACGGACGGACGGACAGACGGACGGACATGGCGAAACTATAAGGGTTCCTTGTTTACTACGGAACCCTAAAAACGCTTAATGGTAGGTACCTGCCCTATTTTCATCTAAAAGTATTTGAGTAATGTTATCTAAACCACATGTGTCTGCAAAAGTTCAACCTAATCGGATGATAGGAAGTCTTTCACTAAGGGTTCCTTACCATCGTACAAGAAAATAACACTTCTTATATTTTGTGACGTAACCACAAATTCAGGGGTTCCGGATTTTTCCCTTTACTTGTGCTGACATTGCTACTTTGCCAAATTTCATGATTCTAGGTCAATGGAAAATACCCTTAGTTTGGTTCCTTTGACGGATCCTTAAAATTATAGAAGAAGAACTTTTATTTCCACAACTTTATTGAATTTCAAAAAAATAATAGAAGG
Source organism: Maniola hyperantus (assembly GCF_902806685.2). NCBI lineage: Eukaryota > Metazoa > Arthropoda > Insecta > Lepidoptera > Nymphalidae > Maniola > Maniola hyperantus. Next base: position 8,650,036 of record NC_048536.1, on the reverse strand, counting down.
GCAATCACAGCTGATGCGGCATATTCAAAGATGCATTAAGGCGATTACACACCATTTTAAATATAAACGCTTGTAACGCCCTGACTAAAGGGGTTACCTTAACCCGCTCGGCGGAAATTGATTTAGATTACACTATTAATAATTTTAATATAACACACTGCCTTCATGTTTTTTGTCGTAAACTTCTGTTTTAGTTAATGGAATTATATCAGCCCCAGGTCACACAAAAAAAATACCTACTAGAGAACACGGTGTTTTTTCTATGAAACCAGTTATTGATTTTTAATTTGTAAATCAAATAATAGGCGTATCGATTTTGTTATTGAGTATTAATATGCAGGTAGTGTAAACTTCAGCAGGTGAGTACTTACTTTACTTACGTTTTAGTTAATAAGGTCCTACCTACCCTATTATCATTAACTAAAGTAGTATATTATCAAGTGCTTGTCAGATATACCAAATGTATATAGATTACTACAAATGTATATAGATACCTGCTGTATAATAATAATAATAATAATTAAAAAATATTCTTGGCACAGGAAGTTTTAATTCGGTAAGAAAATATGTAAGTTCTAAGCATTTCTTATTTCAGTTTACAAAAATGTTCCCAACAAGACTTGGCCAAAATAGTTCAAGCAATAATTTAATAGGTTGGCCTATGTATGATGAACACCACGAACAAAATAACTTCGAAATCCATACTAATATTATAAATGCGAAAGTGTGTCTGTCTGTCTGTCTGCTAGCCTTTCACGGCCCATCCGTTCCACCGATTTCGATGAAATTTGGTACAGAGATAGCTTGCATCCCGGGGAAGGACATAGGCTTTTTATCCCGGGAAATCAAAGAGTTCCCACGGGATTTTTGAAAATCTAAATCCACGCGGACGAAGTCGCGGGCATCATCTAGTATTAAACTAAAATATTAAATCTTACGTAAAAACAAAATACATAATTGGCTATTGACCCTTTTCTAATAGTTCAAACATAAAAACTTTAATTTAGAGAGTAGTGTATCAGCGGTCAATTACTGACCCAGCAGGCGTTATCCTGATTATGGTTGGATTGTGGGTCGAACAGATGGTTATTTTTCAACACTCGGCCCGTGACGGGGCGCTGAGTGTTGGCTGTTGTGCTCGTGTGGGGGTGCGCCCTATAACCGAATAATTACATGTAGTAGCGCGCGCCGCACGCACAATTAGCCCAAACTAGATTGTGCTTTGAGTTGACGCGCCGACCATGTTGCTTGTTCACGGTTATTAAGGTGAGCTTTAAGCCTTTGATCCGTTTTTAATATAGAGTTAAACGAAAGCTACTCGTTTTATTTTATTCAAATACTTACTCTTCTTTAGTACCTACACTTTTATTACACTTTGGAAACATAAAAAAAATTTCATTATCATCATCATCGTCAACGATAGACGTCCACTGCTAGACATAGTAGGTCTCTTGCCGGCCAAGTGCGAGTCAGGCTTGCGCAACGTACTATACATTCGTAGCATTTTTGCGACATTTTGCACGATAATTCAAAACTATGATGCATAAAAATTAAATAAAAGTCTGTTTTAGAATGCACAGGTGAAGACCTTTCATATTATGATACCCCACTTGATATAGTTATCTTACTTGGAAAATTGAAAATACTAATTATTAGTTCGTGACCACAATTTAATTTTTTTTGTGTAGTGTAACCTCAAATTCACGGTTTTCAGATTTTTCCCGATTGTCTGCTACCAGACCTACCTACCTGCCAAATTTCATGATTCTAGGTCAACGGGAAGTAGGTACCCTGTAGGTTTCTTGACAGACCGACAGACGGCTAGACAGACAGACAGGTACGGAACCCTAAAAAGGAGATCCGTAGGAGAATAGTAAATTTTGTACCGCCATCTAGAAATGTAAGTTGTAGCCTGATATGCTCATCCAGATAATTGTTAAGTTTGCGACTGATTCAGATTGTTATTACTTATTAGTATCCAGAACAGAAAGATCGTGTTAGTTTTGACTTGTTTTACTTTATAAAACCGTATATTAATTCCTGGGCCACACGCTGACTAAGATGCTTGGCAAGCCTAGATGAGAAGAGAATCGACATTAGGTCTGGTTTCCACTTGGACCGAGCGGAGAGGAAATGTGTTCAGTCGACCAACAGATTTTTGATAAATGACGCGATAATTTCCTACGTCATCTGTTAAGAATCTAATTGGTCGATTGAACACATCTCCTCTCCGCTCCGCTTAGGTGAAAATCGGGCTTTATGCACAGTCAATGGCAGCCGAACAAAGTGTGCCGTCGACAAGCTTGGTGTATGAAAATGAACGTTTGCCGTGCCTCGCCAGACGTGTGGTTGCACTATGTCTCTGTATCTTAGATACCCGTACTGTCTTGTCTCCTAATATGCTAATTTAGGTGCATTCCAGTTGCCACCTAGTCAAAATTTATGATTTAATCACTAAATAAACATGTGTCAATTCAACAAGTCACTAACTATCTGTGTCATCTAAGTTTACAGTTATATCGCACAAATGCCAAGGGCTACATCGATCAATCCAGTGTTGTCGCAAGCGATTCTTAATCGACGGCTGCAGTCGAAAGTTGAGCAGCCACGTCGTGATTCCGAACTTAGCCTCCTTTGCACCGGTAAGTATATACACATCGAACATTGTGAAAACGTGGCGTTCAGCCCGCCTCGATAATCACAGAGACAATGAATAAAAACAAATTATTAATCTCTCGATCGTGACTAACGATTTCGGATGATCGTTTACGCGAAAGTAGGTCGAAAGTCCAGATTAATATTGGATCAATATTCGCGCGGTAATGGTTTCAAATGTCGCAGACAGTTGATGCCGCACTGACCGTTGCCGCCCGGTCACGCCGCGCTCGTCGTCGCCCGTGCCCGCGCCGCCGCCGCCGAATGCAGCCTCGTTCCGAACTGGCACGTAACCTTTATTATGACATAGCTCCTCGCACAACTTGCACACATTACTTAGTTTACAATTATGTCGCTACCAATTGATATAAAGTACCTATACTCTATCTCTATAAAATCAACAATTATAACAGAAAAATAATTTTCCCTCCCTGCGACTCGTTTAATCATTTAATGTTATCTGTCACCTAGTCGAGGGCTTCCAATGCTGCACTGGAATGCGGTGCAACGTCACCATTCTTGCACCTTGGGACCCCCATAACGTCTTTCGGTTTTCCTATTGCGAAGCTGAAGTGCAGCTTCGCAACCCTCTGAGATATATAGGTTACTCTGATTTTCCGAAGGATCTCCTCATTTCTGATTTGATTATATGTAGTAGAACACCATGCATAGCTCTCTCTATCGCCTGCTGAGTGACTCCGAGCTTTCTGTGAGGCCCACAGTTAGCGGCCATGTTTCGGATCATATGTTATCACTCGCAACACGCACCGCTCGAAGACTTTGGTCTTCAAAAACTGAGGACTTTTGGACGACATCTCGAAGCTTCGTGAATGTTTCCCAAAAATCAACATCATCATCATTGTAATCAACCCATTACCAGCCCACTGCCCACTACTGAGCACAAGCTTCTTCTCAGAATGAGTGGGGTTTTAGGCCATAGTTCACCTTGCTGCCAAGTGAGGATTGGCAGAATTCACTCACCTTGGATAACATGACTGAAAACTTTTAGGCATGCAGATTTCCTCACAATGTTTTCCTTCGCCGTTAAAGTAAATATTAAGTAGGTATGCTTAAAATGCATAATATGGCTCCGAAAAAGTCCATGTCCGTGATCGAACCCTTGACCTCTCGATTAGGAGATGGACGTCTTAACCACTAGGCTATCACGGCTCTCCCCCAAACAATAGTAATAAATAAAAGAAATATTGTGATGTGAGACACCCCACAACCTCAGACCCACAACATATCACATGTTGAGATTCGATAACGTTTATCGACGGCAGGTGTTGGTGTCCGACCTCGATAAATAACACCTCATAGATATACGCACCAGAAAATGATGATTCTACTTAACACCTTGATGGATCGTTTTGACGGTTCCGATAGTTTACAAGGCTAATGAAACATAATAACCGAAGATAAGGCCATGAATTAACTAAATCGTTCCATGTAATCATATTACTTAAACGGTTAGTTCGACATCTTGAATATACCTACGATTAGCTTCACTGTACATACCTGTTAATTAGTTACCTAATATCTATTCTGGTTTATAATACCATTATCTTATGCTCGCGACTTCGTCCACGTGGACTACACAGATTTCAAACCTCTGTTTTACCCCCTTACCCGGTTCGTATCCGTGATTCTTCGAAGTGGCCGTCAAAATACGTACATTCGATTCGTATTTTTTTCACGGAGATGTAAAATCACGGATTCCGTAAAAATACGAATCTTATGAGTTCGTATTTGTATGATGGCTACTTCGAAGGATTACGGATACGAACCGAAGACGGATGAATGCACAAACGCCCAAATCGGTACGTACTCATTCGATTCGTATTTTTAGTGAATCCGTGATTTCACGGATGAGTGCACAAACACCTTCAGGGTTAGAACTTTCAGAAATCCTTTCTTAGCGGATGCCTTACGTCATAATAGCTATCTGTAGGTATGCCAAATTTGAGCCCGATCCGACAAGTAGTTTGAGCTGTGCGTTGATAGATCAATCAGTGAGTCAGTCAATCAGTCATTCAGTCAGCTTTTCCTTTTATATTTATACATAGTTGTGGTATGAGGTATGTATATCTAGGTGATAGTCTAGTGGTGAAGTCATCGGCGTTTTAATCGGCGGTCTGAGGTTCGATCTTGCACATGAATTCGCCGACTCTCATGACAAAGGAGCACGTAGACCATGACTCTCTTACTCGTAATAATGATTCGATCAAAAGAGCTCTTGCAAGTTGCAACCATTCATATGCCTGTTCCTACGCTCATTGAGGCCTGATGGATTGACGCTGGTTCCTGGGAAGGAGGACGTGCCCTAATGTAGGAATAACATTGGTCCCGTATTATGATACGGGACCAATCTTATTCCAAATGTGTCAAAGAGACAGCATCATAACCGGGAGCCGCAGCAGAAATAGCTGAAAACGGTAATCGGTGCCATTGTAATGTTTACTCCTCTCACCAAGAGGTACATTTCTGTTCCGTTTGCCCATGAAAGTATGTATATGCATTATACAATGTAATAATTAAATTTGCCAAACACTACAAATTAAATACAGGGTGATGATTCATACTCTTACTCGGTACCTACCTACTGTGCAATGCCGGTTGCACACATAGAGTAAGGAGTGGCATTTATTTTAATTAGATTTCTCATTATTATCTCAATTCTAAGTCTTTATACTCTCTACATATTATTCTCTAAAACGTGTTCAATTAAAAATTTAATTTAATTGTATTTAGTGGGTGAAGGGTATAAGGTCAAGTGCCGACAAAAACTGAGATTTGAATCTACACGACTTATATGAAAGCCACCGAAGTTACTCAATATGGCGATCGATTGAGTTGCAGTAAGCAGCCGCTTTATTCAAGCTTATTGTTTTAAGTGCGGTATTGCCGTATGCGTTATAGAATAGATAAGTCTGTATCTAGGCTAGCGAGATAATGATAGATAATACGACACAATGAAGCACGCGCCGCGACCGCACCGGTTCGTTAGTGTAACTGTTGAGTCACGCACCCAAAGATCACCTGACGGGGTGCCTTTGACAGCTCGCGGTGAAGCACACACGCCGCTGCGCCTCGCCTTGCTGCATCGCTGCCTTACTACTCTATCGTCCGCATCACTATGTGCTTAAGTATTTTCCTATCTACCGAACCATTTTTTTTTTTTTCATTTTAAATATGGAATCAATCTGATAATAATAGACACCTAATAATTCTTATATAATATAAATACTTAGTACAATCCACCGTCTTTAAATAACAATAATTGAGAAAAATAAACATCGTTACACTACATTCCTATGTTCCACTTCAATAGTAACTTTATTTGAGGAGCTGGTGAGCAAAATGGTGTTACTTGCACAAAATATTTTTTTACAGGAAGAGCAAATAACTTTGGAACACTGAACTCAATTTTAACATAGGTATCATATTATTTGGCAAAACTTAAAGTATTTTGATCAAAAGTGTAACTAATACATACTTACCTACACCGTTTTGTTCGCCAGCTCCTCAATTGTGGTAAAAAACGACGATTTTAGTTAGTTACTTATCTACTTCAAAATCGTTTTAACAATATAATACTTACCATCTATTATTAATTATTATTACTCTACCTACTAAAGAATATTACTTGGTAGCGCAATACCCTCGTCGGATCTTCTTAACAATAAAGACTACTATGACCTTCAGGAGCGTGCAACAGCTTCACGACTTTACACAAAGACTGTCAAGAATAATTAAAGTAATTACTGTTTACAGTAATTAATGACCCACATAACGTGGTATGGTTTGATTGATCTCAACGTGGCGACGGGATAATTGTGCCTTGCTAGGCGATTGCCACATGACGTTTTGTCGACGCTTTTCAATTACTAACTTCATGTCTACGAAGTTGAACACAATGCCTGGCATCCTGCCGGACTGTATTGTGTAAAACGTTTTTAGTGCTTAAATTTCACATTTTCTGTATGGATATTGTGCCAAAAACACATTATAATGTCCTCCCGATCAAATTTTGCCTACGGCGCGGCGCGCGGCGGCCAAATCGCGCGCGGGAGATATTAGGGCACAGGTGTGTGTACAAACACAAGTGCACTCTCAATTTTTTTCACTCTCATAGCCCGATAGGACGGAAATCCGACATGACCGGAGAGCGATCAGCGATACGGGGGTGACACGTCCGCCAACTTCCTAACTCCAGGCTAGTATGTACTGTGAATTTCTTTACCGAAAAGTTGCATGCCAAACGATCGAACCCAGGACCTCGTCATCCACAGTCGAACATGCTAACCACTAGGTACATAGATGGACGAGGCAGGCAAAAACACATACTGTAGTGTAAAGCTTCTTAACTTTAGATGCTTTTAAATATTTGGCAGTTAAACTTTATTTATTTTTGAAGTAATGACAATCCTGGAACATTATGGATATTGGATACCTAACGTTTACCCTTTTAGGGTTCCGTTCTCCCCCTCCGAAATTATTCATCAGATCTTCACTGAATTTACTTGGGACCATTTTGGTAGTAATATTAGTATGTCTTATATTATACTTTTTAAAGCAAGTAGGTACCATTTCTCTTTCTGTAGATTGTTTAATCGGGTGAATAGATATTTTTCAAATCAATACAAACTCAACATATTGCTACGTATTTGTTTAGTTGTAGATATATTCATTAGACTCACTTCTGATTGAACATTTAGTCTATGATTTACGCGTAACTTTCGATATGGAAGTTTATTTTTAATTAATGAAGATTATCGGTTGTGACTTGTGATTCAAAGTGGCGAAGCAGCGGCGGGCGCTTGCCGATAGCCGCGAGCTATCCGGTACATAGACACTACATTAGGGCTCCTCCGCTCCCCATTGCGGCTTCTTTGTTTCTTGTAATCACGATCGTATTTCTTTGCGACGTGCACAAAAATGTACAAGGGCATACTTAATATACCTACTTACCTATCACTTTTTTTTATTTAAAAAAGGTGAAAACGTGCTTGTCCATTTATGTCTTAGAATGTCAAAAGCTAAGGTATTTTTTATTATATTCTAGGGGCATTGTTGAAAAATAAATTTTTCGAATTTTCAAAGCCCAGTCATTAAAGCAAGTGGATTTTCACCTAGGGGTCAAATTCTGATGAAAGCGTGCATATCCATTTGTCTTCTTAATATTTTACATGCTATATGCATGAAAAAAGCTGAGATAGCCTAGCGGTTAGGATTAAATAGCGAAAAGCGGAAGTTAACGTGAAGGAAAACATCGCACATGGCCAGCGTGGTAGACTATGGCTAAAACCCTTCTCACTCTGAGAGGAGACACGTGCTCTGTAGTGAGCCGGCGATGGGTTGATCATGATGAATTTGAAGACATTATGCCTTGTCATTCAAACAAGTGGAATTTCATCTACAGGTTATCTACTTCCTTCGTACCTTCCTTGCCGTACACTGGATTCACCTGGGTTAAATATGTATTCACCTAGGTGAATTAAGTGTACCTACTTAGTACAGTACTTAATTACAATACAGTGCACTTTTCTAGCGAAGGGCAATAATTTTTTGGACTAAACTAAACAAATATGAAACAGCTATCCAGTTTGGTGGCCAATAAATTACCACATTAGTGCGGTAATGACAGGGCTAGGTATTGTAGCCCAAATAACTGCTGTAATATTTTTATCACACAAGTGTGGTACAAGTCTTCTTTATAGTTTTAACAGCGGCGATGCAAGAGCCATTTTATTAGCCGAGTATTGTAAAATGCTATACTTGCTAAGAATTTTAATCTGCGAATTGCACATCCCTAATTAAGGCTTAAGGCATGCAATCTAACTTAGCTGACCTAGCCTAAACGCCGTTGGCATTTATTCACTGTTATCTTAACATTATTCAGAACACCTTACGATACCTAAGCAGGTATAATGAACTACCATTTTAAGCTCCTCAGTAGTAAATCACGGTTACCTGATAAAGTATCGATAGTGCAGTTGCACTAAGAAGAAAGGAGCTTACCTAGATGGTTGAAATGATTTAATACCCCGTACGCAATTTGCAAAAGCCAACACTTTCACATTTACTATTTATCATGCGAAAACGATGCAAAATTTAACTCAAACTGTTTAAAAAAACACTTTTTTTTAAATACCATTGATTCAGAGTAAGAAGCTAAAGGCAACTCCGAGGCTTAGATCGGTAAGTAGAGAGTAGACAATTATAAATCTATCTTTATTATAAAGTCACCGACATCGTCACGCAACTTTAACTGCAATCTCGAACATAGGCATACACACAAGCTTATCGCTTCTTCCCCCGATGCCTGAAGTTTTGATTGTCGAAAAAGTCGCGGGCAAAGCCAGTAAGTATTAAAATTGTTGGAATTTAATTCTTCTGGGGTCGGCACAACATGTCTTCTTCTTCCATTCACTTCTGCTGTCCGTCAACGAATTATCCTCCTTTTTTACACGCATATCCTCTTTCACGCAATCAATCCTCTTTTCCTTGGTCGTCCTCTCCTCTTTTTTTCCTTCCACATGCATTTTATTTATTGTATTTTATTAATTCATTGTAACTTGGTAGGTAGCTAGGGTAGGTACGACTGTATTAAATTGTACAAAAGCTAGATACCTACTTAATTAATTTCGTTCGTTTTGTAGTCAAGGGAATCGTTCTATGGCGCCGGCATTGCAGCGTGGGCGCAGAAAGCGCGATTGACTCGTCAGCAGTATCGCGGTTCACTTAGCTCGCGTGCGCTTTTATCGCTCAGCGACACCGCTACGCGCCGCGTCGCGCTTGTCGCAAGTGACTGAATCATTTGTTCAGATAGTTATTCAATTTTGTGTTTGCCTCCTCGCATCGGCAATCTCGATACATCTATTTCAATTTTATTTTCTCTTTGCGGATTTTTACAGTCTATAACATATCCAGTCAACATTTTGGATTGTCATGACGCAATGTTACGACAAAAATCAAAATTGTTAGTTTCCGTAGCTGGAATCTTCAAGTACCTATGTGCTTCGAAATCATTTTTTATTCAGATACAAGCACTGACCTCTACTCATACAAGTACTCTCTCATTGGTTTTTAAAGCACCTTGATTTTTGCTCTTTTGGCACTGATAACAGCAGTGAGGGTCATGTAAAGTGTCAACTCGAAAAACATTTGACACATAGTCAATTTTATTTCACATAACTATACGCTTCATAAAGGTAGAAATTCGTGAGGTAGGAAAAGTACCTACCTACACTCGGTGGGGCGCTTCGATTGCCACAAAAAATAACTGTCATTTTGTATAGCATACGTCTTCCAGCGTATTCAGCGTAGCTTTCAGTATTTCAGTGACTAGTGTATATTCATTTCAGTGGATACAAGTTAGCTCTTGACTGTAATCTCGTCTCGCCTAAGGATATTTCAGTTTGTTATTGAACCCATACCCCTAATCGGTATCTTAACGGCGACGCTGAATTGCCAGTAGGGTGGTAGGTACCCAACTAGCCATAGCCAGTCTCTGGCGACACCTAGACGGTGGACCATCACTTAAGTATGCTCAACACTGCAAATGCCCCAATATTATAAACAATTGTAATTAATTCGAATAGTCTGGTTAGCTTATCGGGAATTCACATATTTTGTATACTTCTTTATACTTTTATATTGAAAATGTAAAACTTTTTAAATCAAAGGAAAAACTGCACAATAAACTTCCACCGCGAATATTATCACTTTAAGAATTAAGTTGCTCCGTTGCAGCGTGATTGAAGGACAAACTAACAAACAAACTCGCTTTCGTATTCATTGTAATATGGATATAAATTATAGTTATTGTTCCCTTTTCCAACGCGGACCCACGTTAGCTATAATGTCTAATTGTTGTTTCTAATTTCAAATGTGGAATCGATCCGTTATTGCTCTTCTCAGTGAACTAAAAAGAACCGATTAACGACCGAGATGAAAAGAATGAGTGCATGGGAATTTTTTATTATTCAAATTTAAAATGCCATGATTAGGGGACCACTTATAATACTGGGTTACTTTTACGTTATTAAAGGTTATAACAATAACTGCCTGCAATATTTGAGCGATTAATGTAAGCAACTCTTTATTTGCTTCCGTTTAATAAAGGGTAAGTAGGTATTTTGCGTATAACGATTAACGGTTGTAACGATACCCGAACGCGGCAAATAATCGAGAACAATATACTTCATTCATCTGAATATAATAAACTAGATGATGCCAGCGACTTCGGTCGCGTGGATTTGGATTTTTTAATCCCAAGGGAACTCTTCTATTTTCCGGGATAAAAAGTAACCCATTATGCACGATATCTCTGTACCTTTTAAAATCGGTTTAACGGATGGGCTGTGAAAAGCTAGCAGACAGACAGATTCACTTTTGCATTTATAATAATACTAGCTGACCCGGAGAACTTCGTACCGCCTTTTACTATTAAGTATTATTACGAATCTTTTGTATGGCAATATAGAAAAGTGTTGTTTTTAGACTTTTTCAGGCAATTTTTTTAAACCAGTCCATAAACCAACTCGCGCTATAGGTATTCTGTAAACTCGGGCGTAGAGCATATTTCACAGACTAATGAAACTTCGCCTAACATGCAGTATGGATTTTTCTAAACTTCCAACATAATATTAAAATGAGCTTAGTAGGTATCCAATTAGTAGCTATTGTATCTGAAACCGAACATCTATTTTAGTTTTCTGTAAGAAGTCCCTGAAGGTAAGTAGGTAAAGAATTTATTTAATTTTTCAGGAAATCTGCGACTTATATTTTTTATTTAAATATACCGAACTCTTGAAAAAAATATACTATATAGGAACGTATGTGTACGCAAATCTACCTGCTTATGATAGATAATGTATGTCATAGATAATAATATGTATATAGGTATAATATTATATAAATACTCTTATCGTATAAGAAATGAAACAAAATAAGATCTATCAATCCGCATACAAATTAAACAAATTATATTGAATCATCTTAGGTTCATTAGCAGTGGTGGGTAAATGATGTTTTTAATTAAAATTAATAATGCTCAGTTCGCACGGATGAGCGAAGGGGTGGTCGGGAACAGTGATGTGATGAGCGTTGCTAATCATGGCCTACACCCCACGCTACCGCGCAGGTAGGTAAGGGTTGATACATAGACAACTTTATTTATTTATTTAAACCTTTATTGGTAACTACAATATTACAAATAATAAAAATACAGGATACATTTAAAACAAAGGGTGTCCTTATCACTAGTGATCTCTTCCAGGCAACCCATACTTATGAACTTTAAAACTTTACCTATAATCTATACTTTACAGATTCACACCTATAAGTACTTGACAATCTTATTATTTTGAAGAAAAATATTTTGAAATATATATTGACGTGTTAAATAACGCCCGCGTGGATTTATGTGTTTTTTTAATCCCGTGAGAATTCTTAGATTTTCTGGGATAAAAAGTAGCCCAATATCTATGCCCGGAATGCAAGCTATCCTTGTACAAAATAGATGATGCCCACTACTGCAACGCGGGAGACTAACAGGCTATATCTACTTTTACTCCAGAAAATTAAAAAGTTCCCGCGAGATTTAAAAAAAAACATAAATCCACGCAAACGAAGATGCATCATCAATTTATTAGAATAAGTACCTATAAACAAATCTGAATTCCTACGTATCTGTATGTACGATGCAGGTAGGTACAATGTACATGCTAGTTTATAATACATATATGTATACTTATAGTTATAAGTATAATGTGTAATTGTAGTAAAAAACAATATTTCGGCATTATTTTAGGAGACAAATTGTATAAATTTTCATTCCAATAGCGTTGGTAAAAAAATTGTGCAACTATGTTAAAAGTGTCAACAACCTAAACGACGTAGAATTTATAAGAAAGGAGTAAAGCTTTCGATATTTGTAGAATAAGGTTTAGATAAACTGATATCCTTGGACCGGTACTACGAGCTTACTCACCGTCTGGCAGCTTTGCACGTGCGCCGCCGCCGCCGCGCCGGTAGGGACGGGCTCACTAATCGCTTCAAGATTAGTGCCCAGCATTTAATCATATCGATAACATTATTTCCATTTGCTAAACATTCGTTCTATTAAACGGTTACAATAAAGTACTGATAGTGTGGGTTTTAGTTTTCTCCATAGAAAAGACATCAACGAACTTCATGCTGACACATGTCACACATAATATACGTAGGCAGCCGAAGCGACTCTGAGGCTGCCTGTCCACTGGTGCGGTGCGGAGCGAGAAAGTGATGCGGAGCGCAGATGCAGACTGTATCTATCCATAGACGCGGAGCTAGGTAGCGGAGCGGAGCGAGAAAGTAATGCGGAGATGAGTTGCGTACTGTGTTTCGTGTTTTTGCATACGCAGAGCTAGCCCCGCTCCGCTTCCCCGCTCCGTTTCTCCGCTCCACGTCCCCACTCCGCGTTAAAATGTATGATTATTAGGGTTCCGTACCTCAAAAGGAAAAACGGAACCCTTATAGGATCACTTTGTTGTGTCTGTCTGTCAAGAAACCTACAGGGTACTTCCCATTGACCTAGAATCATGAAATTTGGTAGGTAGGGTAGGTCTTATAGCCGACATTAGGGGAAAAATCTGAAAACTGTGAATTTGTGGTTACATCACACAAAAAAATATTAAATTGTGATCATGGAGTAAGAATTAGTATTTTCAATATTCGAAGTAAGATAACTAGATCAAGTGGGGTATCATATGAAAGGGCTTCACCTGTGCATTCTAAAACAGATTTTTATTTATTTTTATGCAACGTAGTTTTTGAATTATCGTGCAAAATATCGCAAAAATACGACTGTAATACGGAACCCTAGTTGCGCGAGCCTGACTCGCACTTGGCCGGTTTTTAAGCTAGTCTGCAAGTCCTTGGCCTGTCCACTGAAGCGGAGCGGGAGTTTTATGCAATTCTATTGGTTAATATTTGCACAGCTCCGCTTCGCTCCTCTCTTCTCCGCACTATTGGACAGGCAGCCTTACAACTCAAATCTTATCATAATATTAATATTATTATAAATGTAAAAATTGGATGTTTGTTACTCCTTCACACCACAACTGAACCGATTCGGCTGAAATTTGAATTGGAGATAGTTTATACCTACTCTGATTTAACACATAGACTAAGAATATTTGTTATTTCAGAAAATCTCTTTGATTTTCCCGCGGTATTTTTATATTGGCACTAGGTATATCCACGCTGACAAAGTCAATCTAGTATTTTATAGAACTGTACCTAATTATATTATACTATACTTATTATAATAGGTACATAGCACAGTGCAATAACTCAACATATATCTTACTTACTTAAATCAGGTAAAACATTGAAAATTTAAGAGACCTGCATCTGGGTTGCATTGCATGACTGTTTAATACTTTATTTTTTCAAAGAAGGACAAATCTGTGGACTTCTGCTTCATAGAAACTTGAAACTATTTCTTCGTGTATTACAGGCAATTTACAGGGCCCTATTTACGGTACTAAGTATAATGATTGTAGTTACGTTAATGCTTACGCGCTAGTAGGTACGCGCGAACACCATCCGATACCAAAACGACTTTATGCGATTGTGGAATTAAGTTGTGATTAATAATATGAATTGCTCGCAAACAAGCCTCCAAAGCAATCACTAGCGTGCAGCGGAGCCGGTGTCTCCGCGCAATCGTAAATATCCGACATTTAACACACAGTGGTCTCACAACGCTTGGTCATTATAAATAGATTATTGCGATACAGACGACGTGTTTACAGACACTATCTGTCGATAGTCAGATCCGATATCAATACTACGTCATGCAATTAACTTGGTGGACAAATAAGCTCGCGTTAAGTTTTTTATAGCTCTCTGTGACTTAAACTGCACAATTTTGTGGAGAAGAGATAGATTGGGCGGATAGAGGTGAATGAGTGAAGCGAGCCAACAAAAAGACGTTACAAATCGTTTAAGAATTTCATTTTCAATCGACCTTTAAATAGTGAGGTTACAATTTGACCTGTACACATACATACATACCTACTTGTATGTAATATGTATAGTATGTATGTACCTATGCAATTTTTTCGTTTCTGGCTTGACCGATTTAAATGTCTTTTTAATAATCTATCATGCGGAGTTTATTCGGAGCGTGCTCCATACAAACGTATTCCTATACTACTAGTTTCGTTACCATTAAATTGAATATTAACGCATATAGCGCAGAGCAGCGCGCTTCGCTCGGGTGACAACGCCCGTGCCGTGCATAGACCGCATTACTATACTAAGGTACTAGTTAAGTTGAGCAACTGTAAGCAAATACACAGATAAACGCAGATTGCGACTTTGTCTTATATCTAGGTCCTACCTACTATGAGAGATCATATAAAATGAATAGCGCACTTATTGTGTTATCGGAGACAGGTAACATCGGAGGGTAACATACACGCCCATTAAATAAACACTAGTATTGAATGTTTCCATATCGGAGTTCATATTGCGAAGACAATAACCAGTTAATTAGCAAAAAGGACGAGAGCAAATGTACATTTACAATAATGCTCAGTAACGAGATATCTTCACTTAGTTATTTCTGCTGTCAGTAACGAGAAATAACGATGTAGGAAGAACATGGAACTATTGCGTGTAGAAAACGACTCGAAGAAAAGCAGCATAATATTTGGTTCAATAAGATAAACTAAAGAACGGTTCAGGAATTTTCAATGATTTTGACCAAAAAGTTATGCAGTTAGGTGCCTATCTAATTTTTAAAGTAGTCAGTAGGTACCTACATCTACATGATGTTGTGTAACATAATGTTTTATGTTACATAATATGATTGCATTTTTGTTAACTACTTTTTATTGATTATTGAATTTTTTAAATGGAAATAAAGTGGGAATTTGGGAAATACATAGGCTATTTATCCCGGAAGATTAATGAGTTCCCACGGGATTGTTAAAAACCTAAATCTACGCCGAAAAAGTTGTGGGTAACATCTGCTTAGAATAGGGATATATGTAGTTTGCATCACATATACGGATATAGGTTACTAATTTACTATTTATCTTGGAAAAACGAAGAGTTCCCTAAGAATTTTTAAAAACCTAAATCGAGTCGAGGGCATCGTCTAGTATTATATACTTACTAGGTTCTTATGAAACAGTATAATTCAACTACAAGGGAAATAGGAATCGCATTTGAATTTAGCTAGCTGTCAGACAGGCGCTCGTTACTTAAACCGGACTTGCTCGAGATCGGTCAGTGGTCAGCGGTCGCGGGCGCCACTTGGCGATTGTCCTCCTGTCCGCGTCGCGAGTTGCGACCAGCGCAACGCGCAGACTTACTACAATTATGTGCAAATCCTAATAATGACTCGTTAAAGGGTACCACGGCTAAGACGTCATGATAATTTTATTATTCTTTTTATAAAGATATTTCTTTTCAATAGTAAGGCACCGTCCGCGGCACCATTTGCATTGAAGCGTACACACGAGCGCGAATCAGAGTTGGTGCGCGAACATTGTGAATAGTTACGCAGCAGCACGTTAACAATTTTTAACTAAATAATAACAAGGTTTATATCTATAGGTAAATATATGGCAAAACGGTGTCATTTACCTAGAACGTGATTCCCGTGTGTTTTCATGCACTGCTTCAAGCTATGTGTTTAGTATGAGCTTGTATCTGCTCAAAGTTGATAGAATTCGATAGTTGAAACGTGAAAGTGTTCAAGTTCGTCCATACATATACAGCCAGCGCTGCAAGCGGAAACCTTGCGAAGATAAAATCTATAGTATTGTTCCCGGCAGTCTAGTAAATAGTCGCGTCTGACCTATGATGCAAGTGCGAGCTCGCGCAGCGCAGGTAATGTTCCACGCCCTCGTGTATTGTGTACGAATATAGCACTCACAATAATGCAGGTGGCGAACGCGGGATGCGGCGTGGCATGCGGGCTGGTGTGCTCACTCCCTCGCGTCGCGCACCCCACTGACGCCTAAAAAATGCTATTGCAATAGGTACGTCTTGCGGTTAACTTCAAAAACGACTATTTAATTGGCGCGGACAATATTTTCCGACTTTATTTAATTTTATTGGATGCCATCAGAAATTAATGCACAGAGAAAAAATATTTGCGTGTAGGTACACCCAATTGGCAATTACTAGCAAACTGACATGCATTTTTACAAATGTGCAAGTAAGTACGGGATTAATAAATACAAATAATATGAAATATAACTGTGCAATATTTTTTTAAATGACTATGTAAAACAAGAAAAACCGGCCAAGTGCGAGTCAGGCTCGCGCAATGAGGGTTCCGTACTACAGTCGTATTTTTTCGACATTTTGCACGATAATTCAAAAACTATGATGCATAAAAATAAATAAAAATCTGTTTTAGAATGTACAGGTGAAGACCTTTCAAATGATACCCCACTTGATATATCATGACCACAATTTATTTTTTGTGTGATCTAACCCTAA
Source organism: Maniola hyperantus (assembly GCF_902806685.2). Lineage (NCBI taxonomy): Eukaryota > Metazoa > Arthropoda > Insecta > Lepidoptera > Nymphalidae > Maniola > Maniola hyperantus. The sequence continues at coordinate 8,632,870 of NC_048536.1, read as the reverse complement.
ACTCACGGTTTTCAGATTTTTGTCCAAATGTCAGCTATAAGATCTACCTACCTGCCAAATTTCATGATTCTGGGTCCACGGAAAGTACCCTGTAGGTTTCTTGACAGACAGACAGACAAACAAAGTGATCCTATAAGGGTTCCGTTTTTCCTTTTGAGGTACGGAACCCTAAAAATAAAGAAGAGGCATATGAGATCATACCTAATCCTGTTTGTATATAGTACAAATGCAGCATTTTTATGCACTGCTGCAAAGAGAGCGAATGAGGATCTATAATAATATCTTTGCAGCTTTGAAAAAGTTATTATGTTCGCGCAATTTTCTAATTAGACTTTAAATAAAGTACTACTTTACTCCAACGTTATTGCATATTGACGTTCGATTTTTAATTGAAAATGTTACAACTTACAAACCTCAATCCTAGATCTAATAACTATATTATCATGCCCGCGTAGGATAGTGCATAGGATACTAGCTGCAATTCCTAGCTGGACAGCCAGGCTGATCAAATATATTATTCGTTCGTTCGTATACTATCAATAGGAATGGTGAGAACTAAAATCTCATACTAACCCTACTGAGTGTCCAATTGGATTTCAAAAACGTTTACAAGGATTTTCTTTATACATTTATCGAGGGAGCCTCGATGGGCGCTGTTTACTTAATGTTTGGTTAATGTCACCTATTCCTGTCGGGAACCAAGATCCCTTTTGCGGCCGAAGATACATGAATGAACACGTGCGCTTGCGCAAACACATGTGTGCCCAGTGTTCACACCGGCGCCTTTTAGAACCTGATTAGATAAGGCAGGGCGCGAAAGGCAATTAGTTCGTAATATTTACGATTGAGGTCACGTTGGTTAATAGCAACAAAGACTTTCTTTATAAGTAGAATACATAGGGTGCTTAGCTAGCTAGGTATATAAGCTTATCATCACTTATAACTCTTATAAGTAACTAACTTATAACTTATAGGTAAGTAAGTATACTTCAATGTAAGTATTTTTGTTTACAATGATTCCTGACTATATTATTATGTATTGTCGGGTATTATCTTTACTAGGGTAAGATATTCTTCTACTAATATTGTCCTGACTCGTCGATGAGTCCTGGGAAACGGATCAAACGCACCTGCTCCGAGCTTCCGATTGCTTATTTGTTGACTTTGAAAGGGAGACCCGTTCGGTTAAACGGCTCCGACAGAATTACTCGTGACACAATTGAAAACTAGTTATTAATTAATTCAGTATAAATATGCACTAGCTTTTCGATCCGGTTCCCTTTGTGTGTGACTTCAATCGAAACGAGGTTCATCTGAATACGATTGATTAAGTTCATACATATTGAGATGCATACTGAACAAAAACATACATTAATATTAACGTATTTTTCAAAGTTATGTTAACGCACCAACTTGGTGAGAATAAAGAGTCAGGTAAAATAAGTATAATATCAGTTGATACCTTCTTGAATTATAATATAAAAACAGTTCGTCCACGCTGAAGTTGAATATGTACCTAAGTACCTACCTATGTTTTGTAGGTGTGTCCATTAATATATCTAAATATATAAAAGGAAAAGGTGACTGACTGACTGATATATCAACGCACAGCTCAAACTGCTGGACGAATCGGGCTGAAATTTGGCATGCAGATAGCTATTATCACAGAACATATAATAGTAGATACTAACGCTATTATGACGTAGGTATCCGCTAAGAAAGGATTTTTGAAAATTTAAAAAGGATGAAGTAGGGGTTTGAACGTAGTTGTGTAGTCCACGCGGACGAATTCGCGAGCATAAGCTAGTACATAATATAAACAGTCCTCTGAAATGTTGTTGATAATGATGAAACCCGTGCGGATAGAGATTCAAGAGATAGGTATATAATTAACTAGCTGATGCCCGCGACTTCGTACGCGTGGATTTACGTTTTTAAAAATCCTGTTGGAACTTAAATTTTTCCGGGATAAAAAGAAGCTTATGTCCTTCCCCGGATTGCAAGCTTCCTCTGTACCAAATTTCGTCAAAATCGGTTGAACGGTTGAGCCGTGACAAGCTAGCAGACAGACAGACAGACGGACAGACAGACACACTTTCGCATTTATAATATTAGTATGGATTATTGATAGGTACCTATGTTGAAAAGTTGTCCTCTTTGAGAAAATTGCTCTAGTCAAAAGTCTAGTAGAAAGTGGCTCAGCTGTGAAACATTACTACCCATATTATAAATTATAAGTGTAGATTCGATGGTGTGTTTGTTTGCTTTTCAATCACGTCGCAACGGAGCAACGAATCGGACGTCATCTTTTGCATGGATAAATCATATAATATAGTAATTGGAGAGTGACATAGGCTGCTTTTTATCTCAGAAAATCAAAGAGTTCCAGCGGGATTTAAAAAAAAATCCACATGGGCGAAGTCGCGGGCATCCGCTTGCTTTTCATAAGTTGTTCAACATAGGTAGGTATAATTAAATATAGTAATGTAAATATAGCATCGGTAGTGCACAGTCCGGATGTAAGGACTTATGAAATACAAGTCGTTTTCATCCAAGCAAGAGGCGAGGGCACTGGGCACATATAACACGTGCTCGGTACATAATGTTCAGGTAAAGGGGAGCGTACAGCTGTTTCCACAAGAGAAACATTAAACCACGCCCGCTTTACCTCGTCTTGCGCTGGTTTTAGGGTTCCGTACCAAAATGGTGAAAAAGGAAACCTTATGATGAAACTAAATCCGTCTGCCAGTGCCACACCTGTTTATTTCAGTACCTATTAACTACTATGCAATCGATTTTGGAATAGTTTTACTTAATGCTTGCCCAACTCAATAGCAAATTAAATATTTCAAAAAGTACCTACAAATTATTACAATAATTATAAATAGGAGGGTCGTGGAATTCCAGGTTAGCCCGCTTCTGAATCTTTGATTGTATCATCACTTACCAGGGGATCGCAGTCAAGGGCTAACTTGTACCTGAATAAAACAAAATAAAAAAGTCCCTACAAGAGACCTTCGTCCAGCAGTGGACGTCTATCGGTTGATAATGATGATGATGATGATGGTACTACCTACGGTCTACGGTGAAACTATATTTTTATTTATGAACACATATTATATACATTTTTGTGTTTACCGATCAGCTGATGGTAGGTAACAAAGATTTACAAAAAAATCGGACAATAGAGAGTTTACGCAATGGCAGTTTCGAGGGTATTGACGGCGAATTGCTTTGAAAGCGAGATGATTCCTTGGCACTGCAACAACCTGCAAAAATTCTATTGTTGTCGTGCAGCTGCTAAGAGCAAACGTCACAAGAAAAAACAAAGTTGGTAGGTATAGGTACTTTGAATATGCAGACAGGTAGGTAGGTATATATGTATACCTACATATGAATATATTGTTATTATATAATTAGTAACTTACTAATGAAGAAAATAAGATGTGTATCAATTGAAATTTTGAATTTTAATACAATCCTTTCAGTCTTTTCTGGCAGATTTTTAAAAAAAAATATTTCCTACAAACCCTGTCCTGACAATTACAAATACGACAAATCGGTCCAGACTCCAGATACTCTCGAGTGATGGATCTTTCTACCTATGTGGCAATTGATTTTTATCTAGGATATAGTAACTAGGTATAGGTAGGTACCTACTACCTACTACATGATACGCGCGACTTCGTCCACGTGACGAACCTCTATGATTTACGGGATGAAAAGCATCCTGATTTTTAAAAGTACCCATAAAAAAAACGTTTTTAAAATTCATGTAGGAACTCTTTGATTTTACGTGACAAAAGGGTCTTTAGCTACTTATAACCATGCAAATAATCACGTCGATCAGTTGCTGCGTGATTGAGGGACAAACTCTCAAACCAACAAACAAACGGCCTCTCGCATGTATAATATGGGTAGTGACAAGCACCAGCAGTCATGTTCTGGTCCATAAGTTTTTCGATTATATCGTCCGCGTGTCGCGCGCAACTGGCGGCGGTCGCGTGCCAGCTTAATAAGCTCTTAATGAAATTAACGACTGTTGCGACGTGCCATATTGATAGGGATGACCAACAAAAATGTAACAATTAAAACTTTCGGTTGTTCAGTCTCCCCCATTCGTATTTTAAATTAATGGTAATGCTACCTACCTATACGATGGGTTTGCTTTGTGTACACTGTACATGTAAAGCTGCGTATCCACAATGTTCGTCTGACTGCTGGCTTTTCACGCCCCAACCGTTAAACCGATGTTGAACAAATTTAGTCCAGAAATAGCTTGTATCCTGGAGAAAGACATAGGCTGCTTGTTATTCCGGAAAATTTAAGAGTTGCCTAAGGATTTTTAAAAACCTAAACACACGCGGACGAGTCACGGGCATCATCTAGTGTACTATAATCGTACATTATGGTACAAGTGTGCAATGTTGGTGATTACCGCCACGGTAATATTATTACCGTATTACCGCTGAGTTAAGATAGCGGAGGACGGTAATCATCAATACACACGTGTATCATAATTCATACGACGTTTTTCAACACACTTGTGAAGAACAAAAGTTTGGCTTTTCGCAGATAGCGTTTTAGCCACGTACAAAATGAGGAATTTCAAATTTTCTTTATTAGAGAAAAAACAAAAGTTATATTTCAGTGAAAGTTTTATTTATTAAACACGTACAAGTTGAATATAAGTTGCATGAAATGAGCAAGCAATAGGTACATTGCTTCCGTATAAACCACGCCATAAGTACATGTATACTAGATGACCTCACCGTCATCAGATTAAAAGGATATTTAACATCAATTTGTTGATGACCATAGAGACCACGATATAAGTGGTCACGCAGTGTTGGTCATGGCGTCAGGTGGTGTTACACCCCTCAAAACAAGGGTTATGAATAATCCATTATTACGCTATACGTTGATACCTTCCTACTATAGAACCTACAACATACACGTACCTAGATTAATTTAGTTTAAAAATATTTTAAAGTAAGTAGTGCCCGGCATTCATCCCGATGCGACTTGCGCTACCTACTCATTGTAGTGGGTAGGGTAGGTAATGCGTAAAAAGCGGCAAAGTGCAAGTCAGACTCGCGTACCGAGGGTTCTGTACTGCAGTCGTATTTTTTCGACATTTTGCACGATAAATCAGAAACTATTATGCATAAAAATTTGTTTTAAAATGTACTGGTAGCTATTCGAAATATATTATTGTATCATGTTATTTCATCGTGATAGAGAAAATTAATTATGATGGTAGATAATATTGTATAACTATAGATTCATATATCGCGAAATAGGTTGCCTAGCTAAATAAATCACGTGCGGATGATGTTCTCTATGTTATGTTCTCTATCACGATTAAATACCTAACAGATGAGATGAGTGTAGATATTTCTAATCGGATCGGATCTCAAACCATAAAGTACGGATCTTAGACCGTAAAGCCCTTTCATTAGTATTTTTCAATTTTCTATAATTTGCTAAAACAGAGGAAATCTGTATGGTAAATTTCATATACCTACTACCTATAATATAAGAAAATATATTTTTTTTATGCTTAGTTATTATTAGAAATTACGGGATGGCTGACATTGTATTTTAAACTTCCATTTAACAAAATTAGGGGTGGAATTTCGAAAAATCCTTTCTTAGTAGACACCTACTCTTTACAAAGAACACACCCTCCAAAATTTATGTCTCTAGGACCAGCGGTTTAGGCTGTGCGTTGATATAATATAAGTCAGTCAGTCAGGAGATTGAATTTTACATGTACAGATTTAGATAGATGGACTCTGAAGCTATTTCTAAAGTGTTTCGCTTTTTATTTTGTGTCCGGTGATTTATTTTGTAGAGATAAACGTCTTCATCATGATCAACCCATCACCGGCTCACTACAGAGCACGGGTCTCCTCTCAGAGTGAGAAGGGTTTTGGCCATAGTCTACCATGCTGGCCATGAGCGGATTGGTAGACACCCTTTGAGAACATTATAGAGAACAGGTTTCCTCACGATGTTTTCTTTCACCGTTAAAGCAAGTGATATTTAATTAATCAAAACGCACATAACTCCGAAAAGTTAAGAGGTGCGTGCCGGGGATCGAACCCCCAACCTCCGATTAGAAGGCGGACGTCCTAACCACTAGGCAATATTATTCAGCTTCAAACGTAGATTAGATAAAAACTTTTGTGGGAAAATTAAAACATAATAGCACTAACGTTCGTGGCGCGCTAAAGTATTGTTCAATGCGTAGGCGCCGCACAATAACTCACGGTTGTTTGTATTGAAATGGGGATTTAGTACATGATATTATTAATTGAAAGTTTTAGTTCCCACAGCTTCCGAGGGGTGAGTCCAGAGTCCGGGTGACCTGTCACGGGCGGCTCTTTACTTGTTATTGTAATGTGATGTGCGATCAGTTTCCGCGCGCACTCCCACGACAGGGAACAGATGCCGGCTGCGGTGCGCAGGGTGCTGGTGTCGCCGCCGCTCAACCACCGCACTCGCCACTCACCAGTGACCCCTTTGCTCCTGTGGGAATCAAATCTGCCCTTGGAAATTGCGAGTTCACCACTTCCTAAACGTGGCTGATCAAATGATTAGTGTTTGTGTACTCTTTGAACTGATTGATGACTTTGTTCATATTAAAATGCAACTGTGCGTTTGTTTTTTGGTTTGTCCTTAAATCAATCGAGAGATCGGAGTGATGTTTTTTACGGATGTAATGTGTTAAAGACCTGGAGAGTGACAGCTGTCATAGACAGAAAGGTGTGTTTGTTTGTTGGTCATCATCCTTCAATCACGTCGCAACGGAGAAACGGATGGACGTGATTTTTTTACATTGGTATATTCCGTATATTAGTTAAAGACCTGGAAAGTGACATAGACTACTTTTTATCCCGGAAAATCAAAGCGCTTCCACGCTTTGATTTTCCGGCTAAGATTTACTAGTAAAACCTAAGATTTACCAATAGTCAAGTTTGTACCGCAACTTGAACACTAGGTAGGTGTGCCGTCATTTATAAAAAAAAAATTACCATCTTTGTTCTCCTGGAATTAAATTGTAAAATGATTGTAATACAAGAAACAGACACTTGACCCATCAAAACAACGCATTATTCAGCGCGCGCGGGATTAGCATAATTTGCCTGGCGATCGTCGGCAGGAGACGCCATTGCGTATGCGTCTCGTCCCGCGCCGTCCCGCGCCACCCGCGCCGCTCCGCTACCGAACCCTCCACCAGCAGATGCTCCATTAATATTTTATTACGCATCACATTAGACACGGGTTGCTATACCGTCAAAATTTCATCCTCACATCTGTCTATACTGAAACATGGAAATTTGTCAAATCTGAAAACATTTAAGGAAATATATACAGGCTGTCTGAGATATTAATATTTTGCTAGACATGCGTCTGTTGCGAGTAATCTAGGTTTTAGACTTGAGTGAATCAATTTTATGTGCACCTGGTTCAGCCATTGCTAGGTTTCTCAAAATTCGGTACTTAAATATGAAATCTTTTTTCACTACCTACCAATAAACTTAGCTGACTTAATTTCAGAACTCTCCAAACCCTTTACAACCAGGGTTCAGAGCCGGTCATAGCACCACAACAGCATTGCTGAAGGTTACAAAAGACTTACGAGAATACTGATAGGTATAGACATCTAAATAATCTAAATGGCAAAATGTAACAGGGACCATCTATGTATGTACGATCATTTACTACTCGCATTTAGCAAAATGTAATGATTTCATTTCATTAAATTTATATAAAAAAAGTGAGTGATCTATCAACGCACAGCTGAAACTACTGGACGGATTGGGCTGAAATTTGGCATGCAGATAGCTATTATGATTTATGACGTAGGAAACGTATAAGGATGGATTTTAAAAAAATTAACCCCCTGAGGGATTAAAATAGGGGGTTGAAATTAATGTAGTCCACGCGGACGAAGTCGCGAGCATAAGCTAGATGGACAATAAACAAGTACATAGTTAACAATATATTAAGTAAGTAGTAAACAAGTAGTTAAATATATATTTATTGATTTTAGCAATGCATTGAATGTAGACCATGATATTTTACTTGCTTTTCTGGCCCAAAATAATTTTTCTTCTTATTTATGAGGGCGTCTTTTAAAAAAAAAAAAAATCTCCCCTGCTTTTTTCTCTATTCATTTAATTACATCACTTCCATACTAATTTGTCAATACCACCTTTACTCTTACGACCTGCAGCTTTATCATAAAACCAAAGTCTACAAGTTAAGGAATGCAATTGGCTCTCTAAATAAGATTGCTCTGTGGTCAAGACAAAACGGTGTTATGGTAAACCCCTCTAAGCGTCAGGCAATTACAGATAGTTGTCGCTTGCTAAAAAGAGTCGACTTGAAAATCGCTTTCGAAATTACAATTTAACAACTCATCATTGGTCATTCCCATTTCATCCAACGTCATAAGGACCTCGGCTTCATTTTTGATAACTCTTTCAGTTAGCGCAATCAGCGGCTCGATTGCGGTAGAATGGCAAGCTACAATGTCACGATCGCAATCACCTCTGATTGGGTGACGCTCACTCACTATTGGCTATCTATTATGCGTTGTTGCAACAAGCATAACATAAATTCAGTCAAGCACAACAATTGCGATTGTAATAATAATGGTTGATGCAGGTTTTTCGGAATCGGCCTACAGTCAACAAATCATCTATCGCGCGAATTCTATGACACTACATTTCACGCTAGGTACTTACATTGAACTGAATTACGGAACCCTCGTTGCGCGAGCCTGACTCGCACTTGGCCGGTTTTTTCTGCTTCGAATCAATAACATCGTTTTTTTCTGTAACTGTTCAATAACTGTCTTTTACCGCTACATAAATTGAAAAATTCAAAATAGACGTCATGAAAATTTAAAAAATAATAAATGGTATTTTTTGTACGATCGTACGAAACCCTTTGTGTGCAAATCCCACTTGCACTTGGCCGTTTTTAGGGTTCCGTACCTCAAAAGAAAAAACGGCACCCTTATAGGATCACTTTGTTGTCTGTCTGTCTGTCGGTCTGTCAAGAAACCTACAGGGTACTTCCCGTTGACTTAGAATCATGAAATTTGGCAGGTAGGGAGAGATCTTATAGCAGACATTCGGGGAAAAATCTGAAAACTGTGAATTTGTGGTTACATCACACAAAAAAAATTAAATTGTAGTCATGAACTATCATAATTAGTAAGTATTTTCTATTTTCGAAGTAAGAACTATATCAAGTGGGGTAGGTATATCATATGAAAGGTTTTTACCTGTGCATTCTAAAATAGATTTTTATTTATTTTTATGCATTATAGTTTTTGAATTATTGTGCAAAATGTCGAAAAAATACGACTGCAGTACGGAACCCTCGTTGCGCGAGCCTGACTCGCACTTGACCGGTTTTTTTTTTTAATAACTGATAGTCCTTAATATAAGCTTTGAACTGATAGGTATTTCATTAGGATAGGATTAGGTTATTCTAAGCATTTTGATCTGTCAGTAATAATAGGTATAAGATTTCCTTTATTGCACACTGTTTGACTATTCCAATCCAAAGCAATAAGGGTAATTTACCGTTTTGTTGAAAAGTATCTTAATTTGACCCTAAAGTGATAATAAACTACCAATAATTTACAAAAAAATTATTCTATCGATAAGAGCAATAAAATGAATTTAAATTTTGCATTTCAAAAAAATAAAAATCAAAAGCTGTACCTACCACATGAGTAGCTATCTGTGTCTGTACGATCACGACAATAGATTAGTACCTAGTAGGTATGTACCTATCACTTTATTGTCACCGCAAGTATTGTGAACATCTATCCTGAAGCTTCAACTATAAGCATCGTTGAACTTTCATGCATCTCCTTCTGTATAATGTAACAAATTGAATGTCCACTGTCCAGTATAAATCACAATAACAGTTTCGGTTATCGAATGTTAATATCTTCAATAACAAATGCTTTGTTTTTGCAACGAAGAACGGAGATTGATGTGCAACAATTACCGGATGCTCCTCAACCATAAATTCAAAATGTGTTGCATTGGCAACTAGGTTTTTCTGAAGTCTGTTATGTTGATTTGTAAATTGATATAAATGGTACTTCGATAAAATAAATCCATCGTCCATTTTAGGAGTTTCGTAGGCAAAGGATAGTATCTAACCGGTTATATTTCAGTGTTCTGTCAATTGACATACTCGTATCTACCACTAGTCTCGTCTGGTGGGAGGCTTCGGCCGTGGCTAGTTACCACCCTACCGGCAAAGCCGTGCCGCCAAGCGATTTAGCGTTCCGGTACGATGCCGAGTAGAAACCAAAGGGGCATGGGTTTATTAAAAACTGCCATACCCCTACCAGGTTAGCCCGTTTCCATCTTAGACTGCATCGTCACTTACCACCAGGTGAGATTGCAGTCAAGGGCTAACTTTTATCTGAATAAAAAAAAAGTCTCATTAGTAAGTTAGATATTTGATATATAGAGTAGATGATGAAGAAGTATGATACGAGAGAGCATATTTAATATTAGTTTATGAAAAGGGAGCGTAATAAGAGTTATTATAACACGAATGTGAGTTTTAAACCAGAGCCGCAGGCGAGGGAAAATATAGTATAACGGGACTCCATGATAATATTGCGACGCGCTTCGCAGCGCGGTGAGGGCAACGGCGAATATGGGCGAGAAGAAGACGTAGAGGAAATAATGGAGGCAAGGCCTGCCTGTTACACTACCTATCAATATTATCATGCGATATCGCGATCCTGTATCGAGGAAATATTGATGGTATTGACAGGATCGCAATGTATCCGGATGTTCTTGAAATCCTGCGATCCAAGAACCGCGATACGGTATCGATAGCGTAACACTCCTTAAATAGGTTACGTGTTTGTACACTGTTGTATGCAATATCATCCGCTTTCATCTCATTGATGCGCATCACTGGCATAGAAGTAGATACTGATACTCTACGTCGGAGTTAAAATCGATTACGCCTCCGCTTCAAAGCTATGAATATTTTAACTGATCCATATGATTGGTTCATTGTTAAGATTTGGTGTCATAAGATGAACGCTCGTATTTGATACGGAAAGAAAGTGACCTTTTGTACCTGTAATGTAGGAATGAGGACTTCGCATCTTCAATTACCGTACACTTATTAATCTCACTGGCTCGTAAAGGCTTTTTTTGTCGTTCGAAATCTGCGGGAAAAGTATATTTTAACCGCTAGCATGGAAAAGTCCTTTGAAGTTCGAACGTGATAAACTTTCTTCTTGGAACAAAAATAAAATTTAACTTTTGCTCTAAGAATTTCAAAGAAATTTAAAATGATGTCTGTCACCGATCTGTATCTCGTGTATCATAATAGGTAGAGACCTCAAATTTTTACAAAATGTGTATTTCTATTGCCGCGATAACAATAGAAAAATTTAAATTTATGGAATAAAGATAATTTTGATGCATTTTATTAATAAGGTAAGTATAGTCCAAAGGCGAAATGGGCATTGTCTAACTGGACGATATAACCTGCCTGGCGAGTGTTCGGCCAACGAAACTCAATTTTATAAATTCGGCTTGGGACTAGGCAATCCTGAATTATGTATTTGAATGCGTTTAGACTTTGAATAAAACAATATTTTTAGTATTATCATGTTTAGTGTTAACTAACTGACCTGTCCTGGCTTCGAACGGGTGGACTTAATTAGGTAGGTACATATCAGCTATTCCATAGACAAATGCCGGAAATAAGTGGAATTCTGTACAATTCCAAAAAATCTATATATTATACCTGTATTAGTGTCTCAGAGATATAATAAGAAGGATTTGATCAAATACCTAAAAAAATATATAAAATCCCAAAAATACTTGATCGAGATTTGCTGGTGGACCGCTATAATGGCCGTGGCTAATTAGTAGTTACCACTTGCCACCCTACCAGCAAAGCCGTGCCATCAAGCGATTTAGCGTTCCGGTACGATGCTGTGTAGAAACCAATAAGGGGTACGAGTTTAATACCCCTCCCAAATTAGCTCACTTCCAACTTAGACTGCATCATCACTTACCATCAGGTGAGATTACAGTCACGGGGTAATTTTTAGTGTTTGTAATGGAGTAAAAAAAAAACAATTCATGGAACATCTTAAAATGACAATATGATCATTTCCCTAAACAATTAATCTAGTGATATGACAAAATAGGTACCTAGGTTATAAGTACGCGACAGGTCGAGATGGCAATCTGGGTATGAAGCGGGGGACGCTCCGCACAACCGCACGGCACCCGCGCTATCCCGCACCGGTTAGCGCGGGGGTTGTGCGGGTGTTTGGGGCAATGCATGACGTGATTTCTAATACTTACTGTTCCGAAGAAAATATTTAAAAAAATTGCTTTGTACTTTGACGTAAGTAAGATTTTTTACACCTTTATTAGGTACACCATGATCCAAACAAACATCGAAACAAACGTTCCTCCCAGTGTTGGGGACAATACGCAGAGCTTTTATAAAATAACGAAGGTCTGACACGCGCTGGCTCTTAGTCCAGTAGGGACGACGACGGAATGAGTCTGCTGGCCAACCATTTGGCTACCTAATCAATAAAGACAGCAGTAAGTGCAATTTATTTTTCTTATTTAGGCTGCGACTTCGTCCGCGTGTATTTAACTTTTTTAAATCTCTTTAATTTTCAGAAATAAAAGTAGGTACCTACCTAGCTTATGTCACCTAAATCCATGCAAATCGTGACGCGACGGTGCTCCGTTGCGGCGTGATTGAAGGACAACCCAACAAACAAACACCCTTTCGCATATATATCTATGTATTACTAGTTGATGCCCGCGACTTCGTCCGCGTAGATTTATGTTCCTAAAATCCCGTGGGAACTCTTTGATTTTCCGGGATATAAGTAGCCTATGTCACTCTCCAGGTCTTCAACTATACCCATGCAAAAAATCACGTCGATTCGTTGCTCCGTTGCGACGTGATTGAAGGACAAACCAGCAAACAAACACACTTTCGCATTTATAATATGGGTAGTGATATTAGATAGGCTTGATTCTGGATGATGGTAGGATGGTAGTGATTCTGTGTTACACCTCTACAGTGGGAAAATGAATTGGAACTTGGGGTTAGACAAAAAACGTGTACGCGGAAATATGTAAGGTCGAAGACCGCGGGTGCTTGTGTCAAGTGTCATGGACAGGGCCGGGCAGGGTAACCGAGACGCGTCGAGTTCAACCGGCACGGCACGACCAGCCATTGTCCGCTGTCGCACGACGAGACGAATCACATCGCTGGCTTCATGACCCACGTCAACATCGTCACGAAACCATTTTAACACCTTCTTTCTCTATGACGCTATAAAAAGCTATAGGTAGGTATAGTCCACGACAGGTCGAGATGGCAATCGGGGTATGAGGGCGGGGGGACGCTCCGAACACCCAGACGTAACCCGCGCTCGCCCGCATTGGTTTAGCGCGGGGGCTGTGCGGGTGTGCGGGCGTTCCCTTTCCGATTGCCATTTCAAACCTGTCGCACGTACTACCGGCATGGGTACCAAACTTAGCACAGGACCCAAGTTTTCCCATGACATCAGACATGACAGTTCAAAGTTGAACCCATAGTTTAGTTCTACTCTTTTTTTACCCGACCGCAGGGAACAGGGATAGTGCTTGTTACGAGTAGATAATATGTGCGTTTGTCGGTTTATCAATTCTCTCATAAACTTATTAACAAACATTAGTAATTAAGACAAAGATGTATGAGATGATCCCATATGATCCTCTCTTTCGAGTCGAACATCGCGTCGGTGGCATAACGACTAACGTACAGTAGCCGGAAGGAAATATTGTATATCGACCTTTAGAAAGGGATTTCGACTTCGTAGTGTCTCTGTCACTCATACCTATGTGACATTTTGTCGGTCTCGACGACCGAGACAACACTCTACGAAACCATCGATGTACAATACAACGCCTCAATAGCTCAACCGGTAAAGGAGTGGACTGAAAACCGAAAGGTCGATCACGGTTCAAACCCCGCCCGTTGCACTATTGTCGTACCTACTCCTAGCACAAGCCTGACGCTTAGTTGGAGAGGAAAGGGGAATATTAGTCATTTAATATGGCTAATATTCTTTAAAAAAAAAAAACGATATTAATTGTTTGAGATAAGATATGAGTCAAGTAGCCTACCTATTATCTAATATTTCACTTTTTGTGTAACTCTACTATAGGGAAAGGTATCTTGATCGGTTTGATCACAATTTAGCTCTTGACTGCGGTTGCACAGCATTGTTTCGATTCAGTCTGCATTGAAGGGCACAAAAGGGTGTGGCAGTTTACATTTGTACCTACTTACCATCATCAAGACGCGCTGAAAGGGACATATACAAATACGCTGGAAGAGGTGCTCCATACTACATGGCAGTTGTTTTACGCCCCACTACTTGTCAAATACGGTTAAAATTGACACTTTGGTCTTTGTGTCAAATTTGGTATTGACACTATGTTGACAGATGTCTTATCATCAATCAATACTTATAATAAAACTGTAACAGGTCAAATTCTGTACATTGAAGATATTTTGTACTTATAATAAAACTGTAACAGGTCAAATTCTGTACATTGAAGATATTTTGAAAATTTTTTTTCGAGGGCACTCTATAATCGATACTGAACACAAAACTGTAATTTTTTTCATTTTTGTCTGTCTGTCTGTCTATCTGTCTGTCTGTCTGTATCACGGCCGCGCATCACGCTGAAACTACTGAATGGATTCCAATGAAACTTGGTACGATTTGAGGTCATACTATGAGGAAGAATATAGGATACTTTTTATCCCGAAATTCAGCATGGTTCCCGTAGGAGAGGGGATGAAAGTTAAAATGTATACTGAGTTGTAATTCATTAACGCGTAGTCCGATTTCATTCATTCTTTTTTTGTTAGAAGTCCCTACGAGTGACCTATCACCAGCAGTGGACGTCTATCGGTTGATGATAATGATGAATGCCTAAATCTATCAATCTGTGTTTAAAACAATTTAGTTTGGGATAATGCAGCAGCCGGCCAGCATCTACGGTACAATGACTCGCTGCAGTGGTCTCGATGAGGTTTCAGATTTAATTTAATTTGTTTTAGTTTTAGTTTTAATGTAATGGTTTTTTTTTACTTTTAATTTAGATTTAAGTTTATTTAATAGAATTGTCTGTTCTTGTTATACCTTGCAAATAAAAATAAAATGGTATTTAGTTTAAAGAATATTGAATTGTAAAAGAATTTAAGTACCTACATTACAATATTATAATTTCTTACTTCGTATTTAATTGGATAAGAAGAGATACTTAGTTTCCATCACCAAAAACAATATCCATATTATAATTTATATTATCTTATAAGTTGCACACAAAGTTACTATTTTTCACTCTAGAAATTATGTCAATATAACTATAAACTAGCAGTATTAACAATAAAAATCTTTTACAAACTATATAATAATATAGGTACATATTTATCTAATGGAACATCAAAAATAATACTTCTTACTCTGATTTATTTTTCACAGTGTATAAGATTTGATTTGTTTGGTAAATCAAATAGAGTGCACTCACAAATACAGCATTTGCCCTGAAACAAAGAAAATATTTTAATATAATCCTGTAGGACTTTAAACGAGAACTTCTTGTATCTAAATATGCAGATATGTAATTAATTTCTGGGAACTATTTGGATGAAATTTTAATTTTTTTATTTTGAAATATTGCACACAAATAAAAGGACACACATAAATTTGTTTTAGATAGTGTTTTACTTTCGAAGTTTACTAAGACAGGTTTCATCATAATACCAATTAACACAAAAGGCGCAGATACTTGTTATAATGGAGCATCTATCCAAATTCTAGTCACCACAAAAAGCAATTATATCTCAAAGTCCGAAACACAAACAACGTCGCAAGGGTCATAACATTTATGTCCTACACAGCTCTTAAAAGTAACAACTCGAAAACTGTATAACACGCGTAGAAGCCGCGCATATGTCAGTCTTTTTCTTAAGAGTATGTTAGATAATTTAATCATAATGCTAAGAGTCCACTTATAATAAGCAGAAGTTAGCTGTCATTGTCTTGGTACAAGTGTAATGACTTACTAGAGCTAACTTCTGAAATATTGCTAGTGCAACCTAGGCCTAGTAACAGATCCAACTTACTGTCCCTCTTTGAAATACTCTTTAAGTGTATTGGAGAACCGTTTAGAATATTTGACAAATTCCCTCTTCCTTTGCTCCAGTGCCTGCTTGCCCGTGCCAGGAGTGTATGTTGACACCTCATTAACTGCATCCAATAATTTCTTTATAGCTGATGCTATTTCCCTGTTCAACAAAAATCAAATTATAATATACTACTAGCTATGTGGGTGCAATCCTGGGCACACACTTTTTGGAGTTAATATCACTTACTTTAACGGTGGAAAAAAACATCGTGAGGACACCCGCATGTCAGTTCTCTATAATGTTCTCAAAGGTGTGTGAAGTCTGCTAATCCACACTGGCCCAGTGTGGGAGACTATGTCCCAAGCCCTTCTTATTCTGAGACCTGTGCTCAGTATTGAGCCGGCAATAGGTTGATCATGATGATGACTTGCTGACTGATCTTGCTTCACAAAAACCTACCATAGTGTCTATTTCATACAGGTGAGTTGTGACTACCGTGATATATACAGGGTTACAGGAAAATAGGACACGATCCCGTTAAGGGGTTATAGTACAGGACATTAACTATCAAACGACCCCTAAAGTGCTTATGCGAAAGTGTATCGTTTTCGAGTTATTAATTTTTTTATTTTTTTCTTGGTAAAAGGGTGTTTGCCACTTTAAAAATTAATAAAAAAAAGGAACAAAGTATTTCTGCAGATTTTTTTTTATTTCTTGCTAGTACATATCCTTGTTAATAATAAACAGTTATAAAACAAGAAAAATCTTCAAGCATTTTAAAATTACAGTCCAAAAACTGTACAAATTTTTGATTTTTAAATTTAATTCATTGAATAACTTGCAAATGTTCTGTAAAAATTACTATGGCACTTATCCTGCGGATTATTTTAAAAACATCTACGTTTCATTAGCTATCCATTGGTACAAAAAAATTACAAAAAAAATCATAAAATCAAGAAAAAATTACACAACAAAGAGACCAGGTAGAAAATTCTAACAAATGCTATTGCCAAAGAGTTAAATCAGAATCTATGTAAAAACGAGTTTAATGCAAAATAGTTAAAGATTATTTTTAATGAGGTCAAAAGGTAACATAAAATCAGTCAAGTGCGAGTCGGGCTCGCACACGAAGGGTTCCGTACCATTCGTACAAAAAATAACACTTTTTAATTTTTTTTAATTTTTATGGCGGCCAGTATGTAATTTTTAGTATTTAATGTTATAGCGGCAATAAAAATACACATTCTGTAAAAATTTCAAGTCTCTACGTATTAGGGTTCACGAGATACAGTCCACTGACAGACAAACGGACGGCCGGACAGACGGACGGACGGACGAACGAACATGAAATTTTCACAAAATGTGTAGTTTTATAGCCGCTATAACAACAAATACTAAAAATTACAAAATGGCCGCCAAAAAAATAAAAAAATAAAAAAAATTGTTATTTCTTGTACGAAGGTAAGGAACTCTTCGTGTGCGAGCCCGGCTCGCACTTGACTGATTTTATATTACCTTTTGACCTCATTAAAAATAATCTTTAACTATTTTGCATTAAACTCGTTTTTACATAGATTCTGATTTAATTCTTTGGCAATAGCATTTGTTAGAATTTTCTACCTGGTCTATTTGTAGTGTAATTTTTTCTTGATTTTATGATTTTTTTTGTAATTTTTTTGTACCAATGGATAGCTAATGAAACGTAGATGTTTTTAAAATAATCCGCAGGATAAGTGCCATAGTAATTTTTACAGAAAATTTGCAAGTTATTCAAAGAATTAAATTTAAAATTTGAAAACTTGTACAGTTTTTGGGCTGTAATTTTAAAATGCTTGAAGATTTTTTTAGTTTTATAACTGTTTATTATTAACAAGGATATGTACTAGCAAGAAATAAAAAAAAATCTGCTGAAATACATTGTTCCTTTTTTTTATTAATTTTTAAAGTGGCAAACACCCTTTTACCAAGAAAAAAATAAAAAAATGAATAACTCGAAAACGATACACTTTCGCATAAGCAATTTAGGGGTCGTTTGATAGCTTATGTCCTGTACTATAACCACTTAACGGGATCGTGTCCTCTTTTCCTGTAACCCTGTATACATTTAAACCATTCTCTTTATTGTGAAATGTTCTAATTTGGTGAGAATAACTGAAATACACATAATTAATAACCGGTTACGAACAGACAAAGTTTAAATATTATTTTGTAGCTGGTTACGAAACATTGGTTACCAGCGTGAACAGAACCTATTATATGAGTATGCTGAATAAAGACAGAATAAAGGTCTTATCACTAACATTTAGTTCCAAGTACGTTCACATGACGCTCACTGCTGCTATCAGCGCCAAAATGTATGTGTGGCGTCAATATGACGTTCAGTTATTTGTAGCGTATGTAGTGTGTCCACACTTTTAATTTAAAACAAACTTTAATAACATTGGTACTGATTCTGAGCACACCCAAATTTTAGAGTATTCACATCCTCTCCTCACTAATGTAATTTACTGTTTTTTGATCTTAATATTATTTCTATACAATACTACTACCTACTACTCACTTGATAGTCTCGAGAAATGTCTTTCTGTCAGTGATTTCATCGGGAATTCTGCTTAGTATTTTTTTCAATGCAGCAGATTTCTTATTCAATTCTTGAAATGCTTCTTCTGATCTGTTCAATCTTAGGTCTGCACCTGTTTTTAAAGCATACTACATAGTATTTATAGGTAACTAAATGAATCCAGCATCTTTTGAATCCAGAACTCTTTGATTTTCTGGGATAAAAATGTAACCTGTTCTTCTTGGCATGTAAGCTATCTCTGTTCCAAATTTCATCGCAGACTGACACTTTTGAATTTATAATAACGGTATGGATTATTAATTAATTTATTTAATGGTATGGTGGGTGGTATGCTTTAGACATTTATATGGACAAAGTCATAAACATCATCTATTTGATATAGAAATAGCTTATATCCTGGAGACAGGCACAGTCTACTGGTTTATATCCTGGAAAATCAATGAGTACCTACCCACAGGATTCTTAAAAAAAATTAATTCATATGGACAAAGTCACAACCATTAGCTAGTAAGTAATAAATTTGAATAAAGCTATAATTACATTCAGACTCAGTCAGTGTTCCTTGAAGACGGAGCAAGCTTTCATTCATGTTGACGGGAATGTCAGCTCTCCTCATGATGCCAGCCACCAGGTCATAGTTGAGTCCAGGCACAGCAGCCTCAGCCTTTGTAAGAGCAGCTCGCAATGTTTGTGATGCTCCCAAATCATATTTTTCTAGCTGAAATATATCATTCATGCCCATTAACTATAAGAAGCCAATGCTTACTAAGTGGTTAGGGTATGTAATTCAAACAAAAAAGTGTAGTTTATCAGTGTAGTTGTTCAACTACAGTAGATATTGGTTACAATGATGATGAAGGGACCATTACAATCCTGTTGCTATATCTGGAAGTCACTGTATAGATATAAAGAAAATATTTATTAAAATTATGTATTTTTCCAGTCCTTTAAGTTGTATACCACAACTGTTATATAAAGGTTTTAAAGAAATGACACAGGTGATCTTAAGTCCGACAATGACTGGAGATTTTAATGAAACTGTGACATAAAATTACCAAATCCAAATAATAGAATTCCTCCTTGTAACAATTACATACAAACTTACAAGTTTGTTGTTAGTATTGCATCTCATCAATTTTATTTAGGAACTGGGCAGATGATGAATAGAATAGTGATAGCAAAATGCGTAATATGTATGTTAGATATTAAAGTAAAATGTCTCATTTACCTGAGATAGTACAGGACGTATAAGTACAGGCAAAACTAAAGAGGTGACAGGTAATTCATCCCCCATTGTCATTCTGACTAAATAATATGTTAAAACCAAACAGCAAGATTAATTAAAAGTCAAGGCAAGACTATTATTTGTTGCTAAATTTTTATTTTTTACGTTCCCCAGACACACACAACAGCTGGCAGCACAAACCTGTGTGTGGCACAAACACAGCACAAAAATCACCTTGAAAATCACAGATAAAAATGCAATTTGACAATGACAATGTCAACTGTCATTTTTACTACTGGTTTTACAGCTCTGGGTGGTAGCTCTTTTGAGCCTTTGTCTTTTTAAATGACAAAAATAACTCCAAATATTAGCCAACACCCCTGTGGTGCTAATTCAAGATGTATCTACTAGGTACTTCTCAACTAAAACTTATCAGATGATTAAAGTGAACCCAGGCTATGTCAGTTAGTTGTAGTTATCTATACTGTACTGTAGTAAATACAAATAAATATATATATATACAAATAAATATTTCTTTCAAAACACGTCCATTTTGCCATTTAAGCAGACTCTTTAAATTTAGTGGGCACCTCGCGAGGTCCACTCTAATTTTAGAAAATTTTGGGTTGACGTTTCTTAATTTAGGCATTTAGTTCGTGCAACAGAATAACTTTTGCTCTTTAAAATCTAAATTGAATAGTTTAGTGCTGTCAAATTCAATTTTAGGTTAGACCTGTCATTTAAGTGGGTTTTCAGAATAACACACCTTTCTAAGTCTAATGTTAGACGTTTTAAAATTAGAAAATCGCCTAGAGAATCGGCCCCTTTATATACTCTTTAACTATAAATATGGTACGTTCTTGTTCTAATCAAAGGTTCTAATATGCTCATAAAGGCTAGAACCCAGAGCAGTAAAACCAGTTTTAAAAAGTTGTTTTAACTATACCCTCCGACCGTAGACTGAATAAAAAAAAGCTAGACTAAAGTACTGTGTAACCGCGACTGAGATAGCGATAGCCCGACGTAACGATGAATAACACGACAATTTACCATTGTTTAGCAGTTAGTCAATATTTGTATTAACCGATCAACATTTTTGTGCCGTTTGCCGTGGAGACCCTGGGGCCATGGAGTCTTAGTGAAAAAAAATTTTACGAGACATTTCACAGCGATTAATAGCCTCATCTGGTGACAGAAGGGCTGGCTCATTTTTTGCGCAACGGATCAGCCTGGCTGTCCAGCGCGGAAATGCAGCCAGTATTCTTGGCACCATTCCACGCGGTCATGATTTATATAGTAATTAGATAAAGCTAGCTTTAAGTTTTATTGTAAAATTAAAAAAAAAAAAAGTAAATAACTAACTTATGAGAAATACAATGATGCCACGAATTCTCAAAGTTTGTTTTGCAACTAATGTTGTATTCCCTGAAACAAATCGGTTACACGATAAGGGACAATATCTCTGTTTATCACATTAATAACTTTATCTGTGCTCTCTTTTTAGTGTGAATGAGAAAGCAAACGTTCCTTTGTCTAGATTTTTTACTCCGTCTACGCCTCTGACAAATACCTGTTTATAACTAATGTTATTATTGTTATTGGTCTGTGTTTATATATGTAACATAAATTCCACTTCCACAGACCAATAGATAAATTCCAACTCCCAATGCTCCCAAGTTCGTGATAAATAATAAATACCTAATTCATTCCAATTTCTTCTTTATAAATAAGTGCTGCCTAATACTTTAAGATAAAATGGCGAAAAATACTTCTAATTCGGCGTTCCGGAAAATCGATATAGATCAATACAATGAAGATAACTTCAAGGAAGACGAGGCTGAACAATCTATGCCTACTGGACCGGACGAGGGCGAAGTTTGTGTGTTACTCAACCAATATCCTTTTTTATACTACGACCACAACTTTCTTAATCATAAATAATTATCGTCTAACACGCTGCTTGAAGTTATTATCATCAATACAAAATGTATAAAGTCCTGACTCATCAAAGCACAGCCCTTACGTTTGGAAGAAAGTACTGTGTGCTTTGGATCTAGAAAGCTGAACAGTTTCCCTTTATTTTTTGAAACTAGGAAATCCGTGAAACAAAATTCATACTCGGAACTCGTATTATGCTTAACATAATTACTTGCTCATTATAATTATTAAATAGATAAAAACTGTGTTTAGTACATATCTATAAGTCATGGCGCCCATACAGATATCTCTTATCCCAGTCTTTCTCTTGTCTGACTGTAGGATGCGAGCTATCTCAGTGCTAAATTTCATTAAGATTAGTTCAGCACACAACCTGTGAAGAGGTAACGTTAACTAAAAGACTAACTTCTGGATTTATAATAAGGATTCATCAGGGTTCCTAATACCTAACCACACTCATCAGAATGGCTCTTAGTAACAACAAATCAAATCAATCTGACAAATCTTATAGAAGAAGCCCATTCTCACATGAGGCAATGAAAATAAGACCTCATTTCAATGCTGATGCAACTTATTGCTTTGGCACATACTTTTCTTTGTTACACTGTTTACACTGAGCAACTTATCAAACCCAACAGTGGCAGCATCAATGCGACTAGTCTTATGCAACTCGGTGCTAGTCGCCAGCATGTTGACAATACAACTTTTCCTAAAGTTGCTGACATACTACTTTATGTCAGAACAAGCATATCTAGATAAGTTACCAAAATCAATGTTTTTCCTTATCCAACAAAATACAGGTCGTTATGTTGAAGCTCTTAAACATGTGTTGAACAATGCACCTCTGGGATCATCTGATCAACAAATCAAGGTAAGAACTTCTAGTTTTTATTACTTTGTGACTACGCCATCTGCATTAAGGTTTTAAAAATGCCACGAGTTTCAAGGATGCAAGCTATCTCTGTACCAAAAGATAAAAACCTCTTGAATTTCCAGGAGAAAAAGTGGCCTATATCAGATATCCATCATTGGGTTACAAGCTATCTATCAAATTTTGTCAGAATCAGTTATGTTAACGGATGGGCCATTAAGAGCTAGCAAACAGACAGACAGACAGACACACTTTCGCATTTATACGTAACTAGGTGATGCCCGCGACTTCGTCCGCGTGGATTTCGGTTGTTTTAAAATCCCATGGGAACTCTTTGATTTTTCGGGATAAAAAGTTGCCTATATAAACCTAAAACGAGATGCAAGCTACCTCTGTACCAAATTTCATATAAATCAGTTGAACAGGTAGGTCTTCAAGAATCCAGTGGGAACTCTTGATTTTCCAGGATAAAAAGTAGCCTATGTCTTTCCCCCAGATGTAAGCTAACACTGTACCAAAATTATATCAAAATCAATTAAACTGTTGGCCGTGAAAAGCTAGCAGACAGACACACACTTTCGCATTTATAATATTAGTATGGATATTAGTATGAATGGTAAATTTATCCCTAAAATACTGGACAAGTTTTAGGTCTGCCTTTTCACTATGCTGTATGATGACTTGCCAGCAGGTCTGATTGCAGCCAAGCACTAGTCCATAAATTAAAAAAGAAATGCACACCATCTCGTACATCCATGAACTTAACAGCATGGTGAAAAACAGCCTTAGTCTAGACTCTAGACAAACAACTGAAATTTAAATTAGTTAGTTAGTATGTATTTATTATCCTTGTTTTCTGCTTGCAGGATAACGCACTATCACTCACTTTAAAAGTATTAATTGCAGTAAAATCAGCACAAATTGAAGAAGTTGTTGGAAATTTATCACTCGATGACATAGACATTTTAATGAAATACATATACAGGGGATTTGAATATCCCTCAGAGGGCTCAAGTGGTCATCTTTTACTTTGGCATGAAAAAGCATTCAACATTGGAGGTTCTGGATCTATTGTCAGAGTCTTATCAGACAGAATGAAAGTGTAATTTTATGTACTTTTCCAAACATTTTATTTATAATTAGTTTTACTTATTATAATTATATTGCCTACTTAATAAACGTTATAATATTATGTTAAGTGTGTTATTATTAGAGATGCCGGCCAGCATTTGTTATGTCAAATTATTTTCTAAAATTATTCAACATTGAATCCATCCTTTTAGTATAAATCTATATACTAATAATAATATAAAAAAAGAAGAAAGTTTAGTTTGTTTCTTATCGATAAACTCTGAAACTACTAAACCAATTTTAATAATTCTTTCACCATTAGAAAGCTACTTCATCAATTGACTACAATGTACCGTGGATGAAGTCACGTCGTAAAAAAATCAATAACAGTAGTCTGACCTTACGGCTTACACACCCTTACCTGTGCCCTTACACCCCACATAACCCTCTCCATTTTAGGCTGCATCATCACTTGCCACCGGGTCTGATTGCGACCAGGCGCTGGTCTATAAATTTAAAAAAAAACTACGAATAACAGCTGTATGATATACTACCTAAGTACCTAGTACCTACCCCATTTTCTAGTAAGCTAGCAATACCTAGCTACTCCAGCAAGGTCTGTTTATTCAGAAAGACTGTTTGATTTATGAAAAGTGTAATAGACAGAACGTATATTTAAGCAAGTAGATCCCCGCCACTTCGTCCACATAAAATGAGCTTTGTTAAAAATCCAGTGGGAACTTCGATTTTCTGGGATAAAGAATAGCATGTGTCCGTCTCCAGGTTAGTGTGAATTTCCCGTGGGTACTCCGATTTTCTGGGATAAAAAGCAGCCTGTGTTCGTGTCTCTACAATGCAAGCTGTATCAAGTAGGTTTAGATTTTTAAATCCCGTAGGAACTTTGATTTTCCGGGACAAACAATATATATGAAGACAACAGACTGAATAGCCTAACGAATGGGCTGTGAAAAGATAGCTGACAGACAGACACACTCGCATTAATATCAGTACCTACCTATGTATTACATCGACATAGTCACAGCGCAGTGTTATATGTGCGCAAAATGTAGCGACGTTTGCGGGGTCGAGTAAGTATAGTTCGCGACAGGTCGAGATGGCGATCATCACCGCACGTCACCCGCGCTCGCCCGCACCGGGTTAAAGAGGTTCCGGAACGGTCAAGCACGTAGATTTTTGCTTGAGTCAAGCATTTACGTGATTGATTCGATTTTATATTTTTGCTTGACGCGACTTTCGGACAGTGTTCGATTATTTCAATGTATGAAAAAAGTGCCGTTTGCTTGATCAAGCAAAAAAACCTACGTGCTTGACCGTCTCGGAAGCTCAAGGCGGGGTCTGTGCAGGTGTGCGGGGCGTCCCCACTCCCCACCCTGCTATCTCGACCTGTCGCGTACTACATATATTATATAGGTATTCGCTTTTTTATAACAAGTAATTCCGAAAGACTCAGATTTTAACTGAACTTCCTCCCTCTATCGGGTAAAATAAAAATCATGCAAATCGGTCCAGCAATCTCGAAGAAATCGGTGTAGTGTAGTAGTAGCAGGTACCTACTTATATCTGCAGCTTACAGCAGTGAATGTTACAGCACCACTAAGCTTTTCAACGAACACAACGATACCAAGTGACTGTTAAAGAAAGTAATCGTTAGTTCGGCTACACGAACCAGCCTCTTCACCTAGAGAAGGTGCTATATAAAGCAACACACTGCCGTGGAGAGGCGATAGTTCTAGTTTCACCTTGGTCTTACGCTCACTCAAAATGGAACTACTGGTTAGTATTTTTTGTTGATCTTGTTTTGTTGATTGCGTCGGCAATCATATTATCAGATGGTCTCCTACTCGGAAATAATCAGATTACATAACGTCCTATTATATCACCATAGTAAATACTTCCGTTCATGACGAACACTAGGTATTTATAAATGAATGTAATTATATAATAAACCGGTTATATAATAAAATCAATCAGATTTTTAACAAAGCTACCTACTTTCAATTTTTTTCTAAATTAAACCTACCAAAAGAAATGAACCTTCAACCATCACTCATTGTTTTACTTTTGTTACAGAACTTAATAATATTACTCTGCTGCACTACCATTTGTTTGGCGTCACATCACTCACATCATACTCACGTGATACCGGTTGAGGGCTATGAAACGGAACTCGAGAATCTCGGCGAGCACGTCGAATACCCAGAAACTCCAGTTAAAGTTATCAAGATTACTAAGACGATAGCAGTCAAAGTGCCGGTCCCATACCCGGTGAAGATCGTCGAGAAAGTTCCATATCCTGTACATGTCAACAAACCTTACCCAGTGCCGGTGCCACAAATCATTAAAGTTCCCGTCGCGCACCACCCTCACGGGCACGAGGCCCTCGACGTCGACCATAGCAATCAATTCCAGGAGCGGCAACATAACGGGAACTCCTACCAAGTGCAAGAGCATCCGCATGGATCACAACAGGAAACATTCGATGGATCAGTGAATCAGTCCTATGAGGGAGGAAATCATGGTAACAGCTACAGTGCCCCTAATGTCGGAGAGTATTCCGGGGAAGGTTCACCTGGCCAATATAGCCAGCAGGCTCAAGACTTTCAAGGATCGGCGGACGATCTAGATGGGCATAATTCTTTTGAATCCAAAAGTTACGACTTAGCTATCCAAAACTATTTGAACAATTTAAAGCCTTCAAAAGGAAATTATGCAGGTCAAGAAGGAGGCTATCATTAATGTGGAATGTGAGCTTTTAGGTCGATTCTGTACTACGATGATGTCTCAAAAATTAAAGGCAGTAAAAGAAAATCACCATGTAGTTCAGATGGCCTAAGTAAATATTGTAGTACCTGACAGCTATAAGAAAATAAGGTGTTTAAATGCATTCTAATATTTAAAAAAAATTTACAAAAAAAGACTTCGTTACATAAACACTAAAAATTGAAAAATAATTTAATTTATTACCGAATATATTATGTATACAAGAGTTAATATAGTTCCATAATAATACTTTTTGGTGCCGGTGCCAATTAGCTTTAGCTGCGCGAATCGTCTAGACTTCATATTTTTATGGGACTCCACAATGGCACCTCATTGGCACCGACCCCAAAAAATAATTATTATGGAACTATATTAACTCTTGTATACATAATATATTCGGTAATAAATTAAATTATTTTTCAATTTTTAGTGTTTATGTAACGAAGTCGGTTTTTATTTTTTTTGTAAAAAATTTTTATTTCACAATTTTTAGTGGCCCCATGGAATTATGCTATGACTGGTTAAAAATCTACTGTTTACTAAGCTATTACACTGATCGCGAGCAATTTACTCTTATCCGTTGAGGAGTTCCAGTATCTATCTTCGAAGATGTTCATCAGATCTTCACCAAATTGAAATGGGACCAACTTTGAAGTATACCCTTTCAAACAAAAAAAGAATTTTCAAAATCGGTCCAGGCGTTTTTGATTCCGACGAATTGAGAACCTCCTCCTTTTTTTTAAGTCGGTTAAAAAGGTTCTTTCTATTTTTCAATGTAGAATTTTAGCCTAAATATGCTGCATTGATATGGTAATTTTTATAACAGCTTTATAAGTACGTAATATCGTAATTATGTGATTGTAAAAAAAACTGTACCAACGATTGTAGCAGTTTATACAAATTGTTGTATGTGATATAAGTGTATTTACATTGACCTGTTAAGTTTTTGTTGCGTGCAGTCTGTTTGTTTGTTACTAAATGTGTAAGTAAGTATGTGTTATGCAATGGTGTTAAATTTTGAAATGATTGAAATAAAATAATTTATTAAATAAAATTACTAAATGCGTATAAACTTTTATTTACTAAAACACTACAAATTTTTTTTTGGTTTTTTTCTGGACAGCATTTTATAGATACTACTTCACATAATAAAGCCACACCCCAATAAAAGTAAAATTTCAAACATTTAATCTAATATACTTAAATACATTGAAAGTTGTAGTTCATCATCAATCAATCATTTTCATTAAAAATAATTGTTTCTTAATCAATTACAATTTGTTAATTGTAATGTAAAATGGACCCTGGCGTATTTAATCTGCTTAAAAATTATATTACACCTAAGACAATAATATTAATGGTATGTATGTATAACATAGAAATCATTTAATTATTATATTTTTGTACGTTTTTAGGACTATTGGACATCGAACGGATCTCTACAAAGCTTTCGTCAAACTGCAACTTGTACAATTTTTTTCGATGTCGGTCCAGCAGGTCCCGAGTGATTAAGACGGTTAATCGAGCCACTTAAAGTTAATGTTATGGTTAGAAGTCCTCAAGTTTTTCAGCGATTTACGCAATCGAACGAACGAGTCTCTGGTCTCAAGAGGGTCCACATCGACTGTAAACTGGCAACCGGTACTATCTCAATTTTAACAACTTTACAGGTGAAGGGAAAAACTTGTTTCCTTGAGCTAAATCTCCCCCAGTCGAGTTTTTTTTGTTATACTTATGTTTATTCTATCTGTGAAAACTTGTCATTAGCTTTAATCTTCTTCTGTTTTTACCTATTCATTTTTTCATATTAGCTGTAAGTTTTTCTGTTAAATAAAATAGAATAAAATAAAAATAAACAGTGACTGTATACGCCTGCTAGTGTAGATGAAGCCTCCCAAGTGTGTATTCTTCACTATTTTGAACTGTGACAATGGAGTGAGTGACAACATTTAAATCTTCAAAATTTTGAGATAAGACAATATGTTATCAATTCACAGTCGATATGTTATAAACAAAACATGGCTTTAACTTATTGACTAAGGTTCAATTTTTAATTAAACAAAGAAAATTGATGTTTTTTGTGCTACCAGCTTTTGCCGAAAAATTAGTGTTGGGACATGTGCCATGGGTTTGATTCGACTCCTAAACAAACCTTTGTGGTACGAACATAGTAGTTTGCCTGGGTATCACTTTTCCATATACGTAGGTATATACATATGTAATATGTACTGTATAAAAAGTATTGGAAGATACATATGTGTCATAAAAATTGTGTGAGCTCAGTCGAAAATATAAAGAAGTAGGAACTGGTTCATTGACTCATTTATAATGAAACAACTGAACCATATCACATCCCTATTACTTTAAATATAGCATCAATTTTTACTATTTGACATTAGTTAATGTTCAAAATGCTTTGTTTAATTAAAAATTCGATATAGGTATGGCTCACCGACCAACCGCCCTTGTGTGTGTTGCACAGGATTATGAGCCACAGTAGGTTTTAAAATGGGGTAAAAACTGTACGCGGGGTCGTTTTCCGGCGACGAAGCTTCCTAGGTCACTGGAGCTGTGCGTGTCTGCGGCGTCGAGCGGGTCGGGCGCGGCGACGAGCGGCGCGCGGCCGGCGCGCTGCAGCGGCTCGGGCTTCTCGTCCTCGTCCGACACGTACATGCGCGTGAGGTCCGACGCGACCGACGCCGTCTCGCAGACGCTATAGAACACGTATTACATGACCAAATAGCTAAGCGTGCAGTAAAGTACCAAAACACCATGACGCTAAATTATTATTTGGTACCAACACTATTTTTACCTTCCAAATCGAGCTATAACTAGTAGGTACACAAAGATTTAGAAAATCTTTACATTCTGGGATAGATACTAGATGGATATTTCTATGTTTTATTTTATTAAAACCTCTTTAAAATACCAAAGTGAAACGTCTTTAATAAAAAAGTGACTATCTTTAGTCACTATCTTTAGTCACTTTTTTATTAAAGCCAACAAGCTGGCATTCATTATATATTTTTATCAATATCAAAGATGGTCTTAAGGCCATGATGGATTTTTTTGTGTTGCAATAAAAATGCGTAAATTCTTGTTTGTAACCCATTGCTGGCTCACTACTGAGCACGGGTTTAGAAGGGTTTGCCCATAGTCTACCACAATGGTCAAGTTCAGATTGGCAGACCTCGCACAGAATCACCGATCATGAGCAGCTCTCAGGCATGCCGGTTTCCCGCTGTTTTCTTTCACCGATATAGCAAGTGATATTTATTATAGGATATTTGACAGCATGTAAAATATAGGATCCATAAAATACGGATACCATCAATAGATAGTATCCGTATTGAATATGAATTTTGGAAACCAACTATTTAGTCAGTTTAGAAAAATACGAGATATTTTAAAAGAAAATCGACAAAGAAAATTATATTTTTGTCTACTTTAGGCACATGCTCGTATACGACTGTGATGGCCGTAAACGACGGTATAGATTTTCTATAGAATCCTTGACTTAAGACATCAGTGCTTAACGCAGAACAGTTTTTAAAAACCTGTCAAATACCCTATAGCTTAAAACGCACATACCCGTAACTCCGAAAAGTTACAGCTGCGTGTCCGGGATGGAACCCCCGACCTTTCGAATCTGAGGAGGCTGACGTCTAAACCACTAAGGTATCACCGCTATAAGTTGGTACGAATGCTTTATAGATCATCATCATCATCATCAACCGATAGACGTCCACTGCTGGATATAGGTCTCTTGTAGGGACTTCCACACGCCACGGTCTTGCGCCGCCTGAATCCAGCGGCTCCCTGCGACTCGTCTGATGTTGTCCGTCCACCTAGTGGGGGGGTCTTCCAACGTGCACCGACTCCTCCAGCAGCTTCATTGCCTCGTCCTCGTCCATAGTTAGCGACCGGCGTTAGATGTCTCGGATATATAGATACGAACCTGTTATTGCAACAGTCAGAATCCGGCTGTCCGATCGTGAAGCCGGCGGGCTGCTGCTGGCCGCTCAAGATGGTGGATATGCCCACGGGCGGCGCCGCCTCCAGCGACACGTGCACCGACTCCTCCTGCAGCTTCATTGCCTCGTCCTCGTCCTCCACGATTATTGACCTGATATGGATATTTTCGTTATCATTACAGCAGCCGGCAGGAAACATTGTACATCGACCTTTAGAAAGAGATTTCGGCTTCGTAGAGCGGTTGTCTCTGTCACTCACACCTATGTGACGTTTTGTTGGTCTCAACGACAGAGACAACGCTCTACGAAACCGCTAGGTCGATGTACAATTTTTGTTGCCGGGTACTGTATTCAAACTAATTATGTACGCTGGACTTGAACAATTAAAGTCGGACGAATATAAAAATAAACTAGAAATGGATACCTGCAGCTCGCCCGCTTCCCGACACTGTCCAAGACGGAAATAAAGCTGTTAAAGACCGAGGAATACCTATTATAAGTGAATTTAAAAGGCCGGACCGCATTGGGCACAGTGGCATTTCAAGCGAGAGCGATAACTAGATTATTACAAACGAACTGACGTTTGTAAGCCCGAGCCGCAGGCGTACGTAAAATTTCAAAATGGCCGTATTTAATAAAACGCTCCATTTTGTAAATAATAAAACTCTTTGCTATGGGTTTGCTATGGCCAATAAAAAAAAATTGCAAAAAGATCGCACTTAAATAATCTTTACTAGCATTGAAAAAAAAAAATTTCAATCATTTCGTATGCATGTTGCATTGCACTAGAGCGGCGGCGCTGCGCAGCGCTTCTCTGCATGCAGAATATTTTAACGCGAAACAGGCCTGTCTCACTCTTGGTACATGCGAGACATAAGTAACTGACGCAACGGGTGAGAGTATCCGAGGGAAACTAAGTGCGGGTCTTTTAAACAGTTTACGAGTTTACTTTAGACATCTATTTCAATTAAAAAAACATAATACCTGAAATTAAAGGACAGGAAACGATTCACTTACTTTCCTAAATCCAAAGTGATTTTGTATTCTTGTGATTTTTGTACAACTTTTAACCAGTTGGGCTTATTGACGTTGTCATCTGCAGTAGTAAAAGAGCCAGGCCTAAAAGGAAGACTTGATTTTTAAAAATAAACATAATTTTAGTGAAATTGACAAAATAAAAATAGATCAGTATCTCAAGTAAATGCTTTCGAGTAAATGAAACTGATTCACTAGGATATTTCATGTTGTTCTCTTTTTGTATGAATCAAATGAGAAGAGTATAAAATTTTATCATAAACTCCGAAAAATGAATTTTGAGAATGAAAAAGTCTGGTCGTCCAGATGTTAATCTAAATCAAAACAAATTGGTTTATTTTCCAGATCCAATTTTCACACTTTGCCAGGCTTAAGTTCGCTCTGGTTTGGGATGGCTCTGCCAAATATTTCGATGCACAAGACTTGAGAAATCGCCACGCTCGAAGAATTATTGGCGATCAATCACTAACGCAGGCGAAAATTGCTTAGCTTACAGCACCGACGCAATATCACCAGCCTATCCATCTTCTATCGCATATACTTAGAGCAATGAACTTTACAACCTTGTACTCTTTTACCATTCTACCACAGAACAGGGAGAAATCATGAGCGGTGGCATCCTTATGTAGTTGACGTCCAATCTACTATTTTGTTCAATGATTCTGATACGAATCGCTAAGGATGAAACAACCTTCCGACCGCCGTTTCCTGTTTCCGGTTACTTAATGTTCAAGGCAAGAGTGGCGAGGCATCTTCTAGGCAAACACTTTCCAACGTGAACCTCATTATTGTTTTTTGTAAAGCATATTATCGTCAAGCGCAAGCAAATTTTGTAAAAAAGTTTACAATCAATACTCACATGGGCGTAAAGTTGACAATTGACGCGAGGAGATTTTGTTTTTTGTTATGAATCTGGTAGAAGTTATCAGGTATCGGCGGTAGCACATTGGTCTTCGAGAGCTCCGGCAAAATAAGACTGCTTGTTTGAGCCGAATACAGGATGCTGCTTTGAGAGATGTCTTTCAGACAAAATTTCAGTTTTGCTAAAATAAATATATATATATATATTATTGGCACGTCTCAAAGTTCCAAGTGAGAATATAAATTCATAAATAAGTTTTAGGTTGCAGACTTACAAATATCAATAGGTGAAATTTTGCCCGCTACTTCATACAGAAAATCGGGTGTCCAAAAATGTGGTATTCTAATAAAAACTTTTCCAGTATCTACTGGCATATGAAATCCGAGTTTGTGTAAAAGTTGCAAAAATTTCAAATCCTTACAAATGGAGGCTTGCTGGTCGTTCCATGGTACAAGTGGCACAGAGTGGCTCAGAACTGAAAATGACAATAGGTGAATTTCTTATTTTATAATGGTAACTGAATTGAGAAATAGGGAATAATATGCTTACGTAATGAATGATAGGATACCGGTGATACAAGTGGCAAATCTTTAGGTTTTTGTGTAAAATGCTCAAACGGCTGCCCATTTTTTGGAAAGGTTGCGAAACAAAGTGTTTCCGAAGTCTTCTTCTCCAAATATATTTTGGCGGAGCAACATTCTAAAAGAACATTTTGAACCCAGTCTAAAAATTCAGATTTCCCATCCTGTATGAGTTGCTCGCACAGCTTGCCAATTTCATTCTCCCGAGTTTCCTTAATTTCTTGAACTATGTTCTTGGCCGGTTTTTCGGACTCCCTTTTTGAAAGTTTGTTAAACTGTTCTTTGTTTATGATGAACTGATTATAGAGTTCTTTAACAACCGACTCGCGGGTCTTTATAACTCCGTCGTCTTTGAACATCTTCACAATTTCCGCGATCACATCTGGTAAGTCGTTGCATTGTAAGTAATTCCAACTCAGTGATGATAGTTCATCTTCGGTCCAACTATAACACAAAAATCGTTTTTAGTGTTCCGTCGTCATCATCAACCCATCGCCAGCTCAGTGAGACCTGTGGCCACCATAGGTCTCACTGTCACACAGGTCAGAATAAGAAGGGTTTAGGCCACAGTCCACCGCGCTGGTCAAGTGCGGATTGACCGACTTCACGCACACCTTTGAGAACATTATGGAGAACTCTCAGGCATGCAGGTTTTTTCACGATGTTTTCCTTTACCGTTAAAGAAAATGACATTTTAATGGCATAAAACGCACATAACTCCGAAAATTTAAAATTTTAAGTCCCAGGAACAAACCCCCGACCCTCACAATAGACTGAGATCTATAGAGCGCACTTTGCTCAGACTTAAGATTGAGTTAAAATAATAGATTTATGTAAGAAATATACATCTGTCTCGTTTTAACTTTTTCTTAAGTCTAAGTAAAGTCCGAGTGCGCTCTATAGATCTCACCCTTAGCCTCTAGCCTATCGCCACGTATATTTAACGTATATTTATTTCCCATATTTAACTATAACTTAAGATAACTTACCCATTAGAATTATTGGGTTGGACCAATTTTTCTTCTTGCAATAACAATTTTTCTGGCATGAATTTCTCCGTATTGTCGGTAGATTCTAGTAATTCTTTCAACCTCGTATCGTTCTCAAACATCTCCGCATCCAGGCGGACTTGCACTGAACTTTGTAGCTTGTATGGCTTCTTTATGAATGTGTTTATCACATACTCTATTAGATCGGACCAGTCCTACAAAGTGTTAATCCAAAAATTTCATATACTTAATACCTAACACAAAAGATACCCGGCTGGTCCCATCATTTTCATAGATAAAATATTACATCCATACTAATATTATAAATGTTCAAGTAACTCGGCCTGTTTGTTAACTTTTCACGCCTCAAGGTCCTCAACTGCTGAACCAAGCCTAACATTTGGCACAGAGATAGCTTGCATGCTGGGAATGGGCATAGGATACTTTTTATTGCAGAAAATTAAAGAGTTTCCACAGGGTTTTTACGCGACTCCTAAAAGAACCGGTTTTCGATTTGGCGCTTATGTCTTTTTTTCGCAGAAATTTCTAGATCTATTTGTGTGTTTTTTTTATTCGATAGAGGAAGTTTGCGAGATGGTCCCAGCTAGTTCCAACTCCTCAATCCTGTTGCTGCAGGTGTACCTATACTCTGCCTTGTTGTAAGTTTTGGGGGATCTGATTTGTTCTTATCAATAAGGCGAATCAATATTGTAGGTAACTCCAAACTCCTTAATCCTGATTTCTGCAGGGTACAGTACTTCCAAGTCGTGGGAGTTCAGGAACTATTAACTGCCAAGGAGGCTGAGTAACTGCCGGTTGTAAATTGAATGAACTTACACTAAAAAACCAATGCATCTAGCATTTGACGATTCAAAAGGACCAACATACTTGTAAAAGTTTAATTGAGTAAAAAATATTTCTATTTCTATACTAAAAAACCTAAAATAAAAATATAAAAAACCAACATCATAATAATCGTGCATCATAATAATCATCCATATTAAATAATGCGTTATAATATATATAAGATACCAAAATAAAAATACAAAGGCTAGTTACTTACGTCACATATTTCGAATTCCGACTTAAAAATTAAAGTGAAAATCTTCAAGATTTTTGGCTGAAACAGTGAAATTAAGCTTTCCAGTTCGCCGCCGACGTGATGCATCATTGTGAATATGCAGTCATTCACGAATTCACCGTTTCCCTCATAATCCTCTAAGAGAAGACCGTACTGATACATTATTTCTATGGAACAAAATCTGAAAGCCACATAAGAGCTTTAAGATTTTACTTTACGCATATTTTTACAGATTTACATCTATTAGAAAAAATCCAAAATCGAAGCTTCCGGTCCGGTCAAATCCATCTGATCAGTCCGCCAATAAATATAATATAAGTCAAATAAAGTAAAAAGTTGCTATTTCGTATGTCTCTGTGAAGATTTTGCGGTAAGAATTTGGCATGAGTGTCATACATCCACTGTAGTCCAGGCAGTATCTGTAGTGGGTTGGGTGGATTATGAGCCTATTTTTTTAATGACTCCAGAACATCACCAGGGAGTGAATTCAGCATAATTTATTATTGAAAAAAATGTTTAAAAAAACATTTGTTTGTTGATATTCTGGAGCCATTAAAAAAATATGATCCACCCAAACATAGATATTTTCAAACACAACTCGTACTGTCTGGCTTACTGCGGCGTGTGGAAGAAGGGAGTGGTGCCTGAAGTAGACTTGCGTGGCGGGCGCAACCTTGGCCACTAGCAGCTTGCAGCCCATGACGGTGATGATGAGCAATGATTTGTACACTAAAGACGGCAACATTGATTGCCTACGATTTATGGTAGCGTGGTACTAATGGGGATGCTGACGCAAAGCTAAACGCAGAGGGCGCCAGTAGCGCGATGGCCGCCACAGACCAATAACATATAGGATAATGGCCGCTGTCATTTTGTAATAGGCTACTTGACACTTTTTTTAAGTTGGTCTTAAATGGTTAATATTTGTCCTATTATATCAAAAAAATTAACACTATATTTTTTTGCGCCCTAAAAACCGTAAAACTTTAATTTAAAAATATATTTTTCTTAGACAGGTGAAAACACTGTCGGCCATGTTTGGCCGATAGATTATCTGTGCTCTGACGTCATGCATTTGTAAACAACAGCATAACCTCCCAAAGTTTAATAAACATGACTTCTATACTAGTTTACATGAAAAATATAGTAATTATCGTTATTGTATCATCCGAGAATGTAAAAAACGCATCGATACAGTTTTTATTTTTATTTGAAACGCAGAAAACGCTGTCAGCCATGATGTGACGTCATTAAATATGTAAACAAAGAAATGTCATCCCTATGTCACGCGGGGACTAACGTAGTATCCATATATATAAAATTTAAAGTCCTGACTAACTTATATATCAACGCACAGCCTAAACATCTAAACAGCTGGTCCTAGATACTTGAAATTTGGTGGGTGTGTTCTTTGTAGGTAAAGAGAAGGTATCCACTAGGAAAGGATTTTATGAAATTCCACCCCTGAGTGGGTTAAATGGGGGTTTGAAATTTATGAAGTCCACGCGGGCGAAGTCACGAGCATAAGCTAGTTTTTATATATTTCTAAAAACTCATAGTAAACGTAAAAAATATCGTTTTCTCTTTATAAATTGAATAAGTTATTAAGTAAGACTTACAACAAAGTGATCTTTGCAAAAATAAATTTGGGTTGAAATCGTTAGTCATATAGGATCCCTTTAAGCAAGTCTTCGCGTGTTACGTATATTTATTTCACTGGGCACTCTAATCCACAACTTTCCTGTGGTCTTTATCGATGCGTTTTTTACATTTTCGGATGATACAATAACGATAATTACTATATTTTTCATGTAAACTAGTATAGAAGTCATGTTTATTAAACTTTGGGAGGTTATGCTGTTGTTTACAAATGCATGACGTCAGAGCACAGATAATCTATCGGCCAAACATGGCCGACAGTGTTTTCACCTGTCTAAGAAAAATATATTTTTAAATTAAAGTTTTACGGTTTTTAGGGCGCAAAAAAATATAGTGTTAATTTTTTTGATCTAATAGGACAAATAGTAACCATTTAAGACCTACTTTAAAAAAGTGTCAACTAGCCTATCAGGGACCAATCTCTCAATCTAAGATACGAACATAAAATAAAATTAACAGCAGAACTTAGCCAGTTAAGGGGTCCCTGAGGAAGTGTTCCTTTAACTTTTTAAAGACCCTCTCGCTGACCTTATTCTCTTCTCTAAGCTATTGTAAATTATAGGTACGATAGCACATCATATCTATCACACAGATCAGCATTAAAGACATGTAAAAACCTTACTGTCTTATATGATCAACCATAGTGCCAGTGCCTTTGTAACCGGGCAATTTCATGACGTTGTCCATAAACATCAGAAGAATGTGATTAGTCACGACCAGATCCTAAAACAAGTATTGTGAAGAATTAATGTAAAATAACACCAATTCCGCTGTTTTATTTAAAAAATAATTTGTTTAAGTTTTCCTTCTCTCTAGTATGTAAGACATAGGATGTATGAGATTCATTTTATTGTGTACCTAATGTTGAAACTTAAAAAGAAAACAAGTTTAAATTCGATGCTGATTGTCGTTTTTAACCCCCGACCCAAAAGGAGGGTTGTTATTTTGACGAGTGTATTTATTATTGCTTTTGGCACACTTCACAGTTAGCTGTACATATTGTTGTCGTGAAGTACAGTAAAGTCGTGGAGTGCAAAGGCTCTATAAGTCTATAGTCGGATTTTTAATTAAACAACACGTTTTGACATTAGCTAATTATCAAATCGTAAAATAATGATGCCATATTTAAGGCTATGTGGCTCAGTTGTGTCATGTGAATGAGTGAATAAACCAGTTCCCCGCTTCTCTATTTTAGATTGAGCTCACACAAGCAGAGTAAAAAAGAAGCATTATAAATAATTACTTGAGTAAAATAAATACCTAGACATGGGTAACATTGATATAATAGCGCTTTAAAAAATGATTTTAGAATATGATTTAACTAAAAGTGTTTTATTGACTAATTAGGTGATCTTAGATGTGAATAAAAAAATTACAGCAGGTTACACCATTAATTCCATTCAGCTATTGACTTATAATGTGCGACACGTTTCTAAAGTTACCCGTAGCTGCTGTACCAACTGAGTCTGTGGTTCATACCAATATGTTGTTGCCACCAGCACTATTTAATTTTCATAAATAATAATTCAATCTGGTAGCACTGGAAACATCAAAAAATGTTGTTTAATTAAAAACTCGACAATAAGTTTCTTTTTGCCTCACTAAGCGCTGCAAAAACCTCACACTTTTTTTTTTTTTTTTTTAATCTTTTATTAACAGGCTTTTACATTTATGTATGTCAGCCCCCTCACACATATATTTTGTTATTTGTCACATGCGATTCAAAATTATGATAAGCAAATTTACTGCTTACCTGCAGATACTGCTTCGAATGATACTTAGGGTTATAGTACCTCAAAAGCAGCACTAAAAGCGAACGCAGTTCATCTGTTTCACACATTTTGACTTGCAACTTATCAAGTTCGTGTTTGTCGTTGTTACAAATATGTGCTGATTTCTTGTACACTTCAATTGCTTGAACGAATTCTCGGATAGCTGTAACAACCTGCGTGGTAAAAATTAGTGATATCAAATTCATGGTCATGATTTGAAAAACATCAATCTATTTAATAACACTAATACCTATTATAAAGGCGAAAGTTTGTATGGGTGTAATGTTTGATATTATTTCCCGCAAAAACTACTGGACGGATTTGGCTGGGAATGAAGATAGCTCATACCCCGACTTAACACATGGGCTCTTTTTTATCCCGGAGTTCCCGCGGAATTAAAAACCTATATCCACGCGGACGATGTCGCGGACATCATCTAGTAATATTATAAATGCGAAAGTGTGC
The DNA here is from genome assembly GCF_902806685.2 of Maniola hyperantus. Lineage (NCBI taxonomy): Eukaryota > Metazoa > Arthropoda > Insecta > Lepidoptera > Nymphalidae > Maniola > Maniola hyperantus. The sequence continues at coordinate 8,593,746 of NC_048536.1, read as the reverse complement.
CTGTCTGCTAGCCCATTCGTTTAACCGATTTTGACAAAGTTTGTTACAGAGATAGCTTGCATCCCGAGGCTACTCGTCGTAAAAATATTATTTTGCTCCCTTATGATACAATCTAAGGAAAAAGGACAATAATCACTAAACAGATATGTATGTAATAGCTATTAAATTACTTACCAGGTGAAGTCTCCTTATACTTGGCTTTAAGTCATTTCCGTCCAACTTGATAGCTAGTTCAAATTGCTCACACAAGTTCACTCCTTCCGCGGTTAAATATGACACGATCTCAAAGGACAATACACAGCAGACATGTTCTAAATCCAACTCAATCTGAGTGGCAAACTTGAGGAAATAGGTCACAAGCCAAAAAAAGTGTGAAGTGTCAATTTCTAGCTCGACATTAGTGAGGATTTGTAAATGCAGAGTTCGAACTAAAGAGTTGTAACCTTTCAAAAGAAAATCTACGGTGAATTCTTTCAATACGTTAGATATATCGTCATCGGTTGGCGTGGTGTGTGATAAACCTTGCACGTTTATACTGAAAAAAAATTAACAATAGCATAATATAAAGGCAATAAATAAATTAGGCTACCACGAAATGTGAATTTAGTAGTGACTTACATGTTTGCTTTACCCCTCTTTACGATTTTTTTTCTTTTACGTTCCTGAAGAGTCACACTTGGTCGAGACTTGTTATTTATTCTCTGTTTAGTTGTATGCGGTTTTTGGTGAACTGGTTTTTTCGCTGGTAATTCGTCTTCGTTGCTAGAAGTCGATATAGATTCTTGGTTTTCGATCTGTGTTCCATAACCACAGTCCGAATTTTCCGAAATAACGGTTTTCTTTTCATTATTTTTCATAACATTGTTTGTATTTGTTCCTTCTTTCATGTAATTATTTTCCTGTAAATTTTTAATAATATAAAAATTTTGTTCACATATTCATCAAGGTATATATATTTTTTTAATTGAAATGGACTAGATATTGCTAGAAATAATAATAATAATATTAAAATAAATAATTTGAGTTGTATGTGACAAAAATAGTTAAGTATAGAATGTGTAAATAAATAAATAGTCGAGACGGCGATCGGGGTGGGCCCGCCGCACAGCTCCCGCGCTCACTCTGTGCGGGATAGCGCGTCCCCTCGCCTCATACCCCGATTGTTAGTTATATCGATAACGACTCTGCAGCATTCTCACAACCCTATGATTGTAATGATTTATGACCCAGTTCGCACGTTCATAATGGCTCAACTATAGTGGTTGTTCGGTACATACATAAGTTTATCTCAGATCTAACCATATTAATATGAGAAAGAGTGCGAATTTTGTGAGTTTGTGTGTACAATGTAGAATATGATCTCAAGGTTAACTCGGGACCACTGCACCTATTAGAAAGAATATTTCACCATTAAAAAGTGTGTTATTTCAGATGGGGTTATATAATATTACGTACTTATACATAAAACGGGCAAAGTCGGAGCGGGCTGCTAGTAATGAGATAAAATGCAACTTACTTTGTTACACGAACTGTTACGATTATCGACGGAGTTACTTCGATCGCTTTCACAAGAGTCGTTAGGCATATTATTCGTGTTTTGAGACTGGAAGTTTTGTTTTTCACTCCCACTGTTCCTGGAGGAGTCGTCCCAGCCATTATTTACAGAGTTGGGCTCCCCATTGCACTTTCCACTGGCTCCCGTGTCGGATGAATCCGATGTTTGATCGGACGTTAACATAGGGGAAGAATCATCACTACCTGATAAAAAACTGCAGACTTTAGCTTGCGCAACGTATAATTTAGTTATTTTTAAAACATCTTGAACCTGTCTTACAAAATAATATGTTGATATGAAAACTATTTTACCTCAAACACTATATTAATTTACATGCTTAGTTAAATTTAGTCTGCTAAGCGCCGATTTTTAAATCGTCAAATAAATCTGGGAAATTAAGTGGAAGTGTTTGACGTACTTAGTTTTAGCGCGAAGTGTGCGCAAACAGACAAACAAAAATTAAAAAAAAAACTTTTTTGGGCTCTTTATCAACAATAAAATGCTTCCTTCGATCAAAATTTTCAAAATATACCTCCATGATGTACAGAAATCGTCCAGTCACAGTATTATTATAAGATTAGATATAGATTTGGAAAATTATATTCGTTTAATAGCTTGACTGCGATGGTGACGATGTATACCATGATGGAAACGAGCTAATCCGTAAACATAATCTCATCGTACCCCTAGTCGTCGGCAAGGTGATATTTAACAGCCGGTAGCGGTAATGTTTGGTTTACACGGTGCGAGCTCACAAGATGGCCTGGGTCAGTAGCTGCAATGCAGCAAGTAGCATTGTTTAGACGTATCATACGAGTTACATTATTGTTTGGACAGTAGTTCGCATCCGAGTAACTTCAATATTTTTTGGTCGAGTTCATAATTCGAGCAGGTGTCTACTGTCCAGTCAACAGCTCGCACTGTATAAATTACTCTTAAGGAATTCGGGGTCTCATTTACATTTGTCTATAAAATAATTAAGGGTCAACTAATCTATAATATTATGATTGTTTCTCAGTACCCCTATTTGGTGGCGAAGTGTTACTCTCGTTATCTTCAGAGCTTTCCGAGAGCGATGCTTCGAGCCACATATTGAGCAGTTTGTGCAGGGTGGTCACATGTTGGTCTTTGTACAGCAAGGCGATTAATTGCACCATTGTCACTCCCCAGTTTATCTGTGAAAAGAAAAAAATACAAAACACACATCTTGACTTTGAGCCCTGATAAACAATCGCTACCCATATTATAAAATATGCGAAAGCGTGTGTTATCTGTTCAAGTTCAATTAGTTCTTCAAGTACATGGATATAGTTAAACATCTGGTTAGTGACTAAGGCTAAGACTAAGCCTACTGACTAATTAGGTACCATAAAAGTGCAACAAAAATTTAGAAACAGGAAGCCTACACAATACTTTCATGTTTTCAAGACTCGAAGGCAAAGTTTCAAGTGAAAACTTTTTCACATGTAAGTAAAGTTTTACTTCAAAGGTACAAATATTTTTACACATGTGAGTAAACAATAAAAAACCGACCAAGTGCGAGTCGGACTCACACACGAAGGATTCCGTAGCATCGACGTCGAACAATACATCAGCTATAATGATAATTATTTATTTTACCGTCTTGGAGTGCTAATTTTACTATTTCATTCCAACTCAAATCTTTAGTAAGTACTTAACAAACTTACCGCATCAGGAATTGTCATTAATTTTATGAGTACTTTGTCAATACTTTGACTAAATAAATTCCATAATAACTGATTTTGAATTGTGTGAGGTGGACCACTATATGTTGGACTGTGGCAATTGACATCTTCTGGTATATGTAGTATGTTACGCAGAATTAAAAGGCTGTTGCTTATATTTGTACACTGTTCCGGAGACAGCTTCCCCTTTTGCTCATTTTCGGAATTCTTCTTTAAAAATTCAATAATAACTTTTGTTACACGATGATCAGTAAGTGCGATTTTTGTCGAAGAAAGCAAATTATTTATTTCAAATATAGTATGCCTCCCTATATCGGTCCTTGAAACTGAATCTAAAGACAGTAAGCATTCTACCGGAATGGTTAAATTGACGAATATTTTAATTAACAGCTCTATTGTTTTACCATCCTTGGTGTTAATTAACAGAGGTACAAGGTCTTTATTAATATTTTGTCCAAAGCTGATACTTCTGCGATATGTTCGCAAATGTTTATCTTCTGTTATGAGGTTGTGAAAAATTGACTCTAAAGCAGCTGAAAGAAAAACTTTGTTAATTCATTTATATTGTTAAATACATTTGTGTCTTTCATTCTGTTTATCGATATATTTTAAAATAAAATAAAAGTGTATAATCACATACAGTTGCAATTTTCGTTTATGTGATACCCTCCATCTGGAAGTGGAAATCCAAGGTTGCTGAAAGTGTTATGGATTTGGGGACTTCGGAGAACCCACTCCATGTTTTACCTGCAACAAAGGAACAAAACATAAGTTGGGCTAACTTGGTACCATAAAAGTGCAACAAAAATTTTGAAACAAGAAACCTGCAAAATACTTTCATGTTTTCAGGACTCGAAGGCAAAGTTTCAACTGAAAACTTTTCCACGTGTATGTAAAGTTGTGATTTCACAAGGCCGACGCGCTAGCCGAGTCCTTTTAAAGTTTAAAACTAAACGAGGCTGTTGATATTTTAGCCGAGACATGTATATGGGAGAAAACCATAAGAGAAACAATAAAAAAATAACGGTCTAGCTAGTGCGTTCCGTCCATCGTACAAGAAATAACACTTTTTAATTTTTTTACCACAAATTCATGTTTTTCTCATTAGGGTTCCGTACCTCAAAAGGAAAAACGGAACCCTTATAGGATCACTTTGTTGTCTGTCTGTCCGTCTGTCTGTCAAGAAACCTACAGGGTACTTCCCGTTGACCTAGAATCATGAAATTTGGCAGGTAGGTAGATCTTATAGCTGACATTTGGGGAAAAATCTGAAAACCGTGAATTTAGTTCACACAAAACCGTAGGGTTAGATCACACAAAAAAAAATTGTGGTCATGAACTAATAAGTAGTATTTTCAACTTTCGAAGCGAGTGACTATATCAAGTGGGGTAGGTATCATATGAAAGGTCTTCACCTGTACATTCTAAAACAGATTTTTATTTATTTTTATGCATCATAGTTTTTGAATTATCGTGCAAAATGTCGAAAAAATACGACTGTAGTAGGGAACCCTCATTACGCGAGCCTGACTCGCACTTGGCCGATTTTCTTTCTTTACTTGTGCTATCTAAGACATTGCTACCTGCCAGATTTCACGATTCTAAGTCAAGGGAATTACCCTATAGGTTTTAAAGCGAATAATGATTTGAGGCTGGTATAGTGCTGTGTTCGTCCTTGGGTTCGCAATAAACATGTCTACGTTTCGATTTAGACACTGTGTGTTGATACAAACTGTGGTTTTATTCTATGACGGACGGTCCCTGAGGTCACGAGTGCTTGCCTGCACGGTGGGCCAGGTGTGGGAACAAAAAGTGTAATTTTAAATACACATCAAAAATTGCGAACCAGCAGGAATCTAACCCGCGTCTCCTGGGATCGCGCCCGACGCGGATTCGATTCCTACCGGTTCGCAATTTTTGATGTGTATTTAAAATTATTTACAAATTTCCTTCAAGTGTAGGTAAAAACACTATAAAAATTATAAAAAAAGTGTAATGTCTTGTACGATGGTACGGAACTCTTTGTAAGCGAGTCGGTTGCCGGTTCTTTTTAATTTTTGTCTGTCTCTGTCCGTGCACGCTTCACGCTGAAACTAGGGTTTGAACGAAAGTTGCATACTTATTATACTTACTAGTGACCAAGCAAGGGGAGTTTATTACAATTTTCGTAGAGATCTCTAATTTATTTAAATACTCAGGAACAATGTAGCTTTCTAGTGTTCAGTAGTTCCAGAGATTACCTGGACAAACAAACTTACAACTACCTCTTTATTATATTACTAGATGATGCCCGCGACTTCGTCCGCCTGGATTGAGGTTTTTAAAAATCCCGTAGGAACTCTTCAATTTTCCGGGATAGCCTATGTCGTTCCCCGGAATGTAAGCTAACTCTGTACCAAATTTCATTAAAATCGGTTGAACTGTTGGGCCGTAAAAAGCTAGCAGACAGACACACACACTTTCGCATTTATAATATTAGTATGGATTATGTATAGATAGCTAATACTCCGGGTTATACAAACATTATTATGGGATAGTTTTTATACCAAAAAACAATTGGGTTTTTTCGGGAATTTTGTCGATATTATTCCATAACTCAGTCAAAATATAACCGGTTTTAACAATAATTATTTTTTCATTGCATTGTGTACCTACTAAATAAAATCTCATGTAAAAGTGCAGATCTGATGAATAGTTTCGGATCTGGAGGACGTACTCGTCATCGGCAAACAGCAAATCGAAAGCGATCAGTGTGATCAGTATAATAGTTAAGTAAAGTAAACAATACAATACAATACAAACTTCTTAACACATAACATACACATTAACAATAACTATTACACATTTTCTGAACAAATGAATGTTGCAGATAGATATTACCTAGGTATTTTATGAAATTCGCACAGTCCCCGCGCTAACCCGGTGCGGGATAGCGCGGGTGACGTGCGGGTGTGCATACCCCGATTGCCATCTCAACCTGTCGCGAACTAAACTCAAATCTCTCCTCCACGCATCGCATCACGAGTCACGTGTCCTCGTGTAATTTAATTACTCGATTATAAAATAGTTTAATGCTTCATGTTTACAATTTATCATTCAGAACATTTCAAGAGGAAGTTTGACTAGCTGATACTTCTGCTACATCGTCCGCATGGATTTAGGTTTTTACAAATCCTGTGGGAACTCTTTGATTTTCCGGGATAAAAATTTCAGCTTTTGTCATTCTCCAGGTCTTTAATTGTAACCATGCAAAAAGTCACGTCAATCCGTTGCTCCGTTGCGACGTGATTGAAGGACAAACCAACAAACACACTTTCATATTTATAATAGGTATGGGAAGTGACTACATATTGTACATATTGTAATCATCATCATCATGATCAACCCATCGCGGGCTCACTACAGAGCACGGGTCTCCTCTCAGAGTGAGAAGGGTTTTGGCCATAGTCTACCACGCTGGCCATATGCGGATTGGTAGACTTCACACACCGTTGAAATGAAATGAAATGATTGAAATAAAATGATTTATTTGTTTTAAAGGGTCTTTTTAAAATTGTGCCAGGGACCCTGAAGTAAGTTTGCAAAACCTGTATCTCAGGGTCCCCGCTCTCCCTCCTCCATCATTAACAAATAAACACTTATACAAAACTAAATTGAGTGATATGATATGAATATGAAACTTAAAAATACGTGTGTGTGTGTGTGTGTGTATGTGTATGTGTGTGTATGTGTGTGTACATATGTGTATCAGTGTGTATGTGTGTGTGAGTGTGTGTATATTTTTAATAACAAATAACAAATTTCAAATTTAACCTACCTATTTATATTCCTATAAGTAATTCTGTTTCGTCGTACCTACGTTTTTTCTTGTAACCACTTAGACAATGTTTTTTTAATATCAAACTGTTTACTAGTTGTTTATTGTACCGTTGAGAACATTATGGAGAACTCTCAGGCACGCAGGTTTCCTCACGATGTTTTCCTTCACCGTCAAAGCAAGTGATATTTTAGTTACTTAAAAAAGCACATAACTTCGAAAAGTTAGAGGTGCGTGCCCGGGATTGAACCCCCGACTTTCGATTGGAAGGCGATGTCCTAACCACTAGGCTACCACATATTTTTCATACATCATTACATATTGTAATATAACACGTCATATGGAATAGGTAAACCCACCCGGGTAATGCCGGGGCGCTGCGGGTTAACTAGTAAAGAAATAAAATTCGACGCAACACCAGATAAATACAATCCAATAATTATTGTGCCTTTAGAGTAGACTGAGTCCACGTGAGCGCGACCTACGCTCCTATAGCAGGCCACGCGAGTCACGTGTCCCGTAAACGTGCGAATCGATCGAGAAACGGCGCGGTGCGGCGCGTTCGCACGCCGCCGCGGCGGCGTGCGAACGAGCGACGACGCGACGCGACGGCGAGACGAACGAGCCCAGCGCAACTTGAGCAGTTTGTAATTTTAAAAAAAATTAAGAATATTAGCCAAGTCAATTGCTGACTAATATTCCCCTTTCCCCTCCAATCAAGCGTAAAGCTGCTAGGAGTAGGTACGACAATTAAATAGTGCAACGGGTGGGATTTGAACCCGGCGACCTTTCGGTTTTCAGTCCACTCCTTTAGCCGTTGAGCTATCGAGGCTCTTAAATATAAGCGTGATATCAAAAAAAAACCGGTCAAGTGCGAGTCAGACTCGCGCACGAATGGTTCCATACCATTATCTATAAAACACCGGCCAAGTGCGTGGCGGGCCACGCGCAGTGTAGGGTTCCGTAGTCACAATCAAATTAGCAATTAAAAACATCATATTTTACAAACGGACCTATAAATCGAAAGATGATGTTACCGCCACAGTATTTTTAAAAGACTTTCAACGATACCCCACACTATGGGGTAGTAGACGAGAAAAAAAAACCGGACAAGTGCGAGTCAGGCTCGCGCAATGAGGGTTCCGTACTACAGTCGTATTTTTTCGACATTTTGCACGATAATTCAAAAACTATGATGGATAAAAATAAATAAAAATCTGTTTTAGAATGTACAGGTGAAGACCTTTCATATGATACCCCATTTGATATAGTTATCTCACTTCAAAAGTTGAAAATACTAATTCATGACCACAATTTAATTTTTTTGTGTGATGTAACCCTAAATTCATGGTTTTCAGATTTTTCCCCAAATGTCAGCTATAAGATCTACCTACCTGCCAAATTTCATGATTCTAGGTCAACGGGAAGTTCAAATTCTGTTGACGTCAACGCGGTAGTGAAATATAAACAACAGATGACGTAGGTATATAATTCTACGGTTAATGATAAAAGTAGGTAATCTTAGGCATTTAATAAAACTAATTAATAATAGGCTACTTGACTATATGATTATTTATTATAGTATTTTGCTTAAAACAACGAAATATATCAATAACAATGATTAAAAACGCAGGATGGATATATAAATCCAATTTAAAAAAATAAAATTTTTATTTTTATTTGAAACGCAGAAAACGCTGTCAGCCATGATGTGACGTCATTAAATATGTAAACAAAGAAATGTCATTCCTATGTCACGCAGGGACTAACGTAGTATCCATATATATAAAATTTAGAGTCCTGACTAACTTATATATCAACGCACAGCCTAAACATCTAAACAGCTGGTCCTAGATACATGAAATTTGGTGAGTGTGTTCTTTGTAGGTAAAGAGAAGGTATATCCACTAGGAAAGGATTTTTTGAAATTCCACCTGAGTGGGTTAAATGGAGGTTTGAAATTTATGAAGTCCACGCGGGCGAAGTCACGAGCATAAGCTAGTTTTTATATATTTCTAAAAACTCATAGTAAACGTAAAAAAATATCGTTTTCTCTTTATAAATTTAATAAGTTATTAAGTAAGACTTACAACAAAGTGATCTTTGCAAAAATAAATTTGGGTTGAAGTCGTTAGTCATATAGGATCCCTTTAAGCAAGTCTTTGCGTGTTACGTATATTTATTTCACTGGGCACTCTAATCCACAACTTTCCTGTGGTCTTTATCGATGCGTTTTTTACATTCTCGGATGATACAATAACGATAATTACTATATTTTTCATGTAAACTAGTATAGAAGTCATGTTTATTAAACTTTGGTAGGTTATGCTCAGTATATATAATGTACTCTGTGGTTATGCTGTTGTTTACAAATGAGTGAAGGAAGACACAGCCGGAGGGCCCAAAAAAAACTATTACTTATAATTACTTTATTAAAATAAGATTAAAACTAATTTACAATACTAAGTTTTGGATTTAATGCTACGCGATGTAACAAAAGAATCAGAATGCCTTTTTGGACGTTTACAATAATTAAAGAAAACTCCAATTTGGGTCGCCATGTCGCAATAGCTGACGCTGCCACTCGTGCCTCTAGCAATATCGTAGAGTCAGCGCTCCACTTAGGGCTATGCGATATAGAGTCAGCGCTTCACCTAGAGCTATGCGATATAACTCCTCCACCCTGAGATCAGCAACTATTTGGGAAAACTGTGACAAAATGTTGCTGGAAGCTGCTCCTGAAGTCTGCCGGGGTCTCCATCTTCTTGGTGATCCTTTTCCAGATTGGGTTTCACTCCAGTCTTGACTCCAGATGTGGTTTTACATCGGCGGAAAATTATGATGCCACTAGTGAGTGCGAGTGTACTTGATAGTGTGACGTAGAATGGTATCGTCGTGTGATAATTTGAAGAAGATTCCTCTTGGCATGATGAAGTCTTCTTTGTTGCATAAGGTGTGAACTTGCGTAGGGCGTGGAAAAGATAGGATATAGTGTCGTCCATCTAGTTCTACTATGGCTTCTTGAAAGAGGGTTGTAGTGGTTATACCGCAGTTAAGGTTTGTAGTTTGGTTTTGAAGTAATTTCTGGATGCAGTCCGATGATGTTCGAAGCTTATGACTCTTCTTTTCGCAGAGGTACCATTGATTGTTGTACTTCGGGCATTCAGCCTCTATGTACAAGAACAAATGCCTGTTGGATAGGATGTAGGGAAAGGGCGGAAAGAGAGCCTGCCTGTTCCTATTTGGGAATACAGCTAGCCTATATAAATCAAAGGACTCTACTGATACTATTGGAAAATTAAAACTATAATATTGCCTAAGCTCTAGTTCTATAACATGTTCCCTGTTATAAATGATCCTAAGCTTGTCTACCATCTTATCTATACTTACAGTCGAATGATGAGTGTTAAAAGCTCTAATAAAATCTAGAGAGTTTAATAGCATTGTTATACTTAATTGCGTCTGTATAATCTGTGTTACCCGAGATGCTTTTTATTAACGACCCTAATCCGTCTATGAGACCTCGCTCTGAACGATTTGGCTCTAAGGTTTCTAGCTGGATCGACACATTGTCTAGCTTGCCGTAAAGATAATCGATTTTTAATTCATATAAAGCGAAGGTGTCATTTTCCAAGGATCTTTTAAAGTCGGGTAATTGGATCTGTAAACTTGAAACCTTGTTATCAATATGGTCGAGTCAGATATATTGTAAAAATGAATGATAGTGTATTACTAGTCTCGTTAGTCCAAGTTTAAACGGTACCTAGTAGTCCATGTCCATTTTCCAAGCTTTCAAGTCGTACTGTCTGAGTAACTGTTGCTTGAACTGTCAGGAGGGTCATTGGGATGCCAGTAGAAATAAGTGTCTTGTAACAATTTGTGACTCTTAGGAACTCGTTTGAGTCTATGTTTTGCGATTAGGTTTTTCTTTTTAGATGTATAGATATGGATTGGAAGGTCGGCTAGGACTTTATCCTGGATATACCGTGGAGCTAATTTCTGCTGGCTTACAGAAGGGTTGCCTATGCGGGTGTTGTCGCCTACGACTGTCAAATGTCTGTGGAATTTGTTGAATGGTTCGTCAGTTATGGGTATCTCTAGGATTGAGTTCTTCATACTAGTATGAGTAGTTTCTGTGGATGAACCTATTGAAATATGGTCCACCGAAGGATTTGCTATAAGAGAGCTAAACTCCTCGTTATGGATTTGTATTCGCGACAAGGCATCGGCATTGGTGTTTGCTGTACCCTTTTTATACACAACAGTAAAATTGTACTCACTTAATTTGAGCTTCCAACGGGTTAGTCGTGCGTTGGGTTCCTTCATGCTCATAACCCACTGTAGGGGTTTATGGTCGGTTATGATTTTAAATTTTCGACCAAATAAATACGGACGGAAGTACTTTGTTGCCCATACGATGGCTAACAATTCTTTCTCGATGGTGCTATAATTTAGTTCGGATTCGTTCAGAGTCCTTGAGGCGTAACAAATGGGCTTGTCAGAACCTACGGGACCTTGGGATAGTATGGCACCGATAGCAACGTTAGATGCGTCAGTAGTGAGGATAAAGTCTTTATTAAAGTCTGGGTATTGTAATATGGGATCATTAGTTAAAAGATTCTTACACTTTTCGAAACAATTAATATACTCAGAGTTCATGGTAATTTTATTTCCTTTTTTTAAACATTGCGTGAGGGGCTTAGTCAGTCGAGCAAAGTCAGGAATAAACTTGCGATAGTACCCTAATAGACCTAAAAATTGTTTTATCTCCTTAGTAGTTTTCGGGATTGGGTAGTGCTCTATAACTCGAATTTTGTCGGGGTTAGGTTTAATACCTTCCCTAGAGATAACATGGCCTAGATAAGCTGTTTCTAATTTTAAGAATTCTGATTTATCCATCTGGATCTTGAAATTGGATTCCCTCAATTTTTTAAATACCTTTTCTAAGTTAACTAAGTGTTCCTGCAAGGATGTACTAAAAACGATTATATCGTCGAGATAAACTAAGCACACGGTATTCTGTAATTCCTTAAGAACGTTATCCATTACGCGCTGGAAAGTCGATGGTGAGTTTTTCAATCCCATAGGCATGCGTAAAAATTCGTAGTGTCCGTGTTCAACATTGAACGCGGTTTTAGGGATATCCTCGGGGTGCATCTCTACTTGATAAAACCCACTAGCAAGGTCCAAAGTGGTGAAGTATTGACAGTTACCGAGTTTATCGAGAACATCCGTAATGTTCGGGATAGGGTATTTATCGTCTAAGGTCTTTTCATTTAACTTCCTAAAATCCACAACTAGCCGCCATTTTCTTTTACCGGAGGCGTCTGCCTTTTTGGGGACGACCCAAATAGGTGAACTCCATGCGGATTCCGAGGGTCTTATTATTCCCTGCTCTAACATCTTTTTAATCTGATCCCTAACCTCCTGTCTATGAACAAAGGGATATCGGTAGTTTTTACCATGTACTGGGATTTCGTCACTCGTCCTAATGCGATGCTTAATCTTATTGGTGAATGTTAACGCTTCCCCTTCGATATAAAATATATCCGCGTACCTTGAACATAGGATCTCTAAATTTGCACGTTCCTCGGGGTTCAAATGCTCTGTACGAAGTCGCGATAATACTTCTTTCGCACGGGATGATAAATTAATTTTTTGAAAACTTTCTAGGTTGTAAATTTCGGAACTAATCGTCCTATCCATGGAGAAAATAACGTCATGTGGAGTCGGGTTAAAGACCTCAATAATTCCTCGATTGTTTTTAACAGCTGTAAGGCAACTATGTATGATGCAATTTGATATTACCTGCTCGGGAATTAAAACATCGCCGTCTTGACTATTAATAGGTAACCTGAGTAGTTTTGATGAGTTCGCAGGTATTACGTCTTCGTAATAATTTAAATTGCGCGAGTTATACATTTCGATCGGGTTTACGGCATTTGCTGTGTATAATAGTCTGTCTTTAAGGTCTATTTTAGCTTCCCATTGTTCGAGTAGATCTAACCCTATGAGTCCGTCAAAGTAATTATGGAATTTGTATATAAAGAATTTCATATCGGTCATGTCGTTGAACTCTGTAAAAGTCGGTATTGTAATAGAATAGTTGTTACGAGTCGTCGCATGTACATTAGTTACTTCGAATGGGTCATACTCTGGTGAAATGTGGGGAAAGTATAAGGCTACAGCTTCTGGGCTAATAAAGGATTGGTTAGCTCCTGTGTCGATGAGTAATTTAATCGGGGGGTTATTAATTTGGATGTATGGAAGCTGCCTCTGTGTTTGGATGTTTACCTCTATTTTGGTCTTTTTAACGTTGAGACTTTCGGAAAATCCGATTGGGATTCACAGGTCGTAGGTTTTCTGTCGGGTTCTACGTCTGAGGGCTCGTTAGTCACGTCACAGTCGGTTTCGGGATAGTCGGTATAATATGTAAGGTAATAGTCGTCCAGTCCTGGGTCGTAATAGTATTCAGGATAGTCGTAGTAGTTTTCGTGGAAGTTAAATTCATGGACGTTCGTTTCGCGGGGATATGGTGCGAATCCACGGTTATTAAAGTTCGTGGGTGGTAGTTGCTTTGGTGTATAGTTAACAACTCCACTCATGGGCACTTGGGACTGATTCTGATTCCTAGGGGGAAGTCTAAATAAATTACTTTTAGGGTTATAATTGGGAGGCGGCGCACGGAACATTTGTTGCGTGCGGGTCGGCTGATGCTGATTCGGTCGACCTACCTGGTCGTGTCTCCAAGGCAGAGGTTGCTGCTGATGTGGCTGCGGGGGAACCTGCTTTTGTATTGGAGGCACAAACGGAGAAGAGTGGAATGCTTTTGGTATCGGTGGTGGGAACACCATCGGGTTCGCGGTAATGGGTTTCGGTGCCGCGTGTTTCCTATCGTTAAATGATTCATTCCTACTTTGCATGTACGTAGCATTCAACTCTTCTTGTACATATTCCAGGGCTTTTTCGATACTGTCGGGTCGCATGCAGCGAATCCGGGAGCCGAGAGGCTCTTTTAGTCCGCGTACATACGCCTGCATAGCCAGTTTCCTATAAAGGGCGCGTTTTGCCTCTACCGTTGAGGGAAGTGCCTCATGAAGTACTACGTAAGTCATGATGGTGCTGAATAGTGTTTGGCACCTTTCGTAGTACTCCTGTGGGGTACTGTTCCCTTGTGTCGCCAGGGCCAGATCATTGTAAAGCGCGGTCTCGTCGCGCTGATCCGAAAAGTTATTAATTAGGGCTGTCCTAATCCCTGCCCAGTTCTCCGCTATTCCGTTCGAGTTTATGAACCGCGCCGCTGGACCGGTGATTTTATTGAGAATACAATTAATTAAACTTAAATTAGTGAGTTCCGACCCGGGTTCGGTCCCTATGTAGTGACCTACTAGCTGGTCGCAAATACTTATGAATCTAGGTAAAACGTGTGGGTTCCCGTCGAATTCGGGGACCACGCGTACGGCCTTAAGGATAGTATCTGGATCGTGGCTTGCCATGGTGGCTTCCCTGATCGTTTCTAACTTTCTACCTATATCTAAATTAAATCTACGAGAGGTCCTACTCGATGCAGGCCCTCTTGGGTTTGATTCCCTAGGATGGAAAATCGTGGAAGCTTAAAAATAGGGGGAGTAAGGACACAGGCTAGTTCTATGTACTTACATAAACATTTCTTCTGGGCTTGAATCGATGTCTGGATTCACCTCGGCTTGTGCTTCTAGGTTCTTTGAATGTAGGAACTTCTTGAGAGTTGTCGCGATGACTACTTCTTCTTGAGTATCCTACCGACTGCGCCAGTGAAGGAAGACACAGCCGGAGGGCCCAAAAAAAACTATTACTTATAATTACTTTATTAAAATAAGATTAAAACTAATTTACAATACTAAGTTTTGGATTTAATGCTACGCGATGTAACAAAAGAATCAGAATGCCTTTTTGGACGTTTACAATAATTAAAGAAAACTCCAATTTGGGTCGCCATGTCGCAATAGCTGACGCTGCCACTCGTGCCTCTAGCAATATCGTAGAGTCAGCGCTCCACTTAGGGCTATGCGATATAGAGTCAGTGCTTCACCTAGAGCTATGCGATATAACTAATGCATGACGTCAGAGCACAGATAATCTATCGGCCAAACATGGCCGACAGTGTTTTCACCTGTCTAAGAAAAATATTTTTTTAAATTAAAGTTTTACGGTTTTTAGGGCGCAAAAAAATATAGTGTTAATTTTTTTGATATAATAGGACAAATATTAACCATTTAAGACCAACTTAAAAAAATTGTCAAGTAGCCTATTGCGCTTGGATTAATAATTTAATTTATACATTTATATAATTTAATAATTTAAGTTATATGTATAACAACAAATACTAAAAACAGAATGAAATAAATATTTAAGGGGGCCCCCATACAACAAACGATAATTTTTTGCCCATTTTAGGGTTCCGTAGTAAACAAGGAACCCTTATAGTTTCGCCATGTCCGTCCGTCTGTCCGTCCGTCCTCGGTTAATCTCAGAGACTACTAGTGCTAGAAATCTGTAATTTGGCATGTGTATAAATAGTAATCACGCCGACAAAATGGTGTAACAAAATGTTGATAAATAATTTTTTTTAGGGTAGCTCCCCTACATGTAAAGTGGGGATGATTTTTAGGGTTCCGTACCTCAAAAGGAAAAACAGAACCCTTATAGGATCACTTTGTTGTCTGTCTGTCTGTCTGTCTGTCTGTCTGTCTGTCAAGAAACCTACAGGGTACTTCCCGTGGACCTGGAATCATGAAATTTGGCAGGTAGGTAGGTATTATAGCTGATATTCGGGGACAAATCTGAAAACTGTGAATTTCTGGTTACATCACACAAAAAAATTAAATTGTGGTCATGAATTAGTATTTTCAACTTTTGAAGTGAGATAACTATATCAAATGGGGTATCATATGAAAGGTCTTCACCTGTGCATTCTAAAACAGATTTTAATTTATTTTTATGCATCATAGTTTTTGAATTATCGTGCAAAATGTCGAAAAAATACGACAGTAGTATGGAACCCTCGTTGGCCGGTTTTTTTATTCATCGTGCAAAATGTCGAAGAAATAGGGCTGTAGTACGGAACCCTCGGTGGGCGTGTATAGCTTGCACTTGGTCAGTTTTTAATGGCCTTAAATACTCAAGACTTTTTACCAACTTCATGGCTTATCATTTGCCATGAAGTAGGTGCCTACTTAGTCATTCCCAATAATATGCATAATATAGGAATTTCATATTTATCCATCTATCTATATCTGTACTAATAAATAAATTTAATTCGAACGGGCTAATCTTCTGAATGGCTGATCCTATTTCGACGGGACTTTCGCAGATAAGTAGAGGATTAACCAAGGAGTAGCATAGGTTACTTTTTTAACCAACTTTCAAAAAGGAGTTGTGTTTTTTTACCTATGTATCCCCGAGATTTCTAAACTGATTTGTATAATTTTTTTTTAATCAATAGGGAAACTTTATGACATTGTCTCATAAAAAATTTGGATTCCAACTAGTCAATCCTGATGCTGCAGGGAACCTGACCACCAAAACTGATGGGATTTAGTAACTGTCGATTATAAATTAATATTGGAGGCACCTACCAAGTAAAGACTTTATCATTAAACTCGAGGACCCAACTGCTCAACTTTGATGCTGTAAAGAATTGCATTCCTAAATCGTGGTAATTTAGAAATTGGCCTAAGTTGGTTAGAAAAAGGAACGAAAGGCTCCAAAATCCTGCTAACATTCCTATTTGCATTGGGATTTGATATCGGTATGAACCTACCTAACTTGCCAGTGGGACAGGAGTGAAGAAGGCAGGTAGAGAGGCGCGACGGGTGCCACAGATCGACGTGATTTTTGCATGGATATAGTGAAAGACCTGGAGAGTGAGATAAGCTATTCTAGCAAGCTTTATTCCGGAAAATCAAGGAGCGTCCATGGGATTTTTAACAACGTTAACAACCTAAATCTATGCGTACGAAGTTACGGGCATCAGCTAGTCTAGAATAGAATAGGTAAGACTACCTGGATGAAGCTGAGGTGGGTCAACTAGTTACATACACAGGTTGACTACATACCTAATATATTAGGATATATGTACATATTAAAAACTAAACAACCTGCTTGAATTTTATATGTAATACTAGCTTCTCGCGACTTCGTCCACATGGACTACACAAATTTCAAACCCCAATTTCACCCCCTTAGGGGTTGAATTTATAAAAATCCTTTCTTAGCGCATGCTTGTCATAATAGCTATCTGCATGCCAAATTTCAGCCCGATCTGTCCAGTAGTTTGAGCTGTGCGTTGATAGATCAGTCAGTCAGTCAGTCAGTATTTAAGACAAAGCTTTGTATTTACCTAACATTATTAGTATTACCTGAGTATGTATAAAAATAAATTGGTAAACTAGAAATATTCTATGGACAACCATGGGCTTATAATATAATGAGGGTATACCAGAAGACATGGATTTCATAGAACTTAAAAGATTTATCCTTATTAAATACTTAAATAATATATAGTTATTATCGCTTACTTTGATTTCTTGAAACTGTGTTTATGAAGACCATTAGCGTATTCTTCTGCAGGTACCTACACTTCACAAAAATCTACGTCATTCAGAACATTATAGGTTCCCTGAATGTTATCAAAGTTGGTATTATTAAACGCACCCACTTCTAGCTGTGCCTATCACTAAAGTAGGAAATTAGTAAGTATATAAACGGTTTATTTTAGTACAAATTTCAATTATGTAGGTATTTGAAATTTTAATAGATTTAGTATTATAAACGAATCGGTGTAGTCTCCACAGGTAGTCTCTCACTACTCTATGGTCTCTCAACTAAACGAACAACGAACGAAAATCACGGTCACAGAGTACATTGAATATTGATCACGGTCAATCACGGTGAAGAAGTCGGATGCACAGAGTACATTATATATACTGGTCGGATGGTCGGAATTCGGATTTCGGACCATCGGAAACATTTTTTATTTTATTTATTTTACGGCCCTGGATAACAGTCCTTTAAGGCCTCATCGGACACAGATCACTATATACCACCGACTATATACTAGATACTAGCACGGAGCACCTGTGACTAGCACCTGCTAGCACCGAATAATATTCACAGACCATTGATGTGTAATTCGGATCAACGAGGAACATGTCATGGTTAGTCCACAGATCACCTGGGCCTTGTTCTGAGGTAAAAAAAACACAATGTTTTTTTTTTAAATATTACAATAAAACTTAAAGCTAGCCCATAGATTATCTACTATATTACTAGAAATAGATGTGCGACTCTAGATTTCTTTTTCAAAGTTACGCGTGTGCTCACATCTAGAGGGCACTAAAAGCGCGCTAGGCGTGCGAGAGCGCGAAAATTTAAATGCTATTTAAATGTACTTTACTAGAATATTTTATATTTTTGGAACACGTTTTAAACAAACATTAATAATTCCATTAACGTTTGTTTAAAACATGTTTAAAAATATATATTACAAGACTATGACTCTTTGAGCTACTTAATTGTAACTATATTATAGAAAGAAAAAGGTTTTAAGGTTTTGTAAATATTTATTATCATAAATTCGTAACTAGGTAGATACATAAAATACAATAGAATAAAAAACAATACGAAGTGTATGTAAACACTATAAAATACATAACCAAATTCAAGACCCACAAGATTGTGAAATAATTAATATTCAAATAACATTTTCGGTTGACTGACTGACTGACCTATCATCGCACAGCTCAAATTACTGGACGGATCGGGCTGAAATTTGGCATGCAGATAGTTATTATGAAGTAGGCATCCGCTAAGAAAGGGTTTTTTAAAATTCAACCCCTAAGGGGGTGAAATAGGGGGTTAAAATTTGTGAAGTCCACGCGGACGAAGTCGCGAGCATAAGCTAGTTTTATCAAACGAAGTCTGTAATTCAACTACTGATTTCATTAGATTGCATAAAATAGATTATTTGCCTTTATGTGTTTGATAATATCTCAACGCCTGAATTTTTATGCTATCATTTTCAGTATCTGAATTTTTACCTTTTAAAATTTTATTTACATTATTGCACCAGCTGTGAATAATCAATTTGATCACAAAATTTATTATATAATTTTTCAAATTGACTTTGTGTGTATCACATGTTAAAAAATCAAAACTTGTACTCTGATCAACTAATAATTTTATCATTTGACTTTTGCCACTTTTCCCAGGATCATTTTTTAACATGCTTTTTAGCCTAAATGGCGGTAATTCGCCCAATCTGGCACCACTGACGGTGACTGTGGCTGTCAAATGTTTGTAATTTAAAATTACAACAATGTGCCCGCCATCTATTTACGTCTTTTATTAACTGTTATCTATTTGTTTAGCCGTGCTCGCGCTTAGATGGCACCACAAGCGAATTTCAATTTGCGATTTTTTAATGTTCTGGAGTTGCACCCCTATGAGCATAGATTATCTACCTATGAGCTAGCCTTAGGTAGGTACCGTAAAACGGGGTGAATAGGTACGAAATCTAACTTCGCATTGAAATTTACGGATGTTTTGGTACAAATTATGATGCTTTAACTGTTTGTAAGCATCTCCGGTTGTAAGAATTCTAAGGAAACATCCAAAAAATATAAAATAATGATAAATTACTGGTATATTTTAATCAAAATATATGCTGTCCCTATTTATACTTGATCCGGGGTGTAACGGAATGGCAAAGGGGTGAATAGGGAAAAAAGGTTAGGGTTGTCAAACACAAGTTAGCTCTATCCTCTAATATTACAAAACTAGCTTATGCTCGCGACTTCGTCCGACACAAATTTCAAACCCCTATTTCAACCCCTTAGGGGTTGAGTTTTCAAAAATCCTTTCTTAGCGGATGCCTATGTCTTAGTAGTTATCTTCATACCAAATGTTATTATACATGGCATAGTAGGTATCAACTCTTTAAAAAAAAGCATCCGCCGAGTTTCTTGCTGGTTGCTGGCATTCCGAATCAGTGGTTTGACGATTCAAAAATAAATAAATAAAAATATTTTTTATTTAATTAAACTGTTACAAGTAGGTAGTGTAGTTACCTATACTTGTAAAAGTTTAATTGAATAAAAAATATTTTTATTTATTTATTTATTTATCAATATTAAACAGTAAAATGCCATTTAACTAAATTTTACTAGTCGACTACACAAGAAGGAAGAATTTTTTTGAACAATTTAATTAAATATTTAAAGTGACAGCCCTGTCCCTATATAAACCTTACTGTTCCTATTTAACCTTGATTCGTTCCAATTCAGTAAGTATAGCGTTCCTATCCACCCCTTTCCCGTACCTATAATCCCCATGGCAAAGCCAAAAACACTTGGTTTCCAATTTTTTCTTTTTTACAGAAAAATATGTAACATTTAGACAAATCTGCTTTTGTGACGCCTCTTAGATAAATGTTTAATGATTTCTAATAGTTTTTCTACTGTTTTATTCTCGTACTGCGTCAAAGTAAACAAAGTTTTGAGACCTACGGCTTAGCGTGTTTTGAACAACGTTTTTGCAATGACGCTTTCGTTATTTTAATATCAATTTGTCTCTGGTTCAGTGATGCCAAATAAAAGATCAAATATTCTACTATAGGGTAAAACAATGCTACCAAAATTCTAAACTGTTTTGGGTATTATTTTTACGTTCAAATCTCATTCCCAGTTTTGTCCCTATTCACACCCCGGTTCCTATTCACCCCGTTTTACGGTACCTATCTAATTACTATATAGGTAAATCATGACCGCGTGGAATGTTGATTTTTTTTACTGGTTTTACGGCTCTGGGTTCTAGCCTTTTTGAGCCTACACAATGTTGGGTTGGAAACAATACCAAAGAATATGTAGTCGACGTTTCATAGAGGTTTCAGTGGGTTCCAATCTTTAACAAAAAACAAAAAAATATTTAAAAAAAAAACTGACTTGGCAAAACCACTGGACCTAGAATCTAGGTCCATCATAGGTCCATGTACTAAAATTCTGAGTTCTGTGGTCATAATTTTTTTGTTGATAGCGAAAGTACCGTAAAACGGGGTGAATAGGTACGAAATCTAACTTCGCATTGAAATTTACGGATGTTTTGGTACAAATTATGATGCTTTAACTGTTTGTAAGCATCTCCGGTTGTAAGAATTCTAAGGAAACATCCAAAAAATATAAAATAATGATAAATTACTGGTATATTTTAATCAAAATATATGCTGTCCCTATTTATACTTGATCCGGGGTGTAACGGAATGGCAAAGGGGTGAATAGGGAAAAAAGGTTAGGGTTGTGAAACACAAGTTAGCTCTATCCTCTAATATTACAAAACTAGCTTATGCTCGCGACTTCGTCCGACACAAATTTCAAACCCCTATTTCAACCCCTTAGGGGTTGAGTTTTCAAAAATACTTTCTTAGCGGATGCCTATGTCTTAATAGTTATCTTCATACCAAATGTTATTATACATGGCATAGTAGGTATCAAATCTTTAAAAAAAAGCAACCGCCGAGTTTCTTGCTGGTTGCTGGCATTCCGAATCAGTGGTTTGACGATTCAAAAATAAATAAATAAAAATATTTTTTATTTAATTAAACTGTTACAAGTAGGTAGTGTAGTTACCTATACTTGTAAAAGTTTAATTGAATAAAAAATATTTTTATTTATTTATTTATTTATCAATATTAAACAGTAAAATGCCATTTAACTAAATTTTACTAGTCGACTACACAAGAAGGAAGAATTTTTTTGAACAATTTAATTAAATATTTAAAGTGACAGCCCTGTCCCTATATAAACCTTACTGTTCCTATTTAACCTTGATTCGTTCCAATTCAGTAAGTATAGCGTTCCTATCCACCCCTTTCCCGTACCTATAATCCCCATGGCAAAGCCAAAACCACTTGGTTTCCAATTTTTTCTTTTTTACAGAAAAATATGTAACATTTAGACAAATCTGCTTTTGTGACGCCTCTTAGATAAATGTTTAATGATTTCTAATAGTTTTTCTACTGTTTTATTCTCGTACTGCGTCAAAGTAAACAAAGTTTTGAGACCTACGGCCATAGGGGTGCAACTCCAGAACATTAAAAAATCGCAAATTGAAATTCGTTTGTGGTGCCATCTAAGCGCGAGCACGGCTAAACAAATAGATAACAGTTTACAAAAGACGTCAACAGATGGCGGGCACGTTGCTGTAATTTTAATGACATTAATAAATTATAACCTCTGTGATTATAACCAACTTTTCATGTTTTCGTGTGCTGTAGTAAATATTTATATTTCTGTTAAATTTATCTGACCCTGCTTTAATAACAGGACTCTATAGTCTGTATTTCCTTTCACCACCTCGATAACTATATTCTAAGGATTGATTTACGGACTCGATTCATGCCTGAACGACTGACCACGGCTACGGATTACGGACTTGTTTTTGCTTTGTGAAATGATTTTTCTGTGAATATATTTGTGCAGAAAAATGCCACGGAGATCTCGATGTGTGTCTGGATGTGACTAATTCGGTAAGTATAAAATCAGCTCACTCGTAATCTAACTCAAAATTACTTCAATGAGTCAAACTCTGTGCACCATTAAGGCACCATTACAACATTTTATCATGATACTAGGTATATACTTCCTGCGATTTCGTCCGCTCGAAAAAACTATTTTAGAAATCCCGTGAGAAGTCGAATTTTCCGGGATAAAAGTGGCCTACAAGTTACAACCGTCTGATGCAAGCTATCTCTGTACCAAACAGATTATCTGTTTGGTACAGAGATAGCGTGACCACCACTTTGTCTACGTGGATTTAGGGTTTTTGAGAATCCCATGGGAACTGTTTGATTTTTCCGTGACAAAAGAAGCCTATGTCCTTACCTGGATGCAAGCTATCTCTGTACTAACTTTCATCATATACCTACGGTTACACAAATTTACTGTAAAAAGCTAGCATACAGACAGGTTGACACACTTTTGCATTTATCATATTGCTGTGGATTATTAACTACTAATTCTGTAATTTTTTTGTTTTGTAATTAAGTGTACTTACAACATTTATTTTGAACTTTATTGACTAAGTTATTTTTATATTATAGGTATCAACTATCAACTAATTAAGTACAATAAGTAAGTATAGACTAATGCATATTTTATGTTACTATTTTTTCAGATGTTTGCATGGCTTTCCAAAACCTGGCTACTCCTCTCTATGAAACCATTTAAACAATGAAAAGAGATAGTAGGACAACATTTAGAAAGCAAGACTGATGATGAAATATATACCTAGTTACGAATTGTCAAATTTGCAATCACCAGTTTGAAGATCGTTGAAATACACCAGTTGTGGTAGTAATATGAAAGTTATGAAAAGTAAATAACCAAAAATTTTGGATTTGAGCGTTACCTATTTCACAATCTCGTGGGTCTTGAATTTGGGTATGTATTTTATGTACCTAGTTCCGAATTTATGAAAATAAAATACTTTACAAAACCTTAAAACCTTTTTATTTCTAGGTATAGTGTTTTATAATTTAGTATCTTAAAGAGTCAGTCTTGTAATATATATTTTTAAACATGTTTTAAACAAACGTTAATGGAATTATTGATATTTTTTTAAAACATGTTCATAAATATAAAATATGCTAGTAAAGTACTTTATAAATAGCATTTAAATTTTCGCGCTCTCGCACGCCTAGCGCGCTATTAGTGCCCTCTAGATGTGAGCACACGCGTAACTTTGAAAAAGAAATCTTAAGTCGCACATCTATCTCTAGTAATATAGTAGATAATCTATGCCTACGGCTTAGCGTGTTTTGAACAACGTTTTTGCAATGACGCTTTCGTTATTTTAATGTCAATTTGTCTCTGGTTCAGTGATGCCAAATAAAAGATCAAATATTCTACTATAGGGAAAAACAATGCTACCAAAATTCTAAGCTGTTTTGGGTATTATTTTTACGTTCAAATCTCATTCCCAGTTTTGTCCCTATTCACACCCCGGTTCCTATTCACCCCGTTTTACGGTACCTAGCAATCACATAGTTATACTTATAAGTGATTGATCTGTGATAGCGAACTTGTGGAGGCAAAAATTTTGTATCATTTTGTATCGTCTTGTATTTTCATTAATTCACGAATTATTTTTGTATTCTTTTAATTACTTCGTAATTAAAATTCATAATGACGTTCGATTTTCGAGATTTTGATAAAGACTCTTCAGATGATAGTAGTGACGATGGCAGTGAAATTGAGGATTCTGAAATGGAGCAAGAAGCTTTTTCTAATGGTATGATCTTATTGTAAAACATAATCAATTATTTAAACGAATCTTAAATCCTTGCGATCCGTCCGACTGAGTCGTCGTCGGGCAATTAAAAATAGATTCGTCTTCCACCGGTCGGTCTGCTATAAATTTCCATAGTGTAAAGTAATAGTATGGAAGGAAAACACTTCCTTTATTAGTCGAAACAATATTTTAAATTGCAATGTTTACATAGTACAGTACGCGGCGTTAGATAAGGTAGCTTCAAATTTAATATGATATTTTTGCCATATTATTCATTTACCAAGAGTCAGAAATAAGCTATGTACAATAGTATGTTCAGCCAATAAGCTATGTAAGCGATTCTAGTTCCATGGCTTACCCAATATTTTAAGTTTATCTTTATATATAGAGTTTGTTGATTTATTATAGGCAAAAGACTTATGATCACAAAATGCACTTTGTTATTTAGGCAGTGATGATGTTGAAAATGAAAATAATGAAGACATTCAAAACAGCTCTGATGATGAAGATGAAGTTGTGAAAGCTATTAAAGCTGAGAAAAACAAGCCTCGGGACCATCCTCCAAGCATCAAAACTGAAGATTTTATTGTAGATATTTGTTTCCATCCAGTGAAGAACTTAATAGCTATAGCAAATATAGTAGGAGATGTATTACTTTATGAGTATACTAATGATGAGACCATTTTGCGTAAAACTTTGGAATTACACCTTAAAGCCTGCAGAGATGTAGAATTTGACAATGATGGTATTACTATGTTCACTACAGCAAAGGTACAGTATTTTCTGCAGTTTAAACAGTAGATCTAAATAAAACACAGTGTTTTTACTGTTGTCATAGACTTCGAAACCATCCAACCGATTTGCCCAAACTGGTTTCATTAGAAAGTCAATAATGCGAAAATGATTTCAGAGGGTTTTTAGCATAGAATCACACCGGGTATCCGTTAGTTTTTTTTTATAGTAATCATATTGTGAGCTTGAAGAGTTATAATGAAAAGATATCACACCAATGAATCAAATGAATGAAATCTATACCATACTTATACTGAAAATTTTAGTTGAAAGAAGCTTTATAATCAACTAGATGATGCCAGCAACTCTGTCTGCGTTGATTTAAGTTTTTAAAAATACTGTAAACTCTTTGATTTCCTTTATAAAAACTAGCCTATGTCTTTCCCGGGGATGCAAGCTATCTCTGTACCAAATTTCGTCAAAATCGGTTGAACGGATGGGCGTGAAAGACTAGCAGGACACAGACACTTTTGCATTTATAATATTATTATGGAAGTATAGGAGTCCAAAACAGGTTTTTTTTTCTGTCTGCGCCTGTTTCACACTGAAACTACTGAGCGGATTTGAAGGGAACTTCGCATACTTAACAATAAGGACCAGCTATGGTCATTATCGTTGGATGCAGAATTAAAATTTCTGTCAATTTGGAGTATGTAGATAAAAACTGTCATAAACCATGCATGATCAGGCATGCATACACATCAAATAAAACATACGTATTTTAGTTGTATCTCTTATTTTGCAACATTTATTTGTATTATGCTGTCTTTTAGCATGATATAAAACCAATATTCCTTTGTCCTGTGATTTGTCCATTAAAGTTAACCGTCACAGATCGAGATGGCAATCAGGGTATAAGGCGAGGGGACGTCCCGCACACCCGCACGTCACCCGCGCTCGCCCACACCGGGTTAGCGCATTGCCATTTCGATCTGTCGTATTCTGTAAGTTCACATTGGATTAAAGTGTACCAGACTGAGAAAAAATTATATTCGTTCAATATTATGTTCCAGGATAAGGCAGTCATGGGTACAGATGTAGAGACAGGACAACTGAAAACATGTTTTGAAAATGCACATGAAGATCCTGTATACAAATTGTTTCCTCTAGACTGCAATAAAATTATTTCAGGTACGTAAGTATGTGTTCCATGTCAACCATATAATTAAGAAGATCTTGGTGGATAGTGGTTAAATTGCTTTTGTAATGGAAAGGTCGATTTGAAGAATGAACCACGATGACAACTAGGCTCGTAAGATACATTCTGATGAATACTAAGTAAAATGGTGAAAGCTGATCCTTATCAAACAACCCAAGAAGCATGATCACTTTAATTTACCCGCAGAATTAACTCATTTGCACCAAATTGGCACAATGAAAAAAATTGAGAAATGAGTGTCTAATGAATTTTCTGATGTTCATAGAGGAGCATACATCGAAGCTTGCTTGGCGTTGACGAGTTAGATACATATAAAATAAAAGTCCAATGGAAACTCTTAGATTTTTTAAGATAAAAAGTAGCTTCTGTCCATCTCCGAAATGCAGTGTCTTCACTGTGCCTTTTCTCAAAATCAGTTCAGTTGTTGAGCCATGTAAAGATAACAACAGACAGACACTCACTTCGGTTTTTAATATTCCTATAAATTATTTGTTTAGTTTTTGAATACGACAGTTTAGTCCTACACAACTTTTTAACAGACTTTTAGAAAACAAGATGTTTTGTTCTTTAAAAAACTGGTTTTACCAAGCCTGGTATTAATTCTGTATTATGACTCGTTCACACATGCATCAGTCATTAACGATTCTTTATCAATATTTTTGTAATTTTTCACTATTCCGTCTGAGGGATTTGAGATTATGAGAGCAACCTAAAATAAAAACAATTCGTCCTAAAATCTAAAGATTCAGAAAACGTTGATGTGTGAACGCCTCGTTAATGACGAAAATCATAATATATTAATGTATAAAACAGGTGATGAAAGTGGTACAGTTAAATTGTGGGATCTCAGAAGACAAGATCCTATATTTACTATAAAAATTGGTGAAGAATATATTTCTGACATGATTACAAATGAAGCCCAAAAATACCTTGTGTGTACTGGCGGTGATGGAATGCTTACATCAATAGACTTAAAAGCAAGGTACATATTTTTTATTCTAGTTTGTGTGTTAGTGATTCTCTCAAATTGTAGAACTTGCGAATGCCAATAGCAAGTGTAAAGCTGTACATCAATCACCATCGACTTTACCTCATTTATGTCACAATTAGGAGAGTCTCTTTTCTTTAATGTTTAAAAACTATACTTTTAATAAACTAGACGATTTCTATTTTATTTTAATATACAAAACGGGTACTACCACGAAATAAACTTAAAATCATTAGACGATTTCTGTACATTAAAATATCATCATGAGAACCCATAGCCGGCTCACTAGTCACTACAGAGCATGGGTCTCCTCCTAGAGTGAGAAGGGTGCTGGCCATAGTCTACCACTCTGGCCAAGTGCGGATTGGCAGACTTCACACACCTTTGAGAACATTATTGGGAACCCTCAGGCATGCAGGATTCCTTACGATGTTTTCCTTCACCGTTAAAGCAAGTGGCATTGAATATTTTTTTTTATTACTTAAAACGCACATAACTCCGAAAAGTAAGAGGTGCGTGCCCGAGATTGAATAATATTCTTTATATTATATGTCGGCGCGAAGGCGTTAATAGTTAATCGTAGTCAATCAAAAGTTAAATATTACCTTGTTAACAAAGTACTAAAATAGCCTCAGAGTTTGTAAAGTTCATTAATCATAGTGAACAATTGAAAGTGATGACGAATTGTTATTGTGTGCGAGTGATTACGCATGTTTTGGTATAAATACAGGCGGGCGACGTCTCAGGAAGCATTATTGCTTGAGACGTCGTGCTGCTCGAACCTCTCGAGATTTGCAATGAAAGTAAAGTTCAAACGAGTATTGTGGTTTCATTCATAATGGATGAAGATACTGAACACAGTGACGTCAGCAATGCTGACGTCACGCTTTTTAAATATGATTCTGAAACTCTTTAGCCGTCATCAGAAGTGGGATCGACCGCTATTCCACCAGGTCGATCATTAGATTTGCTGCAGCAAAACAACCTTGACGTCGAACCTCGAAATGAAGTAAACTGTCAGTCTATTGGTTGGGGTTCCGCCTCAGTTCTACATGCAAATGATGCAGATGATGCAGACAATGTCGGAACGTATGTGTGCCCCACCTACTGAATCAAAGATCAGGCAACAGAATAAAAACGGTGTGCTACCATAATCTAAAAACTTATTATCCAAAACCCTGTGCATGACACTACTCCTTCCCCATCCTCTACGAGATCCACGAGTTCTATCCACGAGTTTATCCACGAGACTATCCACGAGACTATCCACGAGAATATCCACGAGACTATCCACGAGACTATCCACGAGACTATCCACGAGACTATCCACGAGACTATCCACGAGACTATCCACGAGACTATCCACGAGACTATCCACGAGACTATCCACGAGACTATCCACGAGACTATCCACGAGATTATCCACGAGTTTTATCCACGAGATTATCCACGAGTCTATCCACTTGTTTATCCACATCCACAAATATCCACAATAAGTGAAATCTTTCACTTATTACCCAAAGACCAGAAACATAAAAGATGTGCTGGTTTACTAAAAACATAACTAAGCATCATCTGATGCTCACAGATACCAATCTCAAAAGAAAAATAATTGTTTCAGAATCAATATCAATCGTCAGGCTGGTGCAGAGCGCGCACCGCCTGTCAGTATGGCCGTGTCGGCGCGAAGGCGTTAATAGTTAATCGTAGTCAATCAAAAGTTAAATATTACCTTGTTAACAAAGTACTAAAATAGCCTCAGAGTTTGTAAAGTTCATTAATCATAGTGAACAATTGAAAGTGATGACGAATTGTTATTGTGTGCGAGTGATTACGCATGTTTTGGTATAAATACAGGCGGGCGACGTCTCAGGAAGCATTATTGCTTGAGACGTCGTGCTGCTCGAACCTCTCGAGATTTGCAATGAAAGTAAAGTTCAAACGAGTATTGTGGTTTCATTCATAATGGATGAAGATACTGAACACAGTGACGTCAGCAATGCTGACGTCACGCTTTTTAAATATGGCTCTGAAACTCTTTAGCCGTCATATATTATTAAAATTAAAATGTGTTTTAAATGTTATAATTTTCAAATATTTTGCTTAATAAACTAAAAAACACTATGATCTATCTACTCACATAATATACTTATTTCAATAATTATCTAATCGATTTTATTTCTTTCAGCAAAATATATTCAAGATCTGAACAATATGAAACGGAATTAACTTGTATGGGATTGTTTCGCTCCGAGACAAAATTGCTGGTTGGATCTGCGGTTGGCAAATTCTACTTATTTAATTGGAAGGAGTTCGGTTTCCACAGTGATGAGTATGTTGGACAAAAACATTCAATACAATGCATGATCCCTATAACACAAAACATTGTTGTATCATCTGGTGAAGATGGGATATTACGCGCAGCGCATATGTTTCCACAGCGTCAACTGGGCATTGTTGGTCAACATAGTTTGCCAGTAGAAGCCATTGACATAAGCCATGACGGTCAATATATCGCGTCTTGTTCACATGATAATGATGTAAAGTTTTGGAATATTTCATACTTTGAATCAATCGATTCACTTATTGATGTCAATCATAAACAAAATAAAAAGAAAGATCTATCAAACAACTTACCATCGAGTAATATTAAAAATGCTTCAGATTTTTTTTCAGGATTAGTATAGTAACAATCAGTAAGAGCCTGAGCAGATGTATGACTTAGTCTGCGGAGGACAAAATCTTTCGTCACTACGGTGTTTCGTTGTACTATTAGTTCATTGATGCAGTTTAGTGATCCATTTTTGTCCTGCGCGGATAGTCCCTCATCTGAGCATGCGGTGACACTGTTTATAATTGGGATATGCCTATCTCAAAAATTAATTATTTCTAAGAAAAACCATTAAAAATTATCGAATTAACTAAAAATTACGTCAAATGTTTATAACGTCACATCTATGTATTCCTACTAGCCCCCTTACTAAGCGAGAATTTTGACGTTTGATAAAAAGTCGCTGATTCGGCTATTAGTTATCATCCCTATTGTAGCAATACATAACCCTACTCTACTCGTCTGTTTCCAGAATGGCATTACCTCGCGTCGAACTTCCCCAAACCACATTTCCAGACAGACTTTGTCAGAGTCTGTCTGTGTGGAACAACAGTATTTTCGAAACACAAGTAGTGTAAATAAATCATCGGAAATTCTTTTACATCAATACAAACTTCGTTACAGATACACACTCGATTTATTACTTTTGTACAATAATACCCTCTGTATTGTTGTACGTCGCAACGGTGCTACGGATTGACGTGATTTTTTGTATGGATATAGATAAAGACCTGGAGAGTGACATAGGATTTTATCCCGGAAAATCAGTTTCCACGGGATTTTCAAAAACCTAATTCCACGCGGACGTAGTCGCGGGCATCAGCCAGTAAGTAATAAATAAAAATAATCTTTTTGTCAACTGTACTAGACAGACCACTTACGGCATTCTTGAATCGAACGGGTAATAGTGGGTAGTACAGTGCCCGTCAAACAACTTGAATATTGACGCGATTGGCGAATGGCAGCTGGTGCACGCGATTGGTTGATCAGTCTGCGTGGATCCACGCCATTGGTTGATTAGTTGACCCTTGCTTCCTCCATTCAAGTTGTTTGCCGGGCACTATAAGTATTAACTGTAAAAGTAAAAATTAGGATTAAAATTAATATTTTGATTGATATATAGATTTTGAAAAAATTGAGTTTTCTTTATCCCGTGATATTTTTTTATTCAGATACAAGTTAGCCCTTGACTGCAATCTCACCTGGTGGTAAATAATGATGCATTCTAAGATGGAAGCGGGCTAACCTGGAAGAGTTATGGCAGGTTTTATTAAACCCACACCCCTTTGCACATAGTGCGCAATGTATGTTCTCTAAGGGCCGATTCACACCGGAACGACAGCGGCCGGCAGCAGCGCGGCAAGCACTTTCGGTGTGAAAGAATTTTAAACTTTATTTACATAATAGGCTACTTGACAATTTTTTTAAGTTGGTCTTAAATGGTTAATATTTGTCCTATTATATCAAAAAAATTAACACTATATTTTTTTGCGCCCTAAAAACCGTAAAACTTTAATTTAAAAAAATATTTTTCTTAGACAGGTGAAAACACTGTCGGCCATGTTTGGCCGATAGATTATCTGTGCTCTGACGTCATGCATTTGTAAACAACAGTATAACCACAGGGTTAACCATGGCCAAACATGGCCGACAGTGTTTTCACCTGTCTAAGAAAAATATTTTTTTAAATTAAAGTTTTACGGTTTTTAGGGCGCAAAAAAATATAGTGTTAATTTTTTTGATATAATAGGACAAATATTAACCATTTAAGACCAACTTAAAAAAATTGTCAAGTAGCCTATTAAAAGACTAGTATCGCTTGAAAAGGTCGCGCGGGCGCCGCGAGCCTCAATACTGCCCGCGGCAGAATCTGCCGGCCTCGCCGCGTCGCTGCGATGTTTTACCTGTAGTCCGGTTCAGTTGTCCGGTCGATGTTTTACCCGTAGTCCGGTTCAGTTGTCCGGTCAACCGGACTATGGATAAAATAAATTATCCATGGTACAGTTAACCGGACTATGGAACATTTTTTTTTATCCATGGTACAGTTGACCGGACCACGGAAGATCTAGTGCTTAAGCTAGATAACCTTTATGATAACATTTTATGGTCTAGTCTAAAACTATTTAATATTGACATTGATGTTCCTATTGATTGTGAATTCGATTATAAGTATTATACTAAATTCTGGAATATTATTTTCATTTTTCGCCTTACACAGAAGGTAGAGCTGAAAATATTAAGTACCTACATACTTTATTATGTCTCAACCTTTAAACTTTATTTCGAGGCAAGGTGGTACAGTACTGATACTTAATGGGCATCAACTCGCAATCCCAGTGTTACGTGGAGGGGAAAGTAGGCAACCTTTATTATTTCAACTCCTTGGAGTATATTCTTTCAGCAGATGCTCAATTTTCAGGGTTATTCCCGTTGAGTCACACCCCGTGAGTAAGAGTGTGACTCAAGTGTGTCGTTTTCAGGGTTTTCCAGGATGCTGAATCTCATGATCACATTTATTTTCAAATCCAACTGGATTTAGATTTTTTGTTAAAAGTGCAAGTCTGCCATCTTGGATTTAAAAATAAATGATATCATGAAATTCGGCATCCTGGAAACCCCTGAAAAAGACACCCATTTCTATTTTTTGTAAAAGTGCAAGTCCACCATCTTGGATTTGAAAATAAATGTCATTATCAAATTCAGCATCCTGAAAAATCCTAAAAACGACACCCGTGTCTATTTTTTGTAAAAAGTGGAAGTCCGCCACCTTGAATTTGAAAATGAATGTCATCATCAAATTCAGCATTCTAGAAAACCCTATAAACGCCCATTATTGTTTACCATAATTGGCACGTACCGGATCTTTACCTAAGACATAGACAGTAACATTTTCGTAATATTAAAAGTACATTTTTAAAACATTTTAAAATGTACTTTTAATATTATGGTCTATTATATTCCCCTAAACAAGACAACCGGACCACGTAAATATTTAATTTTTTTAGTGGCCACACTAAATTTGTATTTTTAAATCGTATATCCACGGAAAATATTTTTTTTCCGTGGTTCGGTTGACCGGACAACTGAACCGGACTACAGGTAAAAGATGGTCCGGTCAACCGGACTATGGATAAAAGAAATTATCCATGGTACAGTTAACCGGACTATGGAACATTTTTTTTTATCCATGGTACAGTTAACCGGACCACGGAAGATCTAGTGCTTAAGCTAGATAACCTTTATGATAACATTTTATGGTCTAGTAAAACTAAAACAATCTAAAACTATTTAATATTGACATTATGTTGACATTGATGTTCCTATTGATTGTGAATTCGATTATAAGTAAATACTAAATTATGGAATATTATTTTCATTTTTCGCCTTAAGCAGAAGGTAGAGCTGAAAATATTAAGTACCTACATACTTTATTATGTCTCAACTCTCAACCTTTAAACTTTATTTCGAGGAAAGGTGGTACAGTACTGATACTTAATGGGCATCAACTCGCAACCCCAGTGTTACGTGGAGGGGGAAGTAGGCAACCTTTATTATTTCAACTCCTTGGAGTATATTCTTTCAGCAGATGCTCAATTTTCAGGGTTATTCCCGTTGAGTCACAACTCACACCCCGCGAGTAAGAGTGTGACTCAAGTGTGTCGTTTTCAGGGTTTTCCAGGATGCTGAATCTCATGATCACATTTATTTTCAAATCCAACTGGATTTAGATTTTTTGTTAAAAGTGCAAGTCCGCCATCTTGGATTTGAAAATAAATGACATCATGAAATTCGGCATCCTGGAAACCCCTGAAAAAGACACCCATTTCTATTTTTTGTAAAAGTGCAGGTCCACCATCTTGGATTTGAAAATAAATGTCATTATCAAATTGAGCATCCTGGAAAATCCTGAAAACGACACCCGTGTCTATTTTTTGTAAAACGTGGAAGTCCGCCACCTTGAATTTGAAAATGAATGTCATCATCAAATTCAGCATTCTAGAAAACCCTATAAACGCCCATTATTGTTTACCATAATTGGCACGTACCGGATCTTTACCTAAGACATAGACAGTAACATTTTCGTAATATTAAAAGTACATTTTTAAATATTAAATAACATTTTTAAAACATTTTAAAATGTACTTTTAATATTATGGTCTATCAAGTATTCCCCTAAACAAGACAACCGGACCACGTAAATATTTAATTTTTTTAGTGGCCACACTAAATTTGTATTTTTAAATCGTATATCCACGGATTTTTTTTTTTCCGTGGTTCGGTTGACCGGACAACTGAACCGGACTACGGGTAAAAGATGGTCGCTGCCATTCCGGTGTGAATCGGCCCTAAAGATCATAGTGAACGTCAGGATGGCCAGTGAGGTCCTGGAAAATTGATGAAATATCTTCCAAATAATTGTACCTAAATTGTACTATTTAGTACCTACTTTTATTAAGATAATTAGTACCTTGATCAATTAAATAATAATTAAAGAATCTCATACACCGGCCATTCTGACGTCAGGTTCGCCGTTGTGTTTTTGTACCTGGCTTATAGCTACGATTATCATTTTAAAAGTTACGAAGATTAATAGTACCTACCGAAACATCCAATGCATAATGAAAATCTCACCAAAATTGCACACAAAATAATATTTGTTTCCGCGCCATACAAATATTTAAGGCTCCCCCACACAGACGCGTTATTTTTTTTTATTTTTTTTTAAATATTATAATTATTATTATTATATATTATTTGCTCTCACGCCCGTGTACAAAATAGATACATATAATAATAATACAATAAAAGCCTAAAGAGTTATAATATACATACATACATAAAAATAAATAAACCTACATAAACATTACATACATACATATTTGTACCGGGCGGAGGATTACACCCCGGCAGGGGAGACCAAACGGCCTGGGGTCAGGGCGACAGGTGAAGAAATCGGCGGACTATCCTAGCCGAATCCAGCAAGACCGCTTTTTGCATCCTGGCTGCGAGCGAACTGCCACGGAACCCCAGTCGCCTCAGATGGTGAGCGACGCTGACTGGGATCAACCCATTCGCAGATATGACGATTGGGATGATTTCAGTGGACTCCACATGCCACATGTCGGAAACCTCGTGAGCCAGATCGAGATACTTGCGCTTTTTCTCCGTCTCAGCTCTCACGAGGTTCTCGTCATACGGAATGGTGATGTCCACCAAAAACACCCTCGACTGTGCCCGGTCCACCACCACGATGTCAGGCTTATTCGCTAGAATAGTCCTGTCCGTGATGATGGACCTGTCCCAATAGAGCCGGACTCCGTCGCGCTCGAGTACCGGCACCGGTATGTACTTGTAATACGGCAACCTCTCATCCAGGAGACCGTACTTCAGAGCAAGCTCTTGGTGAAGGATTTTGGCTGCTTGGTTGTGTCTGTGCAGATACTCAGTGTTGGCAAGCGCTGAGCATCCCGAAAGAACATGTCTGAGTGACTCGCCGGGATGGCGACAAGCTCTACAGATGTCGTGAGTGCCATCCTTCAGAATGTACTTTCGGTAGTTCCGCGTCTTGACCACCTGATCATGTATCGCACAGACAAAACCCTCGGTTTCCCCGAAGAGGTCACCAAAGCGCAGCCACTGCACGGACGCTTTTTTATCTACTTATTATTATTAATTATTATTATTATTATTTAAAAAAAAATTATAGATCGATAATATCGCATGCGTTATTGCGATATCTGTTTTCAGTACATTTTGTATTAGGATGGTCATGTAGTTACACACTGCTACGATAATAACCCTGCAATAGAACTAGGACGTTGCGTTTCTCCGTCCTGCAATATTCCGATATGAGTTCTAGAATGTTTTGTATCAGGATGCAAACAACCGTACACACACTTGTAGGATGTTTGGCTTTATCGACAGTTTGAGAGTGGTTACATGACTGTATGAGTGTCCTAAAACTTTTCTATAATATGGATATCATATCATCAGATGAAGAATGCTTATTACTAACAGTAGCAATGGAAGATGACCAAAAAAGACGCCAGAAACGAAGGTATATAATACAGCGTGGAATTATCGCAATCGACATTAGCAAAACCCTAGACTTGGAATGTCATTCTAAACAATTTTCCGCGCTCTGTCGTAAGAAATATCGGACGATGAAAACGCAGCTGTGTGCAAGGAATCGGGATGCATTATCGCAATAACGCATGCGATATTATCGATCTATAATAACGCGCCTGTGTGGGGGAGCCTTAAATATTTGTATGGCGCGGAAACAAATATTATTTTGTGTGCAATTTTGATGAGATTTTCATTATGCATTGGATGTTTCTAGGTACTATTTAGGTACAATTTATCTACGTAACTTTTAGAATGATAATCGTAGCTATAAGCCAGGTACAAAAACACAACGGCGAACCTGACGTCAGAATGGCCGGTGTATGAGATTCTTTAATTATTATTTAATTGATCCAGGTACTAATTATCTTAATAAAGGTACTAAATAGTACAATTTTGGTACAATTATTTGGAAGATATTTCATCAGTTTTCCAGGACCTCACCGGCCATCCTGACGTTCACCAAAAAGTCTCATCTTATACTAATTGTACTCTATGACAAAAAGTTCATGACATCAACATTCAACACAAAATTCCAGCACTTCTAGGCTCAAAAGTGTAAGAATAGAACCCAGAGCCGTAAAGCCAGTTAAAAAAAAATTGACTGACATTAGTTAGATTTTTTGTTTTTATTTATAAGTCTGTGATTGAAATAAAAACAAATCAATTCAGAAAACTAGAGTTAACTTTCTAGAATGATTATGAAATTCTTAATCTTAGCATTGAATTTAGTATGTAGTTTAAGTTATAAAATGGATGGATATGTTGTTTACTGTCCTTGCATGGGTAAGTTTTTTCTGTCAACATAACCTCTTTGTTGGCTTTTCTTTTCGGGTTTTTATTGCAAGATACGTTCAATGGGTTATAAACGAACGAAAATTTAGATTTTTGAGCTTTCTTACTTATTCGCCTGTATTTTTTTTTGGGTTGAGATAGATATAGGCATTGCTCAAGATGAAAAAAGTAGATTAAATTTCCTTCAAAATACTAGACTGAAATAATTTTTTTGATTAAAATTTGACCAAGATATGGCCATTCAAACCTGGCTTTTTTTTGCTAAAATTGCAAATTACGTCTATATGACCATATATTAATTATATTGGTCTTGCTACGCTTTATAGCTTAAATGCCAAGTTTCAACATGAAGCATGCAAACAAAAATAAAAAATAAATTATTGTGTTGGGGTTGATATAGATCAATAATAATGTTTTTTCCGATATAATTATACCTACTTATAAATTTAAATTTGCAGGTAGGTTCGGAAATCAAGCCGACCACTTTTTAGGTGCATTGGCATTTAGTAAAGCCATCAACAGAACACTTGTTTTACCACCTTGGGTTGAATATAGATATGGAGAGGTGAAATCGATACAAGTTCCATTTGATACCTATTTTAATATTGATACTTTACATCAATACAATCATGTTATTACCATGAAGGCTTTTATGGAAAACATAGCACTAGTGACGTGGCCACCGCAAAATAGAATCTCATTTTGCTACACACAGAGAATAGGTGAAATTGATAACAGTTGCAACGCGAAATCTGGTAATCCTTTTGGCCCATTTTGGGATACTTTTGATATAGATTTTGTTAAATCTGAATTTTATGGACCTTTACACTATGATGCTCATAATAACAAAGTGATGGAAGCTTGGACTCAGAAATATCCATCGGAACAATGGCCTGTGTTAGCATTCACCGGTTTGTACAGTTTTCTCATCCCTAATATCTAAATATATAAAAGGAAAAGGTGACTGACTGGCTGATCTATCAACGCACAGCTTAAACTACTGGACAGATCGGGCGGAAATTTGGCATGCAGATAGCTATTATGACGTAGGCATCCGCTAGGAAAGGATTTTTGAAAATTCAACTAAGGGGGTGAAATAGGGGTTTGAAATTTGTGTAGTCCACGCGGACGAAGTCGCGAGCATAAGCTAGTTGTACAAATAAAATTAACAATTTAATTACAAAGTTATATAGGTTAAATTTTTTTTGACTATTTAGGTGCACCAGCAAGCTTTCCAGTTCAAGTTGAAA
The DNA here is from genome assembly GCF_902806685.2 of Maniola hyperantus. NCBI lineage: Eukaryota > Metazoa > Arthropoda > Insecta > Lepidoptera > Nymphalidae > Maniola > Maniola hyperantus. The sequence goes on along the minus strand of NC_048536.1, from coordinate 8,555,622 downwards.
ATGTACATTTACAAAAATATTTAACCTGGAGTAGTGATATTCTGAGCAGATCAAGATTATTCATTAAGAAGAATATGAGTGGTGGTGGATTTCTGGGAATACATTTAAGGAATGGCCAAGATTGGGTAAAAGCATGCCAACACGTGCCAGACAGCCCCAAATTGTTTTCAGCACCACAGTGTGTGGGATATAAAAATGAAAAAGGAAAATTAACACCATCAATGTGCCTGCCCCATAGAAGTGAAATAATAAAGTAAGAATTTGCAAAAATATTTTTTTTTAGGAGGTAATGAAATCAACTGCAAATTACGAGTAGTTAAGTGTATTAGGTATGACAGTGTCTAAGTGAGGAATTAGGCCTAGGAATAGAGAAAGAAGAATTTGTCATCTGCTGCATTGTTATCCAATGGTGGGCAAGAGGCTAAATAAAATCTTTCTCATCCTGAGAGTAGACCTGTGCTCAGTAATGGACTGGCAGTGGGTTGTGATGACTATGACTCTCCACAAAAATGTGTAGTACCTAGACGTTGTGCATGAATTTAGTTTTTATAGGATTCCGTACCCAAAGGAAGCCACCAAGTCCTCCGCCTCCGCTGTCAGTTCGCCTGTACTGTAAACTGTAATAGGTAGAGAGTTGAAATCACAGAGTACTTTGTAAATATATGAAATAGAGACCAAACTTCGAGCCTAAAATTGGAAATGCATCACAAGCGCCCCCAGATTTGAAATTTGGAACTATGGTGATTGAATCTATATCTACGTATATTATATGTAATACATAGGTCTATATACATTTATACGTATAATATAGGTACGTAGGTACTAGGTACCTATATAATCCTACTTTCTTATTATTATTCTAGATTTGGGTTACTTTGCTGATTTTTCAATCGTCAAATAACGTTGGATTTTTGATTTTGTGAGTTGTATTTGACGATTGAATAAAACTAAAGTTATTTTTAAAATAATGTAGGTATATTTTCTATACTTAATGAAAACAAAATTGATCATTTACATCGTACAATGTTTTGCTGATGACATGATTACACTATAATTTACACTAGAAGTAACTTTAATACACTCAATATGCACTAAAATAAAATACACTGACTATACCTACTAACAAATCCTGTCTTTAGTGTTCTACGCGCAGAACAAAGACAGTAAACAGTTGCGCAAATATCACTGTAGTGAACCTGACCGCATGAACTAAAGCTCAACTTAAAGGCCTCAGGCAAATTCACATTTCGCACATACCAAAAATCTTAGATTAGGTTATTTAATCCAAAAAATACAACACAACTCACGCGTCTGACATTTTCATTTATTGACTTTTGTTGCTTTTGTCAATGACCAGTGCTGCCAGTGTGATTTAGCAGTTATACAACTAAATAAAGATAAATCCAAAAAAAAATTGTTAACTTAGAAAGAATTACGAAAAAAGCTATACAAAATACTTAACTTCTTTTTTTCTTCTATTCGGCTCTTTATACTGTCGTTTTGTGATCCGCAAAAATTCCGCCAATGTAAATTTAGTAGAGAAACAACGTGATAATTGTTATTTTACTTTTTCTTTTCTTTTCTTTTGAATACAAGTTAATTACTTTTAATAAAAAATTAAATATAAAATAACGCTTTTTATAAAAGCTATCTACCACTTTAGTTGTTTTTTTTTGAGGTGGTATATAATCATGAAATAAACATACCGCCATCTATTGACGACATTGGAAAACATACGTATCACTACTGCACTCTGAACTTGAATTTTTTAATTACTTATTATAATACTGTGGCTAATTCCGTTGTACACAATCTCTAAACTAAACTAAAATGGCACGTCTAAATCTATTGCTATCCCTTTCATAATGTTGCTTGCGGAAAAGGAGAGCACTAGATTTAGACCTGTTAATTTAGTTTAGTTTAGAGATTGTGTACTAGAGAATCGGCCCTAATGTTTAATTAAAAATACTTGTTAAATAAGTAACAACCCAGAATTTTGCGTACTATGTAATTTTGTAATATAGTACACAATACATTTCCCTACTTTTTGATCTAAGTTAACGCACCCGTGAAATATTCACAATATGTATTTCTATTGCTGCTATAACAAATGATAAAAAGTTCAGAATGGCCAGCATAAAAGTATTATTAGGTACTTGAACGACGCTACAACTCGCATTTGACCGATTTTTAAGATCCTGTGAAAACTCTTTCCAACAAAAAACTAGCCTATGTCCTTCCCTGGGGGATGCAAGCTATCTCTGTACCAAATTTTGTCAAAATTGATTAAGCAATGGGCTGTAGAAAGCTAGTAGACAGACAGACATACTTTCGCATTTGTCAAAATGTTAGTATGGATTTATGATAACATTAAATGTTTTTTTAATTTCAGGCAAATTAAAAGAGCTTTTAAAAAATTCAAGGATATTAAGTATGTGTTTGTCGCCTCTGACTCAAACCACATGATTGAAGACTTACAAAGCTCTCTTATGAACTTGCAAATAACTGTACTGAAACAACATCCAAGCAATCCGCATCTAGACCTAGCTATTTTGGGACAAGCCAATCATTTTATTGGTAACTGTGTTTCATCATTCACAGCGTTTGTAAAGCGTGATAGAGATACTAAAGGATTACCTTCAGAATTTTGGTCATTTCCTGATAGGAAAAAAATTAAACATGAAGAACTTTAAGACCAGTATAGGCAATGTTTTTGAGTAAAGACTCATGTTGTTGCCCAACAAAAGCCTCAACTCATGTGGATGACATGCGAGAACTGCAGTGGAGAATACTTATATACTCTTGTACTTGACCTGCTTCTATTTATGTACTTTATTGCTCATCTCATGATATAGGATCAGTATGAAAATTATTAAAATGCTGGGGCAATTCAACATTATCAGTAAGTAGGTACCTACCTATGAAAAAGAATATTTTCATTAAAGTTGTAATATTTAGTACAAAATATAAGGGACCTACTTGAGTATTGTACTATTTTTACTGGTTAAGCTGAAAATTTTGTAATGAAAATGACAAAATATTAAAAATCCAACAGCTCTTAGATTTGTTTTAATGATCACTAGGTCACTACCCGTGAATATGTTTCATACCTCCAGTAAGTCATAATTTTTCTATTATCCAGGATCATCCACTTAGGGTGATACCTATAGAGCGCACTCTGACTTTGCTTAGACTTAAGACGGAGTTAAAACGAGACAGAGCTTTATCTCTCACATAAATCTATCTCGTATTAACTCAATCGAGTCAGAGTGTGCTCTATAGATCTCACCATCACCGGTCACCGTCCCAGTCTTTCTAGTGTCTAGTGAAATTGACAGTGAGAAACAGCAGCAAATTTTTTTAGGGACATTGTATAAGCCCCGCAAATTGCTAATGCGTGTGGTCGCCATTTAAGTGACGTCAGCATTACTGAAATTTCGAGCTGATGGTATATTTTTATTTCGGCTGACGTCATTTCGATGTCAATGAGACATGGCGGAAAATCAAAGAGTTCCCACGGGATTTTTAAAAAAACCTAATTCCACGCGAACGAAGATGATGCCCGCGGGCATCAGCTAGTATAAATCAAATAAAAGCACGAATTAATTTTTAAGGGTTTATTTAAGCTTTTACTGCATAAACTCTAGGAGGAAACAGCGATTTCTTTCTGATCTCTTTTTGAGTTTTTATCTTAGATTCGTGTTTGGTAAGTGCCTTACGCATGGCACGAGTCTTTTTAGGCCTGAGATCAAGTGGCTTATATTTCTTGTTCTTGTAATGATTTCTTAAATTGACCTTCATGTTTTGGTGGTACACGATGTAAACACGTGCAATTGCTTTTCTTACTACACGTCTGAAAAAAAAGGAAAAAAAATATCTTTTAATAACTTTAAAATCTAAAAGTAGGTACAAAAATCCATAGTAAGACCACAATTTAATAAAGTTTATGAAAGAATGAGTTAATAGTACATTACATTCCAGGCCTAAAATAAAGCGATTACTGGCTGAGTATCTTCATTTTGAAGAGACGCCTTTTAAACTAAACGATGTAGGTTGGTAATCGCTAATTTCGGCCGAGAATTGTATAGTACTTTTCTTCCAATTGCGTGGAAATATTAAAAATAATAGAAAACACAAAGGTAAAGGTATTCATATGAAAATGTATATAAAAATAAAAATATATATTGTATATTATATTCCAGTAAAAAAAATAAAAAAAAAAAATATATAAAAAAAAATTAGAATGCAAAAATCATTAGAAAAATTTAATAAGGAATTAAAAAAAATGACGAAAAATCGTTTAAAAAATAAAAATCAATGACAAAAAAAATATGTATTAGAAACTCAGACTAAGAATCAAGGAGGCTTGGCATCAAAATAATAATACCTTGTTAGAGCAAGCTAGGTGTATTTAAAGCTCTGAAGAGTAATAATATTTTGCAAATAAAACATTTATTTATTTAATAAGGACAAAACACAGTTTTTTGTCTTTGTAATAGTTTGGCTTTTTTTGTTGGGCACGTTGTAGTTTGTGCCCAACAAAACAAATATTTATTTAGTTTTCTGTTTTAAATTTAGTATTGAAGGTGTGTAGAAGCCATTGCTGTGTAAAAGTTGTGGCGAACGCAAATTATGAAACATAATCTTTCACACGTAAGTATGATTTCTTTTGTCCCTTTCGGGTATACGCGTCTGACAAGTCTCTTGATTCTTAGTCTGGGATTAGAAAAATTAAAAAACAAATTGAAAAAAAATATGATTAAAAACTTTATTAGCAGTGCCTTAAGTTTTATTTTACTTCATTTCAGGATGGTGTAAAAATGGTCTGCTAGACTAAGACTTATTGCAGTAATCACAAAACAAGTGGTACAGTCTGAACACGAGACATAATATGAATGTGTAGAGTAGGTACATAAAAAAAATTACAAAAACCGGCCAAGAGCGAGTCAGACTCGCGCACAGAGGGTTCCGTACTACAGTCGTATTTTTTTCGACATTTTGCACAATAATTCAAAATAAATTATGCATAAAAATAAATAAAACTGTTTAAGAATGTACAGGTAAATTCCTTTCATAATATGATACCCCATTTGGTATAGTTATCTTATGTTAAAAGTTGAAAATACTAATTAACTGTTCATGAACACATTTTTTTTGTGATGTAACAACAAAGTTTCAGATTTCCCCCCTTACATCTTCTGTAAGCCAAGTTTCATGATTCTAAGACAACGGGAAGTACCCTCTAGGTTTATTGACAGACAGACATACAACAAAGTGTATCCTATAAGGGTTCCAAACCAACTTCAATACTTAACCACAAACACAAACTTAAAAAAAATATATTAATTTATTACTGAATATAATAGTTATTACCTGCACAAATCTTTATCCATACTAATATTATAAATGCGAAAGTGTGTCTGTCTGTCTGTCTGCTAGCTTTTCACGGCCCAACGGTTTAACCGATTTTGATGAAATTTGGTACAGAGATAGCTTGCATCCCGGGGAAGGACATAGGCTACTTTTTATCCCGGAAAATAAAAGAGTTCCTACGGGATTTTTAAAAACCTAAATCCACGCAGACGAAGTCGCGGGAATCATCTAGTACTTTATATTTTTTGAGACACTACAATGGCACAGACACCAATAAATATTAATATAGAACTACATTATATATAATTAAAAAAAAACCAAAATTTTTAGTTGCACCGCTGATCGGCTGGTAAAAATTCTGTCAAAATAGGATCAACCATCTTAAATATTATAACCAAATAACGGCCAACCAATTTCTTCCTTCTAAATACAGAACTATTGAAATTGATTCAAATTTGATGTTATGAAGTAACACCACCAAAAAATAAGTTTAGTGAGAAAGTTCTCTATCATCAAAGGTATTTTTCCAACCTTCTATGTATTAAAATATGCTATGCTTGGTCAAAAACCTGCTGTTTACTAAGCTATTACACTGATCGTGAGCAATTTACTCTTATCCGTTGAGGAGTTCCATTATCTATCTTCGAAGATGTTTATCAGATCTTCACAAAATTTATATGGGACCACCTGGGAAGCATACCCTTTCAAACAATATAAGAATTTTACAAATTGGTTCAGGTGTTTTCAAGTAATCGGAGAACATACATAAAAAATAATAAAAATGCGACGAATTGAGAACCTCCTCCTTTTTAGAAGTCGGTTGAAAACAATCTCAGTGCAGTTTGTGTCCTTGACTGTACCTATGCAGACCATGTTTTGCGATTACTTTAGCATGACTTACCTATATGAGTGTAGTATTATAATAACAAAATCTTACATTTTGGACAGCTTTGATGCTACTCCACCGGTAACTTTTGCTACACGTAAATTAGTTAACTCCGTTTTTAACTCTTCCAGTTGTTTGAAGAGTTCCTTTTTGTCTTTAGTACGCAATTCCGAACACTTGACTTTCCCCTGTAAACAAATAACACCATGTTACAATAATCCGGTAATTCAATTAACTCTTCCATTTTTAACACTACAACTAACTCTTCAATTAAGAACATGTAATAAAGTATTTAAAAATATACTAAAAGCATTTAAATATGCATGAAGTCTTAAATCGATTATAAATATGACTTGAGTTTAGGAAAAACAAATATATTAATTATAGACTGAATACTACGATGATAATCTCTATTATCGACTTTATTTAAATAACATTTCTATGATGTTCAATAAATTTTTAGATTTCTTTTTAAAAATAAAAACACACCATTTTTGAAAACACCTTTGTCAGCAAACAGCCTGAATCAAAAGACCACAGAGTACAGACAAATTACTGATTAAGTCAGGAGTCAGCAGGGCGCTCTCGCGCACTCAGATTCGCTCAGGGCAGGAACATTTTTATGGCGGTGTCACATGCTTGCGACTAAGGAGGACTAAGACAAACAACCTCAGATTAAGAATCAAGGAGACTTGTCAGACGCGTATAGGTAGGTACCCGAAAGGGACAAAACAACAAAAGAAATACTTTTTGAAAGGTTATTTTTCATAATTTGCGTTCGCTACAACTTTAACACAGCAATGCACCATAAATGGCTCCTACACACCTTCAATACTAAATTTAAAACAAAAAATAAATAAAAACTCGTAATATTCGCAATAAATTACTATCACTAAGGTTTGTTGGGCACAAACTACAACGTGCCCAACAAAAAAAAGTCAAACTATGACAAAGAAAAAAAACTGTGTTTTTGTCTTTATCACTCTTCAGAGCTTTTCTATACACCTAGCTTGCTCTAACAAGGTACAGTGCGACAAGGCTCTCTTGGCACTTGAATGACATTGACAGGGGGGTGCTGTTGGAGAACAAAGGCTTAGAATATTCGCATTTGCGAACGCAAATTATGAACATAACCTTTCATACGTAACTAAGTATGATCATACTGATCGAAAACAGCTGAACCGATTTCGCTAATTCTTTTTTCATAATGTTCCTTGAAGTACGGGAATGGTTCTTACGGAGAGAATTTTTTTTTAAAAATCCTGAAAAAGAATCGACTGTTAGGCGGTACAAAGTTCGCTGGGGCAGCTAGTTTGCAATAAATAGGCTAGCTTTAAGTTTTATTGTATTAAAAAAAAAAAAACAATAAATTACTGCAAATTGATAAAGCGCGTGACCGCCGTTTCAGTGACATCAGCACTAGACTGAAGTTTCGAGCTAATGGTATATTTTTATATCGGCTGACGTCATTTCAATGTTAATGAGACATGGTTCCAGCGCAATAGTGATTTGCGGGACTTATATCACAAAGGTTTGAAGGGCACAGATGACAACAGTGCCCCGCAAAAAAAGCTAAACTATGACAAAGACAAAAAACTGTGTTTTGTCTTTATCACTCTTCAGAGCTTTTTTGTACACCTAGCTTGCTCTAACAAGGTACAGTGCGACAAGGCTCTCTTGGCACTTGAATGACATTGACAGGGGAGCGCTGTTGGAGAACAAAGGCTTGGAATATTCAAATAAGAACAAAGGGAACACTTGACGGCAACGTTAGTTCTGATTTTCGCCACGCGTCAAGATAGCCTTGACACACTGTATTATTATTTTGATGCCAAGTCTCCTTGATTCTTAGTCTATGTCTTTGTCATTTGTCTACTAATTTTTAACCATTACTTTACTCTATGTTTTTAACCAAAGCGTATATATACCTAATCACTACGCTAGCTTTTATTTTTATCCATTCTATCCATTTCCATATGTTAAAAGTACTCTGTGTTTTTATCGGTGCTACGCTAGTAACTACAGCAGCGCGCTAAAACCTGCATCAATCATTATTACAATCTCAATTGTTCTGATTGGCTGAATTTGTGCGATTCTTGTTGCAACAATGCATTTTGGCCAATAGTGAGCGAGCATTAAAAACTCAGAGATGATTGCGATCATGACATTGTAGCTGTAGACAACCGCGGTAGGGCCACAGCCACAGGTACACAAACACGTACATAGTTGAATAGGTAATTAGGTACCTTTTTACTATTTTCTCATGTTCGATTGTTTCATTTGTTTATTGTTTACTCATTTGTGTTGAGCAATTAGACTGTATAAACTGTAAATGATTCCAATAGGTACCTACCTATAGGTACAAAAGCCTATTTTTAAAAAACGTGTATTCTCACATTAGGGATTAAATACACAGATGAATAGTACCTAGGATTTTGACTTTGAAAATAAAGCATGAATAAAGAAAGTGTTATTAATTACAAGAAAGCTTCGGAATATTGGGCTGAGATACCAGCTACACTGGACGGAGTCCTTGGAGGTTTTGGTTTCATATCAGATATTGATATTGATGGCTCAACATTGTTCCTACAGTCAATATTATCTTCAAAGAATGCTCCAGAAACTAGATCTGCTCTCGATTGTGGCGCTGGAATTGGCAGAATTACTAAGTATTTGCTGGCACCACACTTTGACACTGTAGATGTCATTGAACCTGACGAAAAATTTATTAAATCCATAATAGATTTTGTTGGAGAGTATAAAATTAAAATGGGTAAACTATATCAAATAAGTTTGCAAATGTTTGAACCAGAGCAAAAATATGATGTAATTTGGAATCAATGGGTTTTAGGTTACTTAACTGATAAAGATTTGGTTTTGTACCTCCAATGTTGCAGGTAAATATTTCTTTTATTCTTAAGTACTTACTTATATGTTAAAGAAATTGCCAATTGAAGAATGGCATGTGACAACTTAGGTTTATGTAGCATGCAGATTATGTCTGGGTCTCTACAATTTCAATAATCACTTGATCTCATTTTAGTTGATGTAAAAGTTATAATATTATGTAATGTAAGTATGCGTGTCCACATCAAACAATCAAAATGGTTCACTTCATAAAATGGTACTCATATATTTTGTTTCAACTCTTGAATTCTATTATATTGGTAAAATGTAAAATCTCATACTAAGCACACAGAAGATAATAAATAACAGCTTGAAATTCAATTTACTTTGCTCTAAGTACAAAATTTGTAAAAAAAATAATACAAATTACTGGCCAGTCCACTGTTAGACTAATCTTCAGGTAATATAATTCACAGGTATATTGATTTCACATTTTACTATATTTACTAATAAAATGAGGTTTAAAAAATTCTTCGTTGTTTTAGAAATGCACTTTCACAAAATGGTGTTTTGATTGTTAAAGAGAATGTCACATCATCAGGTAAGACTGAAGGAGATGAAACAGATTCCTCAGTTACACGACCACTAAAGGAGTACTTAAAAATATTTAAACTAGCCAAACTCAAAAGGATAAAGCAGTGCAAACAAACAAACTTTCCAACAGGAATATACCCTGTTTACATGTTTGCGCTCATTCCTCATGATGACAATATTGAGATCTGATGTGTTTATATTTTTGGACTAACTAGTCCAAAAATATAAACACATCAGAATAATTGAAATAAGTAAGTACATAATACATCCAAGTATTTTATAATAATAAATACATAAGATTATAGAATGTTATATTTTATATTTAACTAGCTGCCCTAGCGAACTTCGTTCCGCCTAACAGTTGATTCAAATTTTTTAAATTTTTCTCTCCGTAAGAACCATCCCGGTACTTCAAGGAATATTATAAAAAAAGAATTAGCGAAATCGGTTCTGCTGTTCTCGAGATTTGCGATGAGCATCACATTAATTAGTGATTCATTTTTAGGGTTCCGTACCTCAAAAGGAAAAACGGAACCCTTATAGGATCACTTTGTTGTCTGTCTGTCTGTCTGTCTGTCCGTCTGTCTGTCAAGAAACCTACAGGGTACTTCCCGTTGACCTAGAACCATGAAATTTAGCAGGTAGGTAGATCTTATAGCTGACATTTGGGGAAAAATCTGAAAACCGTGAATTTAGGGTTAGAATACACAAAAAAAAATTAAATTGTGGTCATGAACTAATAATTAGTATTTTCAACTTTCGAAGTGAGTGACTATATCAAATGGGGTATCATATGAAAGGTCTTCACCTGTACATTCTAAAACAGATTTTATTTATTTTTATGCATCATAGTTTTTGAATTATCGTGCAAAATGTCGAAAAAATACGACTGTAGTACGGAACCCTCATTGCGCGAGCCTAACTCGCACTTGGCCGGTTTTTTATATTATAGATTTAGAGTTTAAGCAATAACCTGCCTCATTAAAAATCGGTCAAGTGCGAGCCGACTCACAAACAAAGTGTTCTGAACAATAAATAACACTATTTTTTTTTAATCTACTTGGCGGCAACTTGGTAATTTTTATTAAGTATTTGTTGTTATAGCGGCAACAGAAATACCTACATATTCTGTGAAAATTTCAATTCTACCTATTATGGTTCACAAGATACAGCCTGCAGACGGACGGACAGAAGAGGCTTAGTAATAGGCTCCCAAATCCTACGGAACTCTAAAAACACTACATTTAAAAATATTTTCAAAAAACAGACTTCCAGTCACTAAAAATAAAAAGTTCAAAAACCGGGCGCGTGTCACTAAAAGGTTTAGTGGTCTTAATATAGTTACAGCCGTACTCAGAGTCTTTTAATCGTTACTTAAGTTTACTTAAAACGAGACAGAGCTATATCTCTCGAATAAATCTGTCTCCTTTTAACTCAATCTTAAGTAACGATTAGCGACCCTGAGTACGGCGGTTAGACGTCAACCACTTAGTCGCATCTGAGTTTAGCAAGACGCGTTGAAATAGCAATAGTCGTCATTGGGGCGTAAAGAAGCGACGGAGCGGAGCTCACCAGCTTGGAGCCGCGCCGCACCCCGCGCTCGTCATCGATTTGCATTAGTGTGAGTGCTAGGTCAAACTACACAATCCATGTACGCGTTGCTAAAAAGTAGAGAGAGAGCCAGCGCGTGTCAGATCTTCGTTATTTTATAAAAGCTGAAGTTTCTCTGCATATTGTTCGCAACACGAACAGGAACGTTTGTATAAGTCAAAGTCAAAGTCAAATGATTTATTCAAAATAGGTAATTAATAACGCTTTTTGATGGTCAGATGTTAGATTTCTAAGATATAGTGGTGATAATTACGCAAACTTAAAACTAAAGCTATGAGGGTTCCAAACGCGCCCAGGTCTGAGAAGAGCCCACAACAAACTCAGCCGGGTATTATTTTTATTATCACCACTTTACAAAATTATTGAAACTTATTAGAACTATCACAATCCGTTAAGCAACTCATTCCCAAGCTTGCTTATCACTTAAATAATCCTTTACATTGTAATAGGATTTTTCAATTAGTTTACGTTTTATGAAAACTTTGAACTTGTTGAGAGACACCTCCAATATGTCTTCTGGAAGCTTATTATAAAAACTTATAGATTTTCCAATAAATGAATTGCTAACTTTACCTAGCCTGGAGGTGGGAATTACAAGTTTATTTTTATTTCTAGTACCTATTTACATAATGACAGTCACTTTTTTTCTGCAGCACAAAAATAGAATTAATATCAGCAGCACTACCCCATAATAATATACCATATGACATAATGCTGTGAAAGTAACTAAAATATACTAGTCTCGCCGTTTCTATGTCTGTCAACTGGCGAATCTTTTTTACCGCATATGCGGCAGAACTAAGTCTGTTCGATAAGTTATTTATATGAGAGCCCCATTGAAGTTTTGCATCTAACGTTATTCCTAGGAAAACAGCGGTATCCACTAAATCCAATTCCTCATTATTAAGTTGCACAGTGGTTTGTATCATGGTGGCTTTGGAAGAGAAAACAGGTAGGTACCTGTTTTCTCTTCCAAAGCCACCATTCCTATTCAAGGTAAAGAAAAATCTTACGTCAAAGTGTAGTCTTATTTTTTTTTAATTTTCTTCGAATAGTATTAAAATCACATCACGCATTACCAGACACTTAAGTGTCGTGGCAACCCCCTGCCAGGCATCATTAAACTTTAACTAGGTATCTTTAACTATCTAATATCTTTATACCTTATTGTCTAGCAGGGGGTTTCTATGATCTAAGTATGATGGGTCTGGCAATGCATGATGTGATTTCTAATATTATTCTGAAAAAAAATTACTTTATGCCTACGAAGATATTTTTTACACCGTTAATCTCCCAAAGCCACCATGATCCACACAAACGTTCCTCCCAGTGTTGGGAACAATACGTAGAGAAGCTCTCAGCTTTTATGAAATAACGTAGGTCTAGCACGCGCTGGCTCTTAGTCGAAAGGACGGTCCAGACGGACGGTTGTACCTGTGGTTGTACTCGATCGTCATTGTTATCGATTCGATGTCGAAATTGTTAGATTTGAGTTTTCCGTTATTGCTAGATTTGTTTTTCGTTGATGTTGTGTTGTTGATTTTCTTTCAATATTCACCGAATTGTTTTTATTGAGTTCGTTATCAACGTTTTGAGACTTTTACGACATTTAGAAAAATAGAAAAAATAAAAAAGGGTTCCCGCTGGATTGTTAAAAACCTAAATCCACAGGCGGGGTGGTTGGCTAACTCAGTCAGTCAGTCAATCCATTGAAGGTGCGATCTAGCATCTGTCGGTCTTAGCTCAGTGGCGACAAAAACGGACTATACGCTTCCGTGCAAAAAGTGTAAGTGTAGGTACTCGTAACCCCTTTAGTTTCTGTAATCCATGCTCGTACTAACTAAATAACTATATTTCTTTATTCTGAATTTATCTAAGTAGTTAAAAACTTTTTAGTTAATTTATTTATTTATTAAGACACTAATATAATATATAGGCCAGGCTCCATACTAAAATATTAAAAACCCTTACTTCACTAATCTGAAGACCAAACGAATTTGATACCAATCGAGAGCTGATACCTGCGGCTCTCATCAAAGCGTGGCAACCCTGGTTGCCATTCGTTTGGTTATCAGATGGGAGAAGATCGTTCTTATCTCGTTTCGCGTACTATTAGATACTTACTTTTCTGAAACTTATGCATCATATCGACGTATTGGAGATATGTCTACGTTATAGTTGTTGATTTTTATATAATTTCTTACATATTCTCGATCGTTTTCCGTTATTAAAGACCAACTCTCTAATTCTACTAATATTTCTAGGCTCATACAACTCTGAATAATTCTTTCTACCGATAACATTGTTAAAAAGTCTGATTGCATTATTCGTAATTCTTTTAAATAAATCATCGGATTAATTTCCAATATCTTGAACATAAATTCATCTGTAAGTTGAATAGCTGTTCCTATTTGGATAAATTCAACATTAATACAATTTGTCAATAGGAATAACAACTGTTCGTCGGTAAATAATGAAACACACGTCAGCTTTTTTAAATTTCTAAAGGGCAAAATTTCCAGTTTTTTTGTATACAAAGATGTATGTTGAATTAAGGTGCAATTATAAAAAGTCAAACTTTCAAGTAAAGAACACAATTGGCTTATATACATTAGTGCATTCAAATCAATTTGATCCACATGTTCAAGATGTAACTTCAGGAGGTTGCAACCTTTTACTTGAAGCACTTGTTTTATTTGGTCTGCATAAAAATCACATGATAATAATTTCAAATCAAACAATTTTTTTAATCCGATGAGTACCATCAGATCACTTTGTAAAGTATTATGAAACACGGTCATACTGCAAATGTTTGGGCACATTTCTACTGCTAACTCCAAGTGGTAGCTCGTAGCATATCTACTAACGTAGATTTTTACATTAAAAGGATAAGTTTCAGGACAATTTATGTGTATAAATTCCAAAACTTTACCAATTTCATCACATCTACCTACATCTTCTAAGCTGTGACAATGAATCAATAAATTAACAAAACCTTCCCATGTAACAAAGGTATGATACAGCTGAATAGACTTCAAACCTTTAGCTTAGTTTATTATGTCAATGCTTTTATTAGTTACAGATTTAGAACATGAAACATCTAATTTTTTAATTTTTGTACAATTTTGCACTATACACTTTAATATGTTATCTGTGCAATCGTAATTTATAATGAGATACTTAAGACAGTGCAGTTGCTTTAAAGCCGTTACGATTGACTCCTCCATGTCAGCAGTCTTCCAGCCGCCGGAAAGAGATCCTAAATTTAAATATACAAGGCCAGTTAACATATGTAGCTTTGAATAGAATACAGTACGCATCATTTTTGGTATTCTATCAATGGAAACACTAGTAAAATTTTTGGTGAACAAAACTTCAGTCATTTTTACGATAACATTCATTTGACTGACAAATTTTCCCATCGAGCCTCGAAATCCCAAAGAATTCTTTGTCTTTTCTATTAAGTCAGACAAGGCTTTGATAGCTTCATTTGCTAATTTGTCATGAAGCATCCAAGGGACATGAAAATCTAAATAAGAGCGTATATTTTCAATATACCGGTTTTAATGTTATTTGCGTTTGGTTTGGGTTTTGTTGGGCAAGTATTGCCGTGGACAACATTTGCCTTTCTGTTTGCTTTGCAATCCAATCTCCTAGTTTGGTTAGTGCCAAACATTCAAGAGTTTTTACTTTCTTATATCTCGCCATGATTAACCTGAAAAAATAAGACGCATTTTTTAAATAGCTACTTATAGCCTTTTTAATTAAGCCCTAAGAGATAAACCGAACCGATAGGTAGCTAACATTTGCCTTCGCAGTTCATAGAGAAATATGCTGATAGGATAGAAACTTGCATATTTCGTAATATTTGACTTTTAAAACCCTACCGCAAAGGATCATCTTGGAAATCATGGTTATTCCTGTTCCCCTATCTATTGCCTTATATTTAGTTGTCGGCTGGTATAAGATTACAATTAAGTAATACGATGTAAGCACAGTAGTACCTACCTGTTTACTTTAAAATCGAAGCAGTCTACGGTCTACCAAAATAATTGATAGATACGTTACCTAGTTATTAGGTAAGTATCTATTACATGTATATTTTTTGATGCATGGGACTAAAAAGAACTCTTCGATAATGGACAGGCAAAAATCACATGTTTCGCACAAGTACCTACCTATGTAAAATAAATAAATAATAACTACAAGCTAGGTTAAAAATTCTACCTTGTTAATAAAGATCGTGGGCGATGGCTTACAACTGTAACACTTGCACGTTCGACATCACACAGATCTATTTTTATCACTCCTTCAGCTCTGAATAGATACCTACTATCCAAGTAGGTACCTAATTGGTTACCTAATAAAACAGCAAGTAGATAGGTCAGAACGTTAAGTAGCAAAGCGACTTGATTATTCTTTCTTACTTATTTTTATGAACTTATGCGCGTGCGCACATGATATTTTCATCCTCCAAATCTAAAAATGAAATCTGCCAGCTGTCATTCTATTAGGTATATGTATATCGCATAGCAACATAATAGCGTGAAGTCTTTAATAATATGACAGTAAGCGCGCAGTTTCTTACCTGGGAACATATTATGATTCAGTCATTATCAACTCATTATATTTGATGAACTAGCTGATGCCCGCGACATCGTCTGTGTTGATTTAGGTTTTTAAAAATTCCACGGCAGCTCTTTGATTGTTCGGAATAAAAAGTAGCCTATGTCACTCTCCAGGTCTTTAACTATAGTCATGCAAAAAAAAACACGTAGATCCGTTGCACCCCTCGTGCCTCTCTACCTGCCTTCGTCACTCCTGTTCCCATGGCAAGTTGCATATCGAATTCAAAGCCCAATGCTAATAAGAAAATGTAAGCAGGATTTGGAAGCAAGCAGCATAGCGTCAGTTTAGTCGTTCCTTTTTCTAACCGACTTAGTAGGCCAGTTTCTAAATCACCACGATTAGGAATGATTCCTTACAGCATCAGAGTGAGGAGTTGTGTCCTCGAATTTTTTAACGATAGACACTTTACTTGTTAATACCCCCACGTCCCTCAATGTGGCTAATTCCGTTGTACACAATCTCTAAACTAAACTAAAATAGCACGTCTAAATATATTGCTATCCCTTTCATAATGTTGCTTGCGGAAAAGGATAGCACTAGATTTAGACCTGTTAATTTAGTTTAGTTTAGAGATTGTGTATAAGAGAATCGGCCCCATTTATCAATTTATAACCGACAGTTTCTTAGTCCCATCAGTTTTAGTGGTCATAGGTTCCCTACAGCATCATGATTGAGGAGTTGGAAACCAAATGTTTTATGTACCAAGGTTCCTCTATCGATTAAAAAAATTACTCAAATCGGTTCAGAAATCTTGCAGATTTTTGTGTACATAGGTAGAAAAAGTCCTTCTCCTCCTCCTTTTTTGAAAGTCGGTTAAATGTCGGTTTTACTCCTTGGATAATTCTCTATTTGTCTGTGAAAGTCCCATCAAAATAGGTTGAGGCGTTCCGAAGTTTAGCGCGTTCAAACAGACAAAATTTTTAAAAATGTTCTATTCAGTTATAATACAGTTCAAATAACCATATAAGCTTAATATGAGGTATTTATTTCGAAATTACAGACAGACACTTTATTTATTTATTAGTACCTACCTATAGATACAGTGTTAAAGCTTTGAGGAATTAATTATGTACCGTCAGTCATGCATCAACATCATTGTCAACCGATAGACATCAACTGCTGCATAGTTATAGGTATGTACTTACACACGCCACGGTCTTCGGCCGCCAGAATCTAGTGGCTCTGCGACTCGTGTGTCCACCTAGTGGGGGGGTCAGCCAACGCTGCGCTTTCCGGTGCGAGGTCGCTATTATAACAGCTTGGGAGTTGGGATCCAAACGTCTATCGGTTTTTCGAACTGTTTGCTCCGCCCATTCTACTTCAGCTTCGTAACCGGTTGAGCTTCGTCGGTTACTCACTCACTTGAACTCATTTTATCTAGTAGGTATAAGTCCCGCAAATTGCTATTGCGCTGGAACCATGTCTTATTAACATCAAAATGACGTCATTTGACGTCATCCGAAATAAAAATATGCCATCGCTCGAAACTTCAGTCTAGTGCTGACCTCGGCTAAAATGGCGGCCACGCGCATTAGCAATTTGCGGGACTTGGAACTTGTTTATAAATAATTTCAAAACGAGTCAGTCATTTCCGCGCCTGTTAATAAATATGAAGACACATTTTCAAATGTAGTATATAGTACGCGACAGGGTGGAGATGACAATCTGTCGTGGGTTTGATGTACGGGTGGTGCGGGGCGTCCCCGGCCTCAACCCCGATTGCCATCTCAACCTGTCGCGGAATATAAATTGGTTAATAATACATTTTAAAATAGAAACATGTCAATTCGCGCATTTGTAAATTGTAATAAATATGCAGACAAAATAACTTTTTAATTTTTTTGATTCGAATGACGCCTTTACAGCGCTCTAAGAATATCCGATAAGGATAAACCTGCCTGTGCCGCTGAAAGTACTATTCGGTAGAGTTCCGAATTTCAAATTATTATTAATGCTAAGAAAAAAAACAAATTATTCAGGAAGAAAGATTATTCCAAATTCAACCCAACCTTCCCATACTACCGCGGTACTCAGAGTCGCTAATCGTTACTAAGATTGAGTTTAAACGGGACAGATTTATGTGAGAGATATAGCTCGTCTCGTTTTAACTTACACTTAAGTAGTAACGTATTTAGCGACTCTGAGTACAGCTGTTAGGTTATTTTTCAGAACAGTTGTGAGGAACAATATTATTTCAATTGAAACTTATGATATGAAATGAAACTTCATACTTAACTTTCTGGACAGCTATTTGCAATACCTACTGTCCAGAAATGAAATTCCATACTTACTTTTCTGGACAGTTGTAACACTGACCGGGATGTTTAACTTTCGAACCAATCTATTGAGTATGAAATGTGCAGATTACATTTCATTTTTAGAAAAAATATTTAATTTATCAGTAGGTACCTACCTACTGATAAATTCTACCAAAATACTGCCTTATGAAAATTCAAATTATACATACAGAGGTACTTCGGTAGATAATTTAAAAAAATGTTCTTTCGGGGGGATTCTTAAATATTGCAATAAATAATAAGCACTTTTAAATCACACGTTCTTAAGGCATTAGAATAACAGGCTATAAAGAGCAAGACACTTTTTTCTTTCTTACGACAAATTAATTATTATTATTACTTATGTTATTTTATTACTAGCCTAACTGGCAATAAGGAGTATAAAAATTATTTACTGAGACAGAGTAGTTTCCTAGGGAACGTTCTGGGCCCATTTCATGTCGTGTCCGGGGCGCGCGGACTTGGCAGCCGGTCAGAGCTTCATATAATAAATCTCTAGCGTAACCACGAACTGCATAGTTTCCAAGTAGGGGGGCCAATGTAGCCAACCTGTGGTTATACAAAAGTAATGTCTCGTGCGGCGCAACGTGGTGTATGCGGTTGTGGCGGCGCGGTAGCAACAACGTGCCACTCCTGCAGGCCACACCACGCCACGCGGGGCAGGCCGAAAGTACGCTGTGCGACCACCTTGTGGATCTGCAACCGACAGCCACTGACAGTCGCATGATCCATCGGCTCTTGCGGTACGGGAGCGGTGGAAACGTGGCGCGGACCGTGGGACAGTCTATAATATCTCCTCCAGACTCCAGAGACCAAGTAACATAGGAACCGTGACAGACCACACTGAAATCTGTCAAAAGACTATCCATTGCCACGTCTCCGCCACACGTAAGGTTAACGTGCGCATATCTGTAGTATTTTTGCCGATAATTGCGTCTTCAACACCAAATATAAATCTGATCAGAATCGGCTCAAATCTGTTGAAATATATTCGACAGATTTCAGCGACCTTTGCAATGCAACATGTCTGAGGAAAACGTTTGTAGCAGTAGACAAAAGTAGCTCAAAGCGCAATCGGTGGAAGTGCAATTGGCCATAGTAGGACAAGTGTCATAACTCATAACCATAACCACTCCAAATCACAATCCAAACTGGTTATCGGCACTAAAGCGCCATAGCGATCCGCTTCTGAAGATCATAAGTAGATTGCAGCAAGTATCACGGTTTTTTTTAACTAACACAGCTATTATCGTTTCCCTAGCGTATAAGTTCCTATGTTTTGAAGAATAAATAAATTATTAAATTTTTGTACGATGGTACTGACTACTGAACACATTTTCTCCGAAACCCTAAAAATCACGAAAACGGAATAAAACATATTGCTTTCCATGCATTACACTCGAGAAAACCTTAAAAGAATGGCTTACCTGATTTGTCATTGCCACAAAAATACAGCACAAATACCAATATGCTATCCAATGAAATTGCTCTTTTATTGTGAAAGCGTCATATGTAAGCAGCTGCCAAACAATCCTTCCCAGTATGGGGATGGTGATAGCGAAATTATCACCATTCGTTTCGACAAAGTCATGCCTCGTTATTGAAGTTGGATCGATGTGATGTTCACGGAAAGGTCGTATAAAATTCTGTAAACAAGAAAAGCGTTATTAAAATTTTCTCATTCCCATAAAACGTGAGTACTAGTCAAAACAAAAAATTCTCACTACTTTTAAGCCAGACCTCGAGTGAGAGAGTCAATTTACAAATTATTATTTCCTCATTATAGACATCTTGCTTGTGCACTCCCGGTCGAGGCATGTATAGTGCTTTTCTAAAAAATGAAACAAGTAAATGATTTTAAAAAATGATTTGCAATTCGGCCTCCACTCTCAAATTAGGAGGTGTGCAATCAAATTCCATACTATCCTCACTTGAACTCATTTTATCTAGTAGGTAACTTGTTTAATCCATACTAATATTATAAATGCGAAAGTGTGTCTGTGTGTCTGTCTGCTAGCTTTTCACGGCCCAACGGTTTAACCGATTTTGATGAAATTTGGTACAGAGGTAGCTTACATCCCTGGGAAGGACATACTTTTTATCCCGGAAAATCAAAGAGTTCCCACGGGATTTAAAAAAACCTAAATCCACGCGGACGAAGTCGCGGGTATCAGCTAGTAAATAATTTAAAAACGAACAGTTAATTCGCGCCTTTCAATATGAAGACAAAAAATCTAACTTTTTAAATTTTTGCCTAATTTAACCTAACCGTAGACAAATTATTACTCTGTCTAAGCCCCTAAAGAGCGTTGTCTCTGTCACTCATACCTATATGATTAGGGATTGCAATCCCGCGGGATCCCGCATATTTGAAATAATTCACAGTAGTTCAACTTTTTGCCCCGTTTGTATGTAAGATAAAGTACTAATTTTTTGATCTTATAAGGCTATAAGATCGAAAAATTAATACTTTATCTTATTTAAAATTATGTTATAAAATCGAATTGAAACTACAGGTTTTTGTTTAAAAATCAAGTATTATTAATTAATCATATCTTACATTATGCAACAAAAATTGTTTGTTTTCTAACAAAATAACAATGAAATTATAATTAAGTATACGAGTAATTGTGTGCGAAACGGCAACGTCGTGCTCGAGCCACTCGCTTTTCTTACACAAAACTTCACGAATGTTTTAGCGGTAAATTTAAATTTGCGGGATCCCCCGATCCGCGTTTTGAAGGTGCGGGATCCAGCAGATTAATAAGTGGAGCGGGATCCCGCGGCGGGAATGCCGGATCCCGTTTTGCGGGATTGCAATCCCTATATGATGTTTTGTCGGTCTCAACGACAGAGACAGTGCTCTACAGATCTGCTAATATACTTCTAACGAGCGATGTACATTACTTTCTGCCGCGTACTGTACTTACTAAGTTTAACTTCCGAACCAATCTACAGGGTACAGGGCATAAAATGTGCACATTTCATATTTTTTTGAAAATATACCTACTTATAAAATAGGTATAAATTATTGTTTATTACAAACATCTTTTATTGATTACTAGCTTATGCTCGCTACTTCGTCCGCGTGCGTTCGTTCGTTCGTTCTTTCTTAGCGGATGCTACGTCGTAATAGCTATCTGCATGCCAAATTTCAGCCTGATCCGTCCAGTAGTTTGAGCTGCGCGTTGATAGATCAGTCAGTCAGTCAGTCACCTTTTCGTTTTATATATTCAGAAAATATTCCGATTTTTTCTTTTTGCCTACTAGTCTTATTAAAAATTCCTGGGTAGCCGAGAAGTGGTATAATATAAAGGTACTACTACTACTACTACCAAGGTACTTTCCTCCAAGGTGCTTATTAAAAATATCTACAGTATTGTTCTATGTGCTGCAACTTTCAATAGTAAATAATATTATGAACATAATATATGAAACATCAGCTCTTGCAGAAGTGGCCTACAGAACTACAGAACAGTAACTACAGAATTCTGAGATAATGCTTATTTGTTCAATACCTTTCCTATAATAGGAAGATCAACAGCTCCCCATGTGTCAGCAGCCCAGTGGACAACCCCTGAAGCAAAATCTGCTGTCAATACACCAGCTATGGCGCCCAGTAATAGAGAAGCATCTGCATGGATATATCTGGCCATGAGAAAGCCTGCACTTGCACATAATGTGCAACAGACTATAACACATACCCACTCCTGCAGCCGTTTTCCTATTAAAGGAAAAATTTGCATTTTATAATCCTACTTAATATTATAAATGTGAAAGTTTGGATGCTTGTTACTCAATCACGCAAAAACGGCTAAACGGATTTGAGTTTCCACAGGAGTTTTAAAACCTAAATGTTTTAAACCTGGGTGGATGAAGTTGGGGCATCATCTATTTGGTACACAGATAGCTTGCCCGGACGCGTATATAGGTTACTTTTAATATATATCTATAGGGATTTTTAAACCTGAAACCGCATGGACAAAGTCACAGGCATTATTTAGTAGGTACCTAATAGAACGAAAAATCCAAACCAGTTTGACCCATGCCATGCATCTTAGCAGTGAGAGAAGACTAGACAATGCAGTTAGTAAGAACTAGCTCAACTAGCCCTATGTCTAGAAAAATTCAGCAAATCTTGCCAAATGGTAGAATGGATACAAAAACCTATTACTTGCCTATTCTTACTGTAAATAGATAATTTAAATATAAAAGTTCAATAAATATTTATTGAAGGAATACATATTAAATGATGTAGGTCTAATTTTGAGTGTTACATACTCAAACGGTTGTCTGTCTATCACAGATGTTTCATTCAGAAACTATTAAAGCTATAAAGCTGAGCATGTAGTGCGCACAATACAAGTACTTAGTCCAATCTAAACGTGTCATGTGTCCAGTCTTCTTAATTCCTAAACTTACATGAAAATACCACTAACAACTAACAATATTTGGTTGTATATGCTTTATATTGAAGCACTTTTTTTGAAACAATATTTTTGGTTTCTCTGTCTGGTGAATAAGTGAGACAGTGTCCCGACGCGTGAGCAAGCCACATACAGTTGTCCATCTGAGAAGCATGGATTTTCCAAACTCAGATTTCAGTACCTTGTTTCATCAATTGGAGGAGTTGGGAGTTCAATGATGTAGTCTATCCTAGATATTTTAAATATTATTTCACCAAGAACAGTTCCTGAATCCCTATTGTTTAGGATTGCTGTCCTTATGCTCGCAACTTCGTCCGCATGGACTACACAATCATAATGGCTATCTGAATGCCAAATTTCAGCCTGATCCGTCCAGAAGTTTGAGCTGTGTGTTGATAGGTCAGTCAGTTAGTCACTTTTTTCTTTTATAATTTAGATGATACAGGAATGTGCAGTGCTCAGACAAGCTGTGAAGCGCTTATGAGCACAAATAAGGTTTTTGTTGAAGAATAAATACCTAAATAAATGACTTAGCAAATCATACATTGTATTCACATTAGCAGCATTATAACTCAAACAGCCTGTGGCCTGTCAAATATGAATAAATAATGTTCAGCAAATTATTTTTCAAGTGAAGGTTATGGGAAAGTTTTCACCTGGACTATAAAGTTCAGCGAGTTCTTGCGCGCCTCGGTGCCGCGGGCCCCATCGGGGCTTCTCTCCTACTTCACTCGGTAACTGAGTATTAGCGTTAGGATCATCTTCCGACATTGAGTGTTCCAGGATCTCACGTTCAGTTTTAACCGGTGCTAATAAAGTTGTCGCCATGGTACTGGCGTACTCAAATCGTTCACAGCTGAGCCCGCTTAGGCAGTCTCTTTTCGCCCACGGTGCTATAGGTAGAGGCAAACTCATAGTTAATTTTTATTGAATAATGACTTTAAGTTGGTCCTTACAAAAGCGTTGATTTTGATTGTTAAACATATAATCGGTTTCTCTTAACTAATAAGAACATGAACATAGTTTAATAATGTGATTGATTGATAATGATAAACAATGATAAATAACACAACACCAAAATATCATTCTAAAAGCGAGCAAAATGCCGTTATTAAGATTTTTTTCAAAGAGTTTATCACTAATCACCATTCACCGGAGTGGAGTATAATATAATCAATGCTCATGGTTTTACGGCTCTGGGTTTTAACCCTTTTGAGCTTATCAATCACTTTAAATGAAATTGAAACTCAGACTAAGGATCCTTCATCCTATGCACAGATCCTATGATCCTAGCTTTTGTCCTTACGTAGTAGTACTTCCAACTTCTTTGGTCCTAGCAGTATATAGTAGATAATCTATGGTCCTAGCCAAGATAATCTATGGTCCTAGCTATCAACCAGACTATAGAGTAAAGTCTAACTGACATTGTATATCTGTGTCGTAGATAGAGTAATAAAGGTAGATACAGGAACGTTTGCTTTCTCATTCACATTAAAATGAGAGCACAGATAAAGTAACTAATGAGATAAACAGAGATGCAGCTAACCTATTTTTGTCCCTTAAAGTGCAACTGGTTTTTTCAAGAATACATACAAGGAATGCAACTTTAGTTGCAAAACAAACTTTGAGAATTCGTGGCGTAATTGTATTTCTCATTAGTTATTTACTTGTTTTCACATAAAAAACGTTTAATACAAATATTGTTCAAAGTCAAAGTCAAAGTCAAATGATTTATTCAAAATAGGTAATAAATTACTCTTATTGATTGTCTGGTATAGTGTTAGATTTGTAAGATAATATAGTGGTGATAATTATAACGCAAACTTAAAACTAAAGCTACAAGTTGATCGGTTAGTACAAATATTGACTACTAAACAATGGTAATAATTGTCGTGTTATTCATCGTTACATCGTGCTATCGCTATCACATACACGGTTACACAGTACTTCAATCTACCTATATTACTCTTTCTACGATCTGTGTCTATTTTATATAGGACATCTCATGATTATAATGTACTCTGTGGGACAACTCTTCTTTACTCTATGGTTTTAGCATACGTTTTGACTTTTGACGTTCTTACGGTC
The DNA here is from genome assembly GCF_902806685.2 of Maniola hyperantus. Lineage (NCBI taxonomy): Eukaryota > Metazoa > Arthropoda > Insecta > Lepidoptera > Nymphalidae > Maniola > Maniola hyperantus. The sequence continues at coordinate 8,530,870 of NC_048536.1, read as the reverse complement.
TTATTATCAGCTTATCAGCCAGCGATCTAATAATTAATTAATAAATTAATTACGGACTACGAAGACTGCTGGACACTGGACTGTACTCTTAATTATTTTATTGCCTACATATTATAATGGATCTTAGAGCTGAAAAAATCGCAAAAGCCAGGCAAAAGGTAAATATTTATTACCAAACGAGATACTTATTTGCTAAAATAATAATTTTATGGGTTAGGTTATAATATGTATTCCTTTAGTTGATTCCAAATATTAACAATTTTTTTTAATTTAATACATAAACGATAAAACAATGCTAGCCTTATCTAATTACTATATAAATCATGCCCGCGTGGAATGGTGCTAAGAATACTGGCTGCATTTTTGCGCTGTGTAGCCAGGCTGATCCGTTGGGCAAAAAATGAGCCAGGCAATTTTTTCAATCAGTTTATTAATGATATTTTGTAATTTTAGCTCAAGGACCACCAGGAAAAGAAGATTATTGTTATACAAAAAGAACATTGCATAGACAAATCATCAGTACCAATTCAGGAAACAATAAATAACACTGTGTCAGTAATCACGGATAGAGTGAATCAAGATCGTTTAGAAATAACTGAAAAAGAACCTATGAAAGAAATCAATAGTGATAATAGCATAGAAAACAAATGTGACGTCAATTTAACTGAAATTTTGATTTCAACCAAAATAAATCTAGAAACACAAATCAGCAATTTAACAGACAAGTTAACACACTTGGAAACACTTTACAGATCAGAAAGTAGTAATCATGATATTGCTAAACAAAAAGTTGATTCTTTAGAACATGAACTATGCATCTTATCCAACAAATATGAAAATGCTGTACAAAAGATCTCTCATAGAGATGGAAGTTTAGCAGAATTAAATAGCCTAATCAGTAATATGAGAGATGAAAACAACAACTTAGCAGAACAATTAGAGTTTACCAAGTCTATGTTGTCAACAAAAGAAATTGAAAATACACAACTTCACCATGAGATAAGTCATTGCCAAAACCAAATAGACTTGTTGCAGCTTCAAATACAGCAGTTGACAAACAACACTTTCACTCAATCTGATCAAAGCTACAAGGCTTCTGAAGAGACACAAGCATTTGTGAAAAAAATATCTAATTTGGAGCAAACAATTGAAGCTTTACAAAAAGAAAGAGACCAAATTAATACCCATTATGAGCACTATGCTAGAGAATTAAATGAGCAGTACAAGTCAGAAGTAAAAAAAAATGAGAATCTCGCACAAGAAATACAGAACTTGTATAATAGAGAAAATAGTCTAATTGAACAGATTAGTGATATGGAGATACGTCTACAAAACTATAACATTATAAAAGAAGACAAGATTCAGGAACAAAAAAGTGAAACAGAGATGCAGAATCAATACCAGAAAACAAAAGTAAGTTGAGCTTTTAATCAAGTTTAGAAATTGGAAAATATTTTGACCATTATTTAACAAAAAAAATAGTTTTTAGGGTTGTGTACCTCAAAAGGAAATAAAGGAACCCCAATAGGATCACTTCATTGTCTGTCTGTTTGTCCATCCGTCCGCATGTCTGTCTGTTGTTTGTCAAGAAAGCCTATAGGGTACTTCCCGTTGACCTAGAATCATGAAATTTGGCAGGTAGGTAGGTGTTATAGCACGACAGCGCAACGCACCGCGTGCGAGATAGACGTGTTGTGATTGCTTCGTGTTCTCGGTGCAACGAACGGTCGGCTAGAGGCGCGCGGCCCGCGGGCGCACTTGTGCGCCTGTAGATATCGATCTATTGCGAGGCTAAGCGAGTCGGACGCTTGTTATTGAGTGACTATTGTGAGTTGTCGTGTGCTCGAAGCCGGTGCTCGGAGGTGATAACAACTTGCCCCGGCCTGGGGTAATATGGTGCCTGTGCCGTGGTGTTGTGGTATACTACGTTGCCTGTGCCTGCTGGAGACCTAGTGACACTAAGTGACCTAGGGACTGTGATAAATTAGGTTAAGATAGACTAAAGCTAGGTTAATTAAGCTAGGATAGTTAAGTTAAGCTAGGCTAGGTGTTTATATTTGTAGGCTAGGTTGTATTTGTTCCCTTGATTGCTGACCTGCATGGTTTGGCTAGCAGGTCGCCCCCCCCTTTAGGTACAGATGAATGACGGAACGAGTATGGAGACGGGTGTAGCTGCTGCTCGCAAATTGCGAAGTCAAGGAGTATTGCCGGTACCAAGAGACGACTCTCGAACCCGGAGTCCGCTCCGATCAGGCCTGGAATCGGATCCAGACTCTGAGAGCTCCAGGGCCTCATCCGTTAGCCGTGGTAGATCGAAAGGCCGAGGGCGAGGCACAGGGATCTCCCGTGCTAGAGCCAGTCTCAGAGAAGCGAAGGAAGAGGCCAAAGAGGAGGCTTTCAACCAATTCCTACGAGATCGAGTGTGTAGCAACAAGGTGTCTGAGCCTGTCTTGGACCCTGAAGAAGTTTCTTTTGAGCTCCGAAAGGAGGACCCCATCCAACTCAGCGCCGAGGAGCTGCGAGCTGCTGCAGGAAAAAGCGTAGCGAACATAGTCCAGGTTGCCTCTAAACCAGGGCACCTCAATGGCCCATACGCTAGACTCCTTAAGGACTCAGCAGCCGCTCTCCAGGGGATGGTGGATGCTCTGGCATCTAGGACTGAAGCCGAGGAAACCCGACGACTAAGAGCTGACAATGGCCGCTTACGCCAGGAGGTGGAAAACCTCAAAGCGGAGTTAAAGGCCCACCGTAGAGAGTTTAGTGAAATGAAGACGTCCATGGTGGCGGCGAACACCTCGTCCGTCCCCACCTTAAGTGAGAAACTCATTGAGGAGCTAAAGGCGTCCATTGTCACCTCAGTAGGCGTCATGCTGGATGCCCGATTCGCCGGAATCGAAGAACGACTTCTGCCTGAGAAGATGCACCGTCCACCCTTAGCAGGCGACAAACAATGTCAGGAAGTGGCAGCAACTCAGCCGGCTACTGCTCTTCCAAGTGCTCGGATGGGCCCGATGACTCGGAGTGCCACAGCGGCCTCAAATCCCACGAGTTCCGAAACAATTGCTGGACCAAGTCGAATTGAGGCAAGGGAGGTCACTGACTGGGCAACCGTCGTTAAAAAAGGGAAGAAGAGCAAGAAAGCCTCTTCATCCACTGCCAACGCCGCCACCGCCGCCCCGTCGAATGAAACTGCCGCCAAACCAACTCAGTCGGCTGTAGCAAAACTTAGGTCCCCCAAAACCGCGGCGGTCGTAATCACATTGCAGCCAGCAGCAATAGAGAAGGGGGTGACCTACGCTAAGATATTGGAACAGGCAGAGCAACAGGTCAACCTGGAAGAATTTGGCATAGGCGACGGAATAAAAATTCGCCGGGCGGCCACAGGCGCAAGACTTCTAGAGCTGCCTAAGGGTCAGACGGCGGAACAGGCTGAATTGCTAGCGAACAGGCTCCGCACGGTATTAGATGGCGTGGCTAGCGTGGTTCGCCCCTCTAAACTAGTGACCCTTAAGGTGACCGGCCTTGACGACTCTGTCACAAAAGAAAAGTTAATCGCTGCCGTCGTGCGAGTCAGCAACTGCTCCACGCAGTCGCTTAAAGTTGGAGATGTGCTATCCGGGCCTAGAGGGGTGGGTATGGCTGTCTTGCACTGCCCCATTGAGGTGGCTAAAGTGATCTCTGATGCCGGGAGGCTGCGAGTTGGCTGGAGCTCTGCTGAAGTTCAGGTGCTAGAGGAACGCCCCCTGCGCTGCTTCAAGTGCCTCGGCATTGGGCACACAAAGCCTGTCTGCCCATCCGCTGCAGACCGAGGTGACCTGTGCTTCCGGTGTGGGGGCAGCGGTCATAAATCGCTGGGATGCACAGCCTCCATGTGCTGCCTAGTGTGCAAAGACGCAGGTCTACCCTCAGATCATGTAATGGGGGGTAGGAGTTGCAACCCTCCCCCAGTAAGGAGTAAGATGGTCCTAATGTCTCAGCCTGCCACCAGCGCTGGTTGCCATCAGGCGCAAGAGGAAGCTGAAATGTCATCATGAATCAGTCGGGTCATTTAAACTTTCTCCAGTCGAACCTCAACCACTGCGCTGGGGCTCAGGATCTCCTGCAGCAGTCTATATTGGAGTGGGGAATAGATCTGGCAGTGGCCTGCGAACCATATTATATTCCTCCCCAATCACACTGGGTTGGTGACTTGGATGGCTCGGTGGCGGTTCTGACCAGAAGTAATACCGACATTCCTCTTACGGTATTAGAAAGAGGCTCCGGGTATGCGGTGGCAAAATGGGGGGAATACGTAGTGGTAGGCATTTATTTCTCGCCCAACCGCAGCCTGGCGGAATTTGAAGTCTATCTCGACTCTGTCAGGGCAGCTATCGATAGACAGTCGGGGGGGTACATCGTTGTTCTTGGTGACTTTAATGCTAAGTCCCAGGCTTGGGGAAATCCTATCACAAATGCAAGGGGTAGGGCGGTACAGATCTGGGCTCTTCTCTCGGGTCTATCCCTCCTCAATAGAGGGACGGCACATACCTGTGTGCGGCAGCAGGGGGGGTCTGTGATTGATCTTTCATTTGCAACTCCCACAGTTGCGAACAGCGTGGTTAACTGGAGAGTGGAGGAAGAGGCGGAGACTCTCTCGGATCACAATTACATCCGCTTTGAGATCTCTACCAGTCCGGGGCCGAGGAACAACCCCAGAAACTCAAGTCAGTTTCCACGCTGGTGCCTGAGTCTACTAGATCGCGATCTGGCCAAAGAGGCGGCCATTGTACGGCGGTGGTCTTCTTCCAGCAGCAATGGCAACACAAGCGTGGACGAACTTTCTGGGCAGTTGTGCAACGTCCTGAAGGACATCTGTGATGCATCCATGCCACGTACCCGACGCTGGTCCCCTCGCCGCCGCGTGTATTGGTGGTCCCCTGAAATCGCAGACCTCCGGGCAATCAGTAATAGAGCCCGCAGAGCGTATGTTCGGTACCGTAGGCGAAACGATCAGAACACGGATCTCGAGGATCAAGTGCGGAGCGTTTATCGACAGGCTAAGAAAGATCTGCAGCTAGCCATAAGTAAAGCTAAGGAGTCCGCCCGTGAAGAGATGCTAGAGACATTGAACAGGGACCCCTGGGGGCGCCCCTATCGTGTTGCGCGAAATAAACTCAGCACACAAGGCGCACCCATCACAGAGACCCTGCAGCCTGATCTCCTGTGGCGTGTAGTTGGAGAACTGTTTCCCGACTCCCAGAACCACGTCCCTCCGGCTATGTCACCCCCATTTGGGAGCCAGAATATGGACGACATCCCTCCTATCACAGAGGGAGAACTGGATTTAGCGCTCGACCGCCTACGGGCTAGAAAGACAGCACCGGGACCCGATGGTATTCCGGGCAAAGTTTTATACATTGCTCTGAAATTCCTACGGATGGAATTCAGGGAGGTGTTCGATAAATGCTTACGCACTGGACAGTTCCCGAAATCATGGAAAGAAGGAAAGTTATGCCTGTTGCGTAAAAAAGGTCGCCCGCTGGATTCCCCTTCAGCATATAGACCAATAGTTCTGCTCAGCGAGACTGGCAAGCTCTTAGAAAAGATTCTAGCCACTCGTCTCATGGAGCACCTTGAGACAGTAGGCCCGAATCTATCTGAGACGCAGTATGGATTCCGAGCAGGCCGCTCGACCCTGGATGCCCTGGATGCCTTGAAAAGTATGACCATGGAAGCAACTGATAGAGGGGAAGTGGTCCTTGCAGTCTCGCTTGACGTTGCAAATGCCTTCAATAGTCTCCCTTTCGAGACTTTACTCGAGGCACTTTGCTACCACAGAGTACCGTTGTACCTCCGGCGACTGCTGGAGTCGTACCTGCAGGACAGAGAAATCGTGTGGGAGGGAAGAAACGGGCAAATTTTCCGGCGCCGTGTCTGCAGCGGAGTTCCGCAGGGATCGGTCCTTGGCCCTGTGCTTTGGAACATTGGTTTCGACTGGCTCTTGCGGGCCCCGCTGCTTCCAGGGATGAGGCTCTTATGCTATGCGGACGACACCCTCGTCACAGCCCGTGGAAGGACATATGAAGAGGCGGCTCGATTGGCGGGGATTGGCACGTCACTGGTTGTGGATAGGATTCGGCTGCTGGGTTTGAGAGTCTCAATCTCGAAAACTGAGGCCCTCCTTTTCCATGGTCCTCGCAGAGGTCCACCACGTGGTGCACAAATCACAGTACAGGGCACAATAGTGCCAGTAAAGGCCCACATGAAATATCTGGGTCTGACCCTGGACGGACGATGGCGTTTTAAAAAGCACTTCGAGCTTTTAGGCACTAAGCTTGTTAATGCCGCCGCCGCTTTAGGAAGACTGTTGCCTAACATTGGGGGGCCAGAGTCCACCTGTAGGCGACTATACGCAGGAATTGTGAGAAGCATGGCACTGTATGGGGCGCCAATATGGATACATGCCCTGACTCCACAAAACAAGATGCTTCTGCGGAGACCACAAAGAATCATCGCGGTTCGAGCAATTCGTGGGTATCGCACGGTATCTTGGACAGCCGCAACTCTTCTGGCGGGTGACCCACCCTGGGAACTCCAGGCTGAGGTGCTCACCGAGATATACCGCTACCGTGCGGTCACGAGGGCCCGGGGAGAGCGACCAGAGGCGGAGGAGAACCGCTCAATAAGAGCCCTGGCTAGTGCAGCTCTGATCCATAGATGGGAGCAGGACTTAGAGACGCCTGCCGCCGGTACCTGGTCGGTTGAAGCGATTCGGCCATACCTTGAGCGATGGCTTAAAAGGCAACATGGAGTGCTGACGTACCGGCTGGTGCAGGTGCTTACAGGGCATGGCTGTTTTGGTAAGTACCTGCATCAGATTGCGAGACGGGAGGAGACGCCGGCCTGCCACGAGTGTGGTGCACCAGAAGATACGGCACATCACACTTTGGTAGAGTGTGCGGCATGGGGACCCCAGCGGCACATCCTGTCGTCGACCCTCAGAGGAAGCCTCTCACTTTCAAATGCAATAGACGAGATGATCAGTAGTGAGACCAGCTGGGGCGTAATGGCCTCCTTCTGTGAAACTGTCATATCACTGAAGGAGGCCGCGGAGCGGGAACGAGAGCTGGACGCCGACGCCCACCCGCTCCGCAGAAGAAGACAGGGGAGGAGAAGGAGACAGTATGCTCACCTTCTCCTGCCCTAGGCATTGGGAGTAAACTTGTGCCGGCCCAACGCCAGGACGTCTCAGTCGCATCCGATATCCGGGATCCTGAGACGTCTTATACTTGACGCGGACGGCACCGCTGGGTTTTTTAGTGGGTATGCTGATGGCGGTTAAACAAACCGCGAGTGAGTCCCACATACCCGCCCTTGTGCGGCATGCCTAATAGCATTTTTACCAGCGGAAAAAAAAAAAAAAAAAAAAAAGGTGTTATAGCACAAATAAAAGAAAAAATCTGAATTTGTATTTTTAAATGCTGTAGTCGTTTCGAGTAGGTTCAATCGCAATTATGTAATATAATATTTAGTTATGTATTTTAAGTTTACGGATTGTAACCAGTTTAATGACCCAAATAAAAATAAAATTGTGGTTACATTACAAAAAAAAATGTATTCATGAACAAATAATTAGTATTTTCAATTTTCAAAGTAAGATAACTATACCAAGTGGGGTACCATATGAATAGGCTTTACCTGTACATCTCAAAAGGAAAAATGTAACCCTTTTAGGATCACTTTGTTTCTGTCTGTATATCTGTCTGTCTGTCTGCCTGTTGGTCTGTCAAGAAACCTACAGGGTACTTCCCGTTGACCTCGAATCATTAAATTTGGCATTAGGGGAAAAATTTGAAAACTGTGAATTTGTGGTTAGTTCCACACAAAAAATTAAATTGTGGACATGAACTAATAATTAGTATTTTCAATTTTCGAAGTAAGATAACTGGGAATATCATATGAAAGGGCTTCCCTTTGTATTATATAATATATAGGGACCTGTCCATTTTAAAACAGATTTTTATTCATATTTATGCATAATAGTTTTTGATTTGTCTTGCAAATAGTCGAAAAAAATGCTCAAGCATGGATCCCTCGGTGAGCGAGTTTGACTCGTACTTGGCCGGTTTTTTTAGGGTTCCGTATCTTAAAAGTGAAACGTCACTTTTACAGGATTCCTTTGTTGTCTGTATGTCTGTCTGTCTATCAAGAAATCTATGGGGTATTTCCCCTTGACCTAAGAGGCAGGTAGGTCTTAAAGCACGAGTAAATTTTTCAATGGTTTCTGGTGTGGTGGTGGCTTTTGGCTGTCCTTCGTATGGAAATGGATCATCTTCGAGGGACGTGTAGCCACGTTTAAATCCAGTTGCCCACTTTTTAACGGTTGAGATGGAAGGAGCAGAGTAATCTTTAGTCAACTTCGCATGAATTTCCTTAGGGGTTAATCTATCCAAAACGAAGAGGTTTATGACAACACAATATTCAAGTTTATCTATTTTAACGAAAAGCATGGAAGGGTCTACTGCAAAAGCTCGTGTAAACAAGAAACTTGAGAAAACAAGTTGAAACGTGTCATACGAACTACTAATGAAACATGCACCCAAGCATGAAACGTAAATTTAGGGTGATTGGAACACTATCTCTGTGTTAGGCTGAGAACTTTTCATCTCACCTTAGTAATAATGTGAATATTTCCAGGCGCAACTTACAGAATTAAACAGTAAATATGAAGAACTTCAGAAGCAGTACATGGATAGTCTTGCAAAGATTCACCAGTTAAACCAAGTCAAGGAAACAGAATGCAATCATGACAACATAAGCATTAACAAGTTGAATGCTGATATAACAAGTGATAAAATTGCAGCACAAAGAGCGACTGAACAAAATAGAAAGTTAAAATCTGATGTTGAAGACCTAGAACAAGTTATTATAAAAATGGTAAGTACCTAAAATATTTACACTAAGTAGCCCATCCAGACCATGATCTAAAATCATGATCAAATGGCAACCCCCTGCCAGACACAAACTTTTAAACTTTATTTATAACTAGCTGATGCCCACAACGTTGTCTGAGTGAAATTAGGTTTTTAAAAATCCTGTGGGAAATCTTTGATTTTCCGGGATGGAAAAGAAGCCTATGTCACTATATACATGTCTTTATCTATACCCATGCAAAAAATCACGTCAATCCGTTGTACCGTTGCGACGTGATTGAATGACAAACCAACAAACAAACACACTTTCACATTTATGATAAGGGTACTGATAATATTCTGAAGAAAATATAAAGAACTAGCTTATGCTCGCAACTTCGTCCGCGTGGACTACACAAATTTTAAACCCCTATTTCACCCCTTTAGGGGTTACATTTTTTAAAAATCCTTTCTTAGCAGATGCTAATAGCAGCATGCCAAATTTCAGCCTGCTCTGTCTAATAGTTTGAGCTGTGCATTGATAGATCAGTCAGTCAGTAACCGTTTCCTTTTATATATTTAAATTAGACTTAATAGTTTGATGCAAGATATTGTACACTTTTATTACCTGTTATCCAAACAAACATTCCTCCCAGTGTTGGGGACAATACGCAGAGAAACTTTCAGCTTTTATAAAATAACGAAGGTGTGACACGCGCTGGCTCTCTCTCTATAAGCAATGGATAATGGATATGAGTAATATGTTTGCCATAAATATTTTTTTCAATGAAATACATATTCTATTAATTTCAGGGCAAAGACAAATTAGAACTTACAGAATTGTGGACACATGAAAAACAATTAAACAAAGGATTAGCACTTAAATTAGCTGAAGTTGAAGAAAATATTAAGAATATGTTAAAACTGTTAAAAGCTAAAGATCAGGAAATGATAAGATTACAAAATGAAAATAGGGAACTAGAAAGAAAGTATGAAAATATCATGGAGCAGATTAACAAGTCACAATATGAAGATATAGAAAAAAATCACAATCACAATGACAATTCATGTCATAATCATGAAATTAATCATGAAGAAACACCAGAAGTTACATCTGAAGTAACATCTCTTGTAGACGTTAAAAACCCAATTACAAAATATGGCATGCACAGTGACAACATTATTCCAAAACAAGATGCTATGATTAAACTTCAAGAACGTTTTCTTAATATAATGGATCAAGTTGCTAATCTGTCCGATGAAAAACACAGACTGGAACATATTATACTACAATTACAAAACGAAACTGATACTATTTGCGAATATGTAGCCCTTTACCAGCAACAACGTAGTTTGTTAAAGAAACGAGAAGAAGAAAGAAGTAATCAACTAAAAATTTATCAAACAGAATGTAACAAATTGAAAAGTCATTTGGAGGAACTTCGTGATTTGCTTCTGAAGTTTGCTGGTGATCATGAAATGGAATCATATTTCAAAGAAGATCAAAGGCATAACGATTTGACAAGGGTTAAAGAATTACTTGACGAGTTACAAAACTGTTCTTTAATCAACCCAAATTTTAAAAATCTAGATTTAAACATTTTTTACCCTTGTAACTGTTGCTCTGGTCAAGTTATTGATATTTGATAATAATTTACATAACCAGTGCCCTGACTCTGAAATCCCGTGAAATCCCGTTGGCAACCTTCGGGTACGGAACTCTAAAAACCGCCCGAAAAAATTTACAATTCAAACTTAAAATTGATTGACAGATGTTTGACATCTGTGTGGTATTTACGAGGATAGCTTTAATAAAAACTTAAAACTGTAGTAGTAACTATATTTCGATGTTTTTCTTTTGAAATCAACAATTTATTAAGTTATCATTTTAAATAATGACTTTAGTTGCCTGCAAGATGATTAAAAGTAATTTATTAATGCTTAACATGAATTTAAAAACAAGTAAAATTTTGATAAAATAGCAAACTTTGTAAATGCTCATGTAATCGCACTGTATTTTATCGATAACGATACCGTAATCGACATCGAATCGTATCCTTCTATCAAACGTTCTGAATTGCACGACAAAAAAATTCGATACGAGATCGATACTGAATCGTATCGACACGGTATGTTATCGAAGTGTTCTGAATCGGCCTGCTGGGTTCGGTAATTTTTAAGGCAAAAAATTCTTAACAGTATACAAATGGTTGGAAAATGTATTTAATGTTGCAAGAAATTAAGGAAAACTTGACTCGACTGAGTAAAAGTCCCGGAAGGGGGGTGGGGGGCGTGTTTAAGGGGGGTATTCGTTTTTTACGATTTACGTCTAAACTATGCATCCTATCGAAAAAAATGTAACAGTTTGATAATTAAAAAATAACCAGCCAAGTGCGAGTCATCAGGCTCGCGCAATGAGGGCTCCGTACTACAGTCGTATTTTTTCGACATTTTGCACGATAATTCAAAAACTATGATGCATAAAAAGAAATAAAAATCTGTTTTAGATTGCACAAGTGAAGCACTTTCATATGATACCCCACTTGATATAGTTATCTTACTTCGAAATTGAAAATACAAATTTTTAGTTCATGGCCACAATTTAATTTTTTTTGTGTGATGTAACCACAAATTCACGGTTTTCAGATTTTTCCCCGAATTTCAGCTATAAGATCGGGTCGGGTACCTACCTGCCGAATTTCATGATTCTAGGTCAACGGGAAGTACCCTGTAGGTTTCTTGACAGACAGACAGACAACAAAGTGATCCTATAAGGGTTCCGTTTTTCCTTTTGAGGTACGGAACCCTAAAAATCTAAAACTTTTAGTGGACATTATCGATCATAACCTCAAAATTATTGAGAAAAAACCGGCCAAGTGCGAGTCAGGCTCGCGCACCGAAGTTGTATTTTTTCGGCATTTTGCACGATAATTCAAAAACTATGATACATAAAAATAAATAAAAATCTGTATTAAAATGCACAGGTGAAGCCCTTTTTATAATATATGATGATATCGTAAGAATTTATCGTATCTTTGGTAGGTATTTAAAACGGTAACTGCCCTGTTCTATGAGAGTGTGTCAAGTTAACTAGTTTTCAAGTAAATTCACGTGGCCTTTTTATTTATTTATTTTTTCTCGTGAGGAAAATCCATCATGGATACCACCGGCCACGGGGGTGCACAGTGGTTATGTCGGACTCCTACTGACTAAAAACCTCACGAAGTTCCACCTCACCGCTAACGACGGAGCACAAGGGACCAACAACGCCTCGTTGCTCCGCCAGCGGATGTCCGCCACAGCAGACCTACCACTGGGGAACTACGTGTTCGCAAACACCGTTAGAGGCATGCCGGAACCACAGCACGCCAACCAACCCGAGGACCACACTGAGAGACGGACCGCCCCGTGTCCATCATCAACGGATCCTCACGAGGGCTAGGGCTCGCTGGGAGGGCCATTCCCTCTCCATGTTCCCTATCCTCGACATCTCCCTCGCCCGTCACCAAACTAGACAGGCGAGAGACCGGTGGGGCAGCCAGTGTTTGGATGGGTGATGAACCGTCACCAAACTAGACGGGCGAGAGACCGGTGGGGCAGGCAGTGTTTGGATGGGTGATGAAACTTTCATAACCTAACTGGTAATGTGTGGTACAGCTTAAAAAATAAACGTTTTTCTTCTTCTTCACCAACCACCCACCACAGCCACACCCTCCGCTACTGGGGCTATGCCCCATGGGTGCGTCTACTGCGCCCTCTGCTCACTCAGAGGGACGCGCGGACAACACCCCCTCCCTGCCAGGTCAATTAGCCATGGCTAACAATATCCTATGAAGAGAAATTGTTAACCATGTTACCAGGGTACACCGGCCCAAGCGCTGCTCTTCCCCCGGAAGGGACTCGCAACACTCGGGCACACTGGGAGGTTACCTGGCTGGTACCCGAAATTCACGTGGCCTGAGTTGAGAGAGAAAAGTGACTGAGGGCTCAGTGTGCTACTTAAATACTTAATTTTATTTGTAACAGGTTTTTCAATTTTTAGCTTTTTTTGCTGTTGAACCAACTTTCGGAATCAATATCCGTCAATATCAATATTAAAGGAACCCTTTAAGAGAAGGGCGACATTTTACAAAATCTTTACGGACGGAGTCCTTTCAAAATTGATATTAGAATAATTCTAAAGGTTCTTGTGATTTCAGAAAAAAGCTGTTTTTTCCCAAATGTGTGATACTCGGGCATTTAATAAATCAATGTACTCGGGCGTTAAGGTAATCAGGGTATAATTACTCTTGACAATGATAACACCTCGCGCTTACAAACGTTAGTATAGTTCATTTGTATCACAATACTTACTGCCATTGTATCACAATGTAGCGACTATTAAGTGGAACTGCTAATAAAATATTACTTACCTACCTAGATAGTTTGATAATTTTATTAACGAAGTATATTGTATACTTGGGAAATGTTTTCAAGACATATGTATTCGTACAGCTGAACTGAACTATTCAAGGCGTTTTCATACTCTGATATAGAACAATATTCATGATCTTTTAATCACAGGAAACGTTTGTGTCGTCCCCCCGCCTCATACCCCGATTGCCATCTCAACCTGTCGCGGACTATAATTGCGCCTTACTTTTGGTACACGTAATAAATCAATACTATATTTGTTACTATACTATAGTAATTACTAATTTATTAGTTACAATACTAAAGCTAGGTTGGGTTCGGTTAGAATATAAATATTCATGTGTAGCTGTAGCGTGTAAGCTCTGTTAGGTTTTTTTATCTTTGTTTTTATGGGACTTTTGTTCGACACGGACACGCCAGCCCCATCGTAATTAATACACTTAATTTAATTAAAACGTTACGATTATGATTTTTTTCTCCCGTATCTACCATCTCCCCCCACTTCCACCCCATCTCCCTCCCCCCAACCTCCTCATTTACCTAATCTCACCCACCTCCCCTCACATCTGCTTCATCTCTCCCCACGTACCTTCCCCCCATCGGGATTGGGGAGTTAAGCCTTGAAGTTCAATGGTGTAGCCGTTGCTTGGTATAATATAAGTTCACCATCGGAAATTCCTGAATCCCCACGGCTTAGGAGTTCAGTACCTTGCATCAGGATTGAGGATGTAGTCTATGTTTGGTACCTAAAATAATATTTCATCTCACGTAGACAGTAAAAAAGCTAGACTATACTAGTACTGTGTAACCGCGTCTGAGATAGCGATAGCACGACGTAACGATGAATAACACGATAATGTACCATTGTTTAGTAGTCAATATTTGTATTAACCGATCAACAATATTTGTATTAAACGTTTTTTATGTGAAAACAAGTAAATAACTAATGAGTGAGAAATACAATGACGCCACGAATTATCAATGTTTGTTTTGCAACTAAAGTTGTAGTCCTTGAAAAAAACCGGTTACACGATAAGGGACAAAAAATAGGTTAGCTGCATCTCTGTTTATCACATTAGTAACTTTATCTGTGCTCTCTTTTTAGTGTGAATGAGAAAGCAAACGTTCCTTTGTCTAAATTTTTTATTAGATGTACGGGTAATTATTCATCCAAGGTCTACGTCATCTCACTACAGCGAGGAAATGCTAAGAGGCGCTAGTACCGTCAAGGTTTCAACAAGAAGTATCTATATTAATAAGGCGCAAGTAACACCATGAAGGAGGTTCTAATTCTTTAAATAAATAAAGTTTTTTTCGGGTGCGTTTAGAGTTCGAAGTTAACATTCTTACAAAAATAAAATATTTTTCACTTTGTGTACTGGCTTTGGAAGTCGGTTTTTAGGGTTCCATACCTCAAAAGGGAAAAACCCTTATCTCTTCGTTGTCTGTCTGTCCAGAAACCTTTAGGGAGAATAGAGAGATAAACCTATTCCCGTTGACCTAGAATCATGAAATTTAGCAGATAGGTAGGTCTTATAGCACACGTAAGGGGCAAAATTCGAAATGTGTTCATGAACAAATAATTAGTATTTTCAACTTTCAAAGTAAGATTAATATACGAAGTGGGGTATATGAAAGGGCTTTCTTTACCTGTACATTCTAAACCAGATTTTTATTTATTTTTATGCATCATAGTTTTTGATTTATCGTGCAAAATGTCGAAAAAATACGACTGTAGTACGAAGCCCTCAGTGCGTGAGTCTGTCTCACACTTGGCCGGTTTTGTGTTACTTAGACCAGCCATACACGGACAGCTTGAAGCAGTCAGGATGGACTGCCTCAAGCTGCGACTGCATATTGAACTACAGACTTTTACGTAGTACGTACGTACATACACGAACCGCTCAAGCAGTTGCAACTGCTTCGGGCGGTTGGGCGGTCAAGCAGTCGCCTTGCATACACTGACTGCTCGAGCTATCGACCGCTCTCGCACAGTTACCTCCGCCCGCGCTCCTCATTCCACGTCAAGCACGCTTCCCGCCCGCACGCGTCGTTTAAGCTGCCATCGAGCAGTTAAGCTAATTGCTCGATGGCAGCTTCAAGCTGTTGACTCTGACTGCAAGAGCGATCCGTGTATGTTGATCACTGGCTAACCGCTCGAGCAGTCCGTGTATGGCCGGCCATCTGTTTCATGAAAAAAAATCTTTCGTCTGTTTATCAGATGATGGGTGAAGTTCGTTGTATAGCGGGATCGTAGACCATATTTTTCTTCACAACTATCCACTGCCTCCACTCGCTTTTACGGGTGGTTACGGTGCTAGATAGCATTTGTCTCCCCATGGATGATTTAGTTGAAAAGAGTTTCAACTAAATCCCGTTATATGACATCACTTTGACCAAATGTTTCGGTTCCGATGGGTCACTCTCACTCATTACACACTTCAATTTTAAGCGCTGTCGAGTAGGCGCGAACATGCACGCATCCATGCGAGGACGTGCGGCTGCCGCCCAGCGCCACGGGTTGTTGAGCCCCGGGCACCGCGTGGTGCATTAATATTAAAGTGGGTCTGCCCGCTGCCGATTACTTTATTTAAAAAACGACAGTAAAACAGCACGCCTCTAAATAGGGATAATGACTACTAGTCAATTCAGCGACTTTTTATCTCTCACTTAGTATTGGAGCTTGTATGAAATACACAGATGTGACGGCATAAAAATTTGACGGTAGGTACTTATAGTCTGATTTTTAATCCCGTGGAATTCTGTCATTTCTTAATGTTACCAGAGATAAAACAATTCCCACAAAGAAGAAAACTTTAAATATTGTACATATGGGTTAATTTAAGTACATAAATCAATGCCGCATGTATGTAAGATCATCATTTGAGAACAAATCAACCGATTTGGCCGATTTTTTGTTGTTTTCGTAAAGAACATGGTTTTTGTAAAAGAATTTAAAAAAAAAATCTGAATCATAATCTAAGTGTGTACTTTTAGGCACATCAAGATGATTAAAATTAAAAGGAATTAAAAATAAACTTAGAAATGTTCAACATATAAGTCAAGATTACATCCTCAAATCAACCGATCCCATTGCTGCCAGTTTCCTCTTTCCACTGTTAAAGATTGCACCCTATTTTAGTGCGAAGTTATGTCTTAAGGCTTTTTATATATTGATATGGATTTAATGTAATTTGGGGTAAAATCGAACTTCAAGTGGTGGTCACGCTGTTTTTCATACAAATAACTCCCCTGATGATAAAAATGACAACGTCAGAATTCCACCGAATTAAAAATCAGAGTATAGTTAAATCGATAATTTAAAATGGTAAGCAAACTAAAAACTAACAGCGGACGTGGATTTTACGAATTTTGGAAGACCCTCTTTTAATTAATTCCTAAGGATAAGAAAAAGTTTATTATTGACACAGGCATCATCCCAATTCTGTCTCAACTCAAATCTCCATCCGACGCACAAATAGTTCGCGACAGGTTGACATGGCAATAAGACTATGACTTATGAAGCGGGGGGACGTCCAGCACACCACCCGCCACCCGCGCTAACCCGGTGCTGGACAGCGCGGGTGGCGGGTGGGTATCCTGCACCGGGTTAGCGCGGGCGGTGCGCGAGGCGTCCCTACCCCGATTGCTATATCGACCTGTCGCTAACTAAATTTAATAAAGGAAACTGCATTACATGATTGTAAGATTAGCACACATTTATATTTGGAAGATTCAATTTCTATTTTATAAATACGAACTACCTACTTCTGAGCAATGAAATATCACCAAATTCACAGGTGTCACTTATCCTGGGGCCAACCAAATTTACATACCTACAGGTGTTTTATACTTTTATCTAAACAAAACATTGTAAAGAATGCTATCTAAACTTAATGTAGGTACATAAGTACTTAGATTATAGAATATAAACAAAAATAGTATTTATCAACTTTATTCGCATTGTTCAAAAAAGAGTCTATCTAATGAAAGCTAGAGCGATTCTTTTAGATTCGAATGTCACAACAAATTTGGTAATCATCACCAATATGGATTTTTTTTATGGATACACCAATTTGTTGGGTTCATAGGATAGAGGGGAACTCTCTGAAGACAAATATGCTACTCTGCCGGCCCTGAGTGGTTGACATAAGTAGGTAGCGCCATAAATATGGCGCTTGAAAGATGCGTGATTGTTATCAAAAATTACATGATATGGATATGGCTGGTGATGGTATAGAAAGTAAGTACTAGTTGTGCTCATGCAAACCGTATAAGGACTGATCACGATTCGGTTGCGTTTTCGAGCTATGCCCTTCCAAAGTACATGCAAAAATAAAAACAACGAGAAAAATGGCTGTTGCTCATGGAGAAAGTAAGTGGTAGCCTTACACATGCAAATTATGTAAAAACTTACCAAAAATTTGGTCGCGTTATGGAGCAATGCAATGCAAAAAAAGACTTGAATGGATATGGCTGTTGATGGTGTAATAAGTAAGCTCTAGTTATGTTTACATAAACCCTGTAAAGACTGATCTAAGATTTGGTTGCGTTTTGGAGCTATCACTGTTCATCAAGTATTTAGTCCAGTTTAAAAAGCCATGTTTTCTGCTATATGAATCTTAACCTCTAAGCAGAAAACAAGACTGATGCATAGAATTATGGTAAGCAAACAGCTACCTACCTAATAAATATTTAAAAATATAAAGTAGCAAACTTATCAAACGCATTTATTCCTAGTTGTACGTACATAGGATACATGATGATTTTGTTCACGCCGCCATTTCTTTCACTAGACAGACTCTATGAGAAGAACCCGTTTTATGGCATTAGCGCCTACTTTTCATTATTTAAACTGCGGATAATGTTACACTCAACTAACTATAGACACCCGCAATCGTATGGCTACGCCTTTAACTTTTTGTAGGGTAAATGTCAAAATGTAGGTAATGCGTAAAAAACTACTCCTCACGCGCCATTTTAACTTCTTGTGTCAAATTTCATGTCAAAAGTAGGATTTTAGTCCTTATTTTAAAGGTGAACCTAAACCGTACTTTTGACATGACAGTTGACCCATAGAGTTAAAATGGCGCGTGAGGAGTCATTTTTTACGGACTATAAGTATAAGTTTAGAATGCATAAGTTCAAAATATATGATTATATGTATATGTATATGATATATAATAAAATTAAATCAAAATCAATAGGTGTAAATAAAATTAAAATCTACCTACTTATTAAGTTTTTTATTCATAATGTTCGAAATAAGTACCTTAAATCGAAATACGAGTAGGTACAGAAAATATTAAGTATATAAATATTTTGAGTTCTATGTATGGCATTTATTTTTCATTATATAAAACACAAAAATGTTTCTACCTGAGTCCGTTATAGGCTTTGAAACCATTCTGATGTGCCCCAAACCGGTTTCGTTAGAAAGGCGAAATGCGAAAAAATGCAAAGTTGGTTTTAGACAAAAAAAATCATTGGGCATAGGTATTCTTTTTTTAACCGACTTCAAAAAAAGGAGGAGGTTCTCAATTCGTCGGAATCTTTTTTTTCCCCCAAAATCTTTCAGCTGTAGTACTAATCTTCTTCTTCTTCTTGTCCTTTTACCCACACTAAGTGGGGTCTTTTTCTTCCACCCACTTCTGTCATACGTCAACACATTATGCAACCCCTTTTTAACCGTTCTCAATTCGACGTTATGTTTTTTTTTGTATGTTTGTTACGCGATTTCTCCGCCAAATATGAACCGATTTTGACGATTCTTTTTTTGTTTAGTAGGTCACACTTGAGAGGTGGTCCAAAGTATTTTACTTTGGTGAAGATCTGATGAATACCTTCTGAGATGGAGAACAGATATCCTCGGTGGATAAGAGTAAATTGCTCGCGATAAGTGTACTAGCTTAGTAAACGGTAGGTTTTTAACCAGACACATTATATTTTAGTACAATGGGGCCACTAAAAATTGTAAAATGAAAAAAAAAAACCGACTTCAATAACCACAAACTCTAAAAAGTTAAAAATAATTTAATAAATTGATCAATATATTGTGCTATAGCGGTGATAATCAGTACGCGAGCTCAAAACTAAAGCTACGAGGGTTCCAAACGCGCCCAAGTCTGAGAACTAACTCAGCATAAAAACCAATCACTCAGACTCCAAGCAGTCTTGTCTGCTCTACCCATAGAGAATCTTCTGGGGTAGATAACTTTTTTACGCTGTTTATGCTTTTTTGCAATTATACTTTTTCAATTTAGATTATTTGACTATTATGCCTTGTAGCTATTATTATTTAAACTTTTTTGTAGTATAAACATTTATGCGTTTCTTGCAATATTCAAAACTTATATCAAATAAGTTTAGATATTTGAATGTATGCATTCTAAACTTATATAATATTGTAAACTTGTACATTTTGATAATCTGTACCCCTTTTCACCCTAAACCCGCAGAAAGTTTACAAGGTAACAATTAGGTTATAGCTAAAAATAAATAAATAATATTTGGTGTTGCTTAATGCACCTACAGTATGAGACCCCACAAATACATAGTTGCCACAAAAATGCTTGACTAGATCAGACATCGTGGCAGTGGCGTGCAGCTGATAGAGACATAAACGCACTGCTTACCCTCGTTGTAATAAATCAATGCTAATTTTTCATTAAAACCTGCCGGAAAATAAGTTCATACCTAAATGCATACCCTGGCTTGAAATCCTGTGCACGCCACTGCATCGTGGGTATTAATTACATAACAGAGCCCATGACGATCATATTTTTAATGGTACGTATAGACGTAGCGCATGGATTAATTACACCAAGATAATATTAATACATGCATTAATTATTTTGAAATTTTATGCGGTCCCTTACTGCATGTACCTACTCTACAAGAATAGAATTTATAATTTAACACACATGGAAAGGTAGCTAGCTGTAACTTCTGGTACAGTTCATCGCCATCATCTGTAACAAGAACGATAGTTTAGGTTGAGTCAGTCATTGAATTTCATCCCTGCTTTTCAGTGGGGCATTTATCCTAGGGCCATAGCCCTGGCAATGGGCATAGCCCAGGGCGGCAGGCTACAAAGGCTCCGGTCGCTTAACTTTTATTCCAGTGCGATTAGCCATAATATAGGCGCTGTCTCATGAACTTTTTACGTTTAGATACGTTTCGTTTTCTAATTTTAGCCGGAACTAATCTGCCGTCCTATGTCTAATAAGCCGTTAACGGCAAAAAATAGTTTTTGAGCTACTGCCAAAAAAACGTGGGAATTTCCAAAAACTAATGTTTCTAAAAAACTGGACAAGTGCGAGTTCCATACCATCGCACAAGATATACAAGACTAGCTGATCCCCGCGGCTTCGCCCGCGTGGATTTAGGTTTTTAAAAATCCCGTAGGAACTTTTGATTTTCCAGGACAAAAAGTAACCTATCCGTAGTAGCCCGTCTCCCCGTGATGCAAGATATCTCAGTACCAAATTTCTTTAAACTAAATTTAGTTTTTGCATTCTTTTCTTTTTAACAATGCTAAAAAGGGACAGACTATGAACTTTACATTTAAAGACTCTAAATTTTAGTGCACGCTACAAATTTAAAAAGTAGGCTCGCGACTGTGCGCTAAAATCACGGGTTTTACAATCTAAAAACTAAATTTAAAACTGTCAAACTGCGTCTGTACTTTTCATATTACATTAGTATTTAGTAAGAATAGGATGCGAATACTCTAAAATAAGTTGTGCTCAGAATCAGTACTACTATGATAGTAAAAACACCTCCGAAAGTAAAGCTTTGTTTTAGACCACATTTCAAAACCATAAAAATGGTTGTGAGCCTACCGTAAAAGATAGATATATGCTATCGCGGACTTTTTTTTAGAGCTGTTTAAGAGGAACAATTCCACCGAACATTGTGTAACTTTAACTATTTAGGCAGCGCACGCCACGGAAGCTCACAGATGAGACGACTTTTTTCACTTTATTGCAATTTTCGAAGGGATCTCTAATTTTTTTGAAAATAAAATAATATAGCCTATGACACTCAGGAATAATGTAGCTTTCTACTGGTTATTTGGTATTTTCATTTTTATTTGGTGGTATTACCCGTTTCACGATTTTTATTATTACGTTTACGTTATTCACGGTTTTTAGATTTTTCCACCTCATGTCTACTATAAGATCTACCTACCTGCCAAATTTCATGATTGTAGGTCAACGGGAAGTAACCCTGTAGGTTTCTTGACAGACACGACAGACAGACAACGAAGTGATTCTACAAGAGTTTCTTTTTTCCTTTTGAGGTACGGAACCCTAAAAACCGGCCAATTGAGAGTCAGACTCGCGCACCGACGTTCCGTACTGCAGTCGTAAATTTCAGACATAAAACTATTATGCATAAAAATAAATAAAAATATGTTTTAGAATGCACAGATAAAGCCCTTTCATAGCATCTAGCCAATATGTATAAGTTACTTAGTAGTGCACATTAACACTACTCTATCCCACACATTTTGTTTCTAAGAAAATAAGTAGGCTCCTGCATCTCTGGGATCTTTTTATATATGAGCTAAACTACCCTATGATTAATGCTATCATAAACAAAATTAAGTATTAAAAAAAATATTTTTTTGCTTACCTAACTAGAACATCTATGAATCTTTCTTGGGGCTATCGGTCGCAGTTTCCTTGTTTGGCTGAAAAATAAAAATCCAAGCTTTGAAATACTTATGTAGGTATATCTTTTTTAATTTAACGATAAGGGTGAAAATATTATGGGGGAACTCTTCATAAGATACCCTACTTCTTGGGGTAGAAATCCGGTTACGTGAGATTTTTATCCACTAAAGTCGCCTCGGTGGCCACTCGCATACTGACTATTGAAAAGATTTGAGCTCTCATATTGAACGCATCGGTGCTCCCATTTCAAAACCGCTCGCGACCCTGAAGTCACTTCGACTGGAACTATTGAACAGACGGATAACACAAGAAATGATGCAGGTAAGTTCAAACTTCACTTCTACACCTCGCTAGTGTTGTACGTAAACCCAGCAAAAGCTTAGTTAAAGAGGAATAGAGGCTATAAGTCATGTTTTGGGAATTACCTCAAAATATTGATGATACAGCACAACTCCATATACACAGCCGATTGAGACTAGAATTTGTATCACAAGCCACGCAATCACATTACACACTTGCGCTTGACCAAATAATTCCTTGCCATTCTTTACACACAACACAGATTCTGTCACCATAATGACTCCATACACCCAACACTGGGTGCCCACCCTCTTGCATCTCGGATCCGTAACATAGGTATAATACTGTCTGCAAATAAAATAAAATAACTTATCCATGACATAATACTTCATTATTATATTAACAATACTTAACACAATATGTATGATTGAGCAAAATACTGCATATTTTAGAAAGTGTCTGGTCAGTCGATAACAGTCGTTCAAAACTTACTAGTGAAAAGATTCTATATATTTTTTTCTAAATGGGCTGCGTCAGAAAACTCCGTCCGCGTCGCTCCTTCATTCAGCTTACTTCCTCGACCTTCGTTTCTGGGCAACTTCAACGGCGGTGGTACTACTCATACCTACAGCCTGCGACACGATAGGTTAACTGAACGAATCAATGCGCGGCCGTATAGACGCCTCCGCCTTCATCTCTCACTTGGCATCAACAAATATATTATTATCTCTTCTATTCGTCAGAAATCGTCCACTGTGCGGGTATGAGTCAGCGGTCTTTTACGTGAAACGAACTAAATTATGCGTAGAGTAGGTACAAGTACAATAATATTAATTTATTCTCACCTTACTGAAGGAGCAACAATGACACCAATTAAGCATAGCCTGGCAATAACTAATGGATGAGAAGGCGGCATTTCAAATATGTGTTTCAAGAAAAACGTGTTTAGTTCTGATATTTGCCAAAATACCACAAGTTGACCGAGAGCAAAGAACCTCATATAAGTACATGTGGGATCAAGCCATCGTACGGGTGTCCAATGAACTGGCGTAAATTGAAGTATAGCTCTTTTAATCTTTCCTGTGGTCGATGAGATGTCCCTTAAAAGATTCAGTAAGTAAATTATTTTTTTATAAAGCAGTTTAAAATCCGCATATTATCCTGCTTCATGTGATGGTATTATTTCACTTTGATTACCTAGGTGAACAAAGTTGAATTAAGAGTGGAATCTAATCACCTGGGAATTATATCACCTGAAGATTATAAGCGGTATAATTGTCAGTGTTTCATAATATTTACTTATACTGTACTTATTTTGGTTTAATTGGCATAGTTTAAGCAAGGTATTTTTAAATTTCTCTCTTGAAGTTCTCCAGATGATTCTTCGAGGTGTTCTTGTTCTATATTTTTAAGGTGTCCTTGAATTTGAACAGTCTCTTAAAGGAGGATGGCAAGAATGGAACCACATAATTTAAAAATCAAGGAAGCATCGTTCAAGCAATTTTATATTAATTATAATCATAAGTTTATACATTGGGGCCGATTCTCTTGTACACAATCTCTAAACTAAACTAAATTAACAGGTCTAAATCTAGTGCCATCCTTTTCCGCAAGCAACATTATGAAAGGGATAGCAATAGATTTAGGCGTGACATTTTAGTTTAGTTTAGAAATTGTGTACAATGGAAATAGCCACAATGTTTATATAAAAATTATGCGAGTTAAAAGAAAGAAAATATTATAATTTATTAAAAAATAAGTCATCTTGCAGCAACGGAAAGTTTTCCGCAATTTACATTTACATGACAGTCCTTGTCATTATTTTTTATGGATGTTTCGACACCGTCGAGTAGGTACCTTCTTTAAAAGTATCGATACTTACTCGAATCGATACTTTTTAATTTTTTATGTCAATGAATTTATCAGTAACTTACTTACTTAACTTATCGGTAACAAGTGCTTTTAGGATATTATTTTATATAGTTTTTTATTTAATTAGTAGATTATTAAAACACGATTAATAATTTTAGATTACATTTTACTTTGGGTATTTTTTTTTCTCCCACTTTTTTAGACTTACGATTTGCGTTTTTCTTAATTTTGTTACGTTATACAATTTTATTATTAATAAGTTTCCATGATGAACGATACCCCTTTGAGTGGGTCCCAAAATACATGCATTCTCGCCACCCTCCTTTTCAAATATTTTAGAACTTTAGTATTCTTGAATGTAAAGGTATTCTGAAATAACATTTAAAAATTTAAGAGACCGCTTGAATTTAGGAGCACCTCAAAATTAAAGAGATCCTTAAAATTTAAGGACATAATAATATTTAAGAATAAGTAGGTACTTATTTAATTTAAAGGTGATTTAGTATGGTGATACAAGGTGTGTGACCCAGGTTTCAACTTTTAAATTCCACTTTGACCAGCTGGGTAATATCACCAGAATGATCAAAGTGGAATTAAAAGCTGAAACTTTTATTATAACCTAGCTGCCCTGGTGAACTTCGTTCCGCCTAAACAGTCGATTCAATTTTTTTATTTTTTTCTCTCATTAATTTCTTCTTTCGTTCTCTCTTTTTTTATTATAATAAAAGAATATTATAAAAAAAGAATTAGCAAATCGGTTCAGCGGTTCTCGAAATTTGCGATGAGCAACACATTTAGTGATTCATTTTAATATTATAGAAGACTAGATGATGCCCGCGACTTCGTCCGCGTGGATTTACGTTTTTTTTAAATCGCGTGGGAACTCTTTAATTTTCCGGGATAAAAAGCCTATGTCCTTCCCCAGGATATAAGCTAACTCTGTACCACATTTCATCAAAATCGGTTGAACGGTTAGGCCGTGAAAAGCTAGCAGACAGACAGACAGACACACTTTCGCATTTATAATATTAGTATGGATAGTAAGCGTTTTAGAAACTAAACAAGATATTAAAAGGAAGATTGCAGGAATTAACTATGAGTAGAACATTGTCTATCACATTGTTTTACTCACTTTTTTTTTTTTTTTTTTTTTTTTAAATTCTTCTTTCTTCAATCACACCGCAAAGGATCGGCGTGTTTTTTTGCATGGATAATAGTGTAAGAGCTGGAGAGTGACATCTAGACTACCTTTATCCCGGAAAATCAAAGAATCACGGGATTTAAAAAACCTAACATCACGCGAACAAAGTCACGGGCTTCATCTAGAATGTTATAATTATAAAAAATATCTTACCTAATGCTAACCCATTTGTATTCTCTCATTTCCAAAACTTTACAAATTTTTAATCCAACCCATATTCCCAACCCATTACAAACTAGGACATCTAATATAACAGAATCCCACCAGCATTCTAGGAAATTTGGTAGCAAGTGAGCAAATGCTATTTCGGTTATTTCCCACATGATTGAAATAGCCCAGAGTAATCCTGTATGTCGAAACAGTATAGCTTTAAACATCCAGCCCAAAAAATGGCCCCATGCAAATACATCCACATGTGACCAAATCCTTGACAAACTGATATCAGAGCAATTAACTGCATACTCCTGAAAAATTAATACTAAATATTACACAATAACAAGTTACCTATTATGAGCCATTACAGCTAGAGTAGATTATAAACTCATGTCAAACTAGTACATTATTGTCCAGGCCGGAAATAAAGCTAAGGGAATATGTGTGTGGTTTAATTTTACTTTATTTTTTTCCGAATCTTTATTGTCCTGACAAATAATCACAACCATTATTATTTAGTTTGTTTTTAATTGCATACACTATTAATTAAAAGGCTAAATAAGTAAGCGAAATTTAAATTTTCAAAACGCATCGCCATTGGTCGAAACGAAACGACGTTACGGTTCATGTTTTCTGATTTATCGGCGTCATAAATGACTGCACTATATTATTAATTAATAATATACAGAAATAAAATTAGTAAGTTTGTTCGTAGGAAGTAATCTTGTAGTAGTTGTTAACGTTTATGCTATGTGTCCTTTAGTTATAAATCTTGTTGTATGTAAATACTTGTGTATGTGTAAATGTTGTTGGTTAGTCAAATAAAATAAAATAAAATAAAATAAATCTCTGGAACTACCAAATCGAGTTTGAAAGTTCTTTCACCAGTAGGTAGAATGCTACATTATTCTTTAGTGACGGGCTATATTTTTTTCTTTATTTTATTCAATTGTAATAATGAGTACCTGACTGTTAGGTAAACCAAAGTATGATTTAGTGCGGTAAACTGCTGGTTGATTGCGGAAAAACTGCATCAATCATTATTACAATCTCAATTTGTTGTAATTCAGCAATATATTATAAACAGGATTTGTAATAAGTGCTTCAAAAGCGGCCCGAAAAAGAAAAGCAAAAAAAAAATTAAAAAAATCGACTTCCAAAACCACTACAAAGTAAAAAAATAACTTTCGTTTCTACACGTGTATGTATGTATGAAGTCGGGTGAGCATAATAAAAGAAACTAGAAATCAAAGCGTGCATCTTATTTTAAGCTTTTTAGTGTAAGTAGTCATTGCTTGGCACCTAAAATATCAATTCACCAGCAAAACTTTCGAAATCCACACGGCTTAGGAGGTCCTTGCACCTTGCAGCATCAGGATTGAAGAGTTGGGACTCGGAATTCAACAACAAAGTCTATGCTCGGCATTTACGATATTACTTTACCAGGAACAGCTCCTGAATCTTTATAGTTTAGGAGTGCTGTACCATGCATCATCAGGTTTGAGGAGTTTTGACTTGCAGTGTAATCATGAAGCTGTTGCTTGATAGTTGATACCTAAAATATCATTTTACCATCAGAAATTCCCGAATCCCCACAGCAATTGTAATTTTGCAATTGTGCATTGTAAGGTCTACATCTCCTGAGGATGCTCCGGTGTCGGGGCGTGCGTCTAGTGTTTTTTGGGATTTGTGTGGTGCTGCGTGGTGGCGGTGCGTATTGCTTGCCGAGTGGCTGCTTTTCCTGCATGGTTAGAAGTGGGAGGGCGGGCGGTGCATTTCGCATGCTGCATGTTGCATCATACAGATTCGACCTTATTCAGCGGATTACAGCAAATTAAGCTTTTGGATCATTGAATTAAAAAAAAACAAATCGGTTAAGAATTCTCGGAGATTTCGGTGTATACATGTATAAAAACAGAACTCCTTTTTTGAAAGTCGGTAAAAAAGTAGCCTATGTTATTTCTTGATTAATCCTCTACTTGTCT
Source organism: Maniola hyperantus (assembly GCF_902806685.2). NCBI lineage: Eukaryota > Metazoa > Arthropoda > Insecta > Lepidoptera > Nymphalidae > Maniola > Maniola hyperantus. The sequence continues at coordinate 8,503,374 of NC_048536.1, read as the reverse complement.
GAGAAAGTCCCGTCAATATAAGTTCAGCTATTTCGAATATTAGCCTGTTCAAACAGACAGACAGACAGAAATTTTAAAAACGTGTGATTCTGTTATGGTACAGTTCAAATAACTATATGAGCTAATTTGAGGTAGTTATTTCGAAATTACAAACAGACACTTCAATTTAATTTATTAGTATAGATATAGATATGGGTTTTAAGGGCGAACTGTACTTTTAACATGACAATTGACCCATAGAGTTCAAATGGCGCGTGAGGAGCATGGACCAACAAAGTACGATATTAGTCCTGTAGGGCTAATTGCATTGCATTGTTACAACAAGAATACCATAAATTCAGCCAATCACAACAATTAAGATTGTAATACTGATTGATGCAGGTTTTTCGGAATCGACCTTCTTATTATAAAGCTAAACCATACACATGACAGTTAACACACATAGTTTAAAGGGCGAGTGAGTTCTCATTTTGTATGGAGTATAATCAGTAGCGTGCAGATCATAGAGGCATAAATGCACTGCTTACCCCAGTTGTAATATCTCAATGCATAATTTTCATTATGACCTGCAAGTAAACAGGTTCCTACCTAACTAATGCCTACCCTGGCTTCAAACCCTGTGCACGCCACTGAGTATAATGTTATGCATTTTGTTTTACTATATTGAATGAACTGTTCATAAAAGAGAAGTTTATACAATGTTGTTCATTCAGGCTATACCAATGATTTAGATGTCTTACCTTATCCATATCAATATGGAAATTGCGTAAATTTGGATCTATCCAATACATTATTTCATACACTGTAGAATGGCTTTGAAATAGAAGAAACAGTAGTGCCAGTAAGTAAAGCACCGACATGCCAAAAACAATTCTCCAGACAGCAGGGTGGGGTCTAGTAAATGGTCCATTAGGAAATGTAAGTACTGATATTATGAGAAAGAAAAAAATCACACAGCATATACCAGCCCATATGTTATCTTGTGTACTATTTTCATCCCTGTGAAATCCAAAGAGGAAATGAATACTTAAAAGATAGCATTTATAAAAGGACAACCAGGCCAGGCAGGAAGGTCAGGCCGAGGATTTTGACACATTTTAGGTTACCTAACTCTCCGCCCCTCTTATTTTTATATATAGTACTCTTATATAATCCTCAATGACAGCATCGTATTTCCTAAGAAATGGTAAAATGAGAATTTTAATACTTTTTGATAATCTGTTTGATTTGAAGCTATAACATAATAATAAGCTAACCACGTTTTTAATTTTTTTGCATGTTTCCTAAGAAAAACATCAATTTTCACATATTTTTAAAAAATTAGGAAAAGCAATTTCTTTGCGCTACTTCTATTGCGCAACCATTTTCGCCCATTTTATGGTTTTAAAATATTTACCAAGAGCTGTGTTTGAGTAAAGGCACCACTGAAGTAACTGATTCTGTGGTCAATACGGCGTTAGAGGCCATATTTTTATCAGTTCAATTGGAATAGTAATAGTTTTATTTTCTAGAATGTGGTACAATTTGGTCTTAAATCTATTTTGTTCTAACATATTCAACTTAGTGTGCAAATTATTATAGTACATTATCATATCATAGTAAAATGTAAAGATTTACAATCAATAACATCCACTTAACTCATCTATATACATATATATAAAAGGAAAAGGTGACTGACTGACTGATCTATCAACGCACAGCTGAAACTACTGGACGGATCGGGCTGAAATTTGTCTCAGTCTGACCCTTGTACCTACCTACCTACCAACATACTTAATAAAAAATTGTTTAAAAAACAAAGCTTACTTAAGCTCATGCTTTCAATTAAAGTGTAACATCACTACCCATATTATAAATGCAAAAGTGTGTTCGTTTGTTGGTTTGTCCTTCAATCACGTTGCAAGGAAGCAACGGATCACCGTGATTTATTGCATGGGTATAGTTTAAGATTGGGTGAGGCTCCTTCTTATCCCGGAAAACCGAAGAGTTCCCATGGGATTTTTAATAACCCAATTCCACGTGGACGAAGTCGCGGGCGGCTAGTACTAGTATTAAATAGTCATAGATGAAGTCTACTAACCTGACAAACGCTGTGTATATTACTGAAGCGATTGATACTGCCAATAAGGTTATGGTATGTGGTTTGTAAAAAAACTCCAATGATATATCATCAACCGGACGTTCATTTATGTAACTGAAGGCGTCCTTAGACTCGTCAGTTACTGCCGAATTCCCAAGTTCCATTGTAATATTTACATTGAGAAAGAAAACAAGTTTTTTCACTTAAGAAAGAAGAATTGCCAACACTTCCAGTTAAGCATCTTCATCTCGTGTTATGATACATCATGTAATAATACATTAAGATTATGAAAATTGAGTTCAAGAAGTCACACAGTAATTTACACTTCAGTAATAATGGAATTTTTTATGGTTCACAACGAAATAAGGTGATTTTCACAGAGTATTTTTCCTGAGTTTCAAGCAGTTTCAAGGAATTGGAATTTTGTCAGGTTGTATCTTGGATTTTACATTTTCAGGCCCACAGAGAATAACCAGGCAGACCGCAGACCATAAGGCAGACGAAGCGTAGAGAAATAGCTGTGTTCGTTTGCTGCTCTTTGTGCGCATCGTAGTGATTACATAGGTGGTACCATAGATTATCTACTATATACTAGAAATAGATGTGCGACTCTAGATTTCTTTTTCAAAGTTACGCGTGTACTCACATCTAGAGGGCACTAAAAGCGCGCTAGGCGTGCGAGAGCGCGAAAATTTAAATGCTATTTAAATGTACTTTACTAGAATATTTTATATTTTTGGAACACGTTTTAAATAAACATTAATAATTCCATTAACGTTTGTTTAAAACATGTTTAAAAATATATATTACAAGACTATGACTCTTTGAGCTACTTAATTATAACTATATTATAGAAAGAAAAAGGTTTTAAGGTTTTGTAAATATTTATTATCATAAATTCGTAACTAGGTAGATACATAAAATACAATAGAATAGAAAACAATACGAAGTGTATGTAAACACTATAAAATACATACCCAAATTCAAGACCCGCAAGATTGTGAAATAATTACTATTCAAATTTAACATTTTCGGTTATTTACTTTTAATAATTTTCAAATTATTACCACAATTGGTGTATTTGTGTAGTCAGAAAACAATAAAATAATTGTTATATGAGCCAAAGATAATTAACATAAAGCTAGCTTTAAGTTTTATTGTAATATTCAAAATAAAAAAAATTAACATAAATTATATTAAATAAAATTCCCTGTAAATAAACTGTAAAATAATAAACATAAATTATACTAAATCAAGTAATCAATAAAACCAATCTACTAGATTGATTTTATTGATGGGAATTTATGTTTACTAGCTTATGCCCGCGATTTCGTTCGCGTGGACTACACAAATTTTGAACCCCTGTTTCACACACTTAGAGTTGATCTTTAACAATGAGATTTTAACATATGAGCTTAATAAAATATGTCATACTGCAAATTGCAAAAATATTAACTACAAAACTTTATAGACACTTCAAAACTGACAGAGTTTCATACAAACTTCAAACCCCTATTTTATCCCTTCAGGGGTTGAATTTTGAAAAATCCTTTCTTAGCGGACGCCTACGTTATAATAGCTATCTGCATGCCGAATTTCAGCGTGATCCGTCCAGTAGTTTGAGCTGTGCGTTGATAGATCAGTCAGTCAGTCAGTCAGTCAGTCACCTTTTCCTTTTATATATAGATTATATTATATTTGACTAGTGCCACAAAGGCAGTAATATTAAAAACATAATTACACAAATTAATCACACAGGATTGGCAAGAGTCTGTGATCAATCTACAATTAACAATTTAATCCCCCATATTTGTTAAAAGGAATACAAAACAATTTACTAAAGAAAACAATTTAGTAAAGACTGCCAAACGGATATAGCTTCTGTTAGATATTGATGCAGAAGATGACTTACGAATGTGCAATAGTTGACAGAAGCTTGAATGATTCCCCTTATCTAAATATATAAAAGGAAAGGGTGACTGACTGACTGACTGACCTATCAACGCACAGCTCAAATTACTGGACGGATCGGGCTGAAATTTGGCATGCAGATAGCTATTTTGAAGTAGGCATCCACTAAGAAAGGGTTTTTGAAAATTCAACCCCTAAGGGGGTGAAATAGGGGGTTGAAACTTGTGAAGTCCACGCGGACAAAGTCGCGAGCATAAGCTAGTTTTATCAAACGAAGTCTGTAATTCAACTACTGATTTCATTAGATTGCATAAAATAGATTATTTACCTTTATGTGTTTGATAATATCTCAACGCCTGAATTTTTATGCTATCATTTTCAGTATCTGAATTTTTACCTTTTAAAATTTTATTTACATTATTGCACCAGCTGTGAATAATCAATTTGATCACAAAATTTATTATATAATTTTTCAAATTGACTTTGTGTGTATCACATGTTAAAAAATCAAAACTTGTACTCTGATCAACTAATAATTTTATCATTTGACTTTTGCCACTTTTCCCAGGATCATTTTTTAACATGCTTTTTACTATTTTTATTATATTTCTCACACAATTTGAAAAGTTACGCGAGGGTCGGTAAAGAGATCTCCTTGTGATATCGATAGAATGTATGTATTCATCTGCTTGAGGTGGGGTGGTGTCACACAATTCATTATTGCATTTTATACAAGATTTACACACATTCCTTTTTAGCTTTTTTATGACAAACCCTGTCACATACTTTTTAGTTTCAGAGATTATTAATTTGTCTCCAATTTCTGAACTACTATCTGCCAAATTTTCTATACTTAGATCTGTATCCATTGGCTCATTGCTCATCGGGGGCTCTTTGATGTCATTTTCTATCAAAAGACAATCTAAATTTTGTAACATTTTGTTAGGATCTTCCTCACAGTTAGCCCCTAATGAGTGACTTGAATTTAAATTATTTACAAGTAATGTTTTGTAAATACTTTCAAACTGCTGGCAGGTAGGGTTTGTGTTTCTAGCCCCGTGGCTCCTCACAGAGGAGAAAAAGTTTTCCACAGGATCTTGGTTAAAACAGCGCGTTAACAAACTAGTTACATTATGTTTTTCATTTAGATATAGCCACAATTCTTTCATAACTTTAATATTGTGGATCCAATTTTTAATTGATGGAACCTGTTCATAACGAATACTTACTGTTCCATCTTTTTTTTTTTGTTTCCATCTTAAATCGCATTGATTTTAATATTGGCACACTTTCATCCCATAATTTAAAATGGTCAGAGTTCATTTTCAAACAATTTTTATATATTTTATGGGTCTTTTTATAAGACCCTCCATTAAAGGAGTCAAAAAGACGATCAAATAATAGCAGCAAGTCGGCTGTGTCAGCACACTCTTGTGGTAGTAAATTATTTTCTGAAAAAGAAAAAAGATTAAAAATTAAATACTTAAATAAATACTTAAATATATTTTTTTATACATAAATGTCAGGCCACATTTACATGGATTTGTAGCTGATGCTCGCGACTTCACCCGCGTGGATTTAGGTTTCTTAAAATCTATGAACTCTATGATTTTCAGAGAAAAAAGTAGTGTCCTTCCCTAAGAAGTTATTTGTATACCAAACGTCAAAATTGGGTGGGCTGTGGGTCGATTTCATAAAACCGGCATCAATCATTATTACAATCTCAGTTGTTGTGATTGGCTGAATTTGTGCGATTCTTGTTGCAACAATGCATTGTAGCCAATAGTGAGCTGGCGTCAACCATTTATAATATTAGTATGGAGTTGTGGATGTTTTAAAGTTGCACTATCATCACATTACAGATGTAAAATAGCGCCATATATGTTGCTAATAAATAATTATTGAGAATAAGATTAGTCCTTGCTAGTCAAGTAGTACCAAAGTCTGATGAATTAATTCTAAAGTGAAGAAGGTCTTCAAATATCAGGTCTTTAAAAGTTTCAGAACATTAACAGTACTTACTTGCACAAAATCGTAGCGCTCCTGATACACGCTGACTAAAAACTTGTGCAGCATGTTTTACTTTCATCTTCGGAATTTTCTCTATGAGTACATGAGCTTCTGTTAACTTGTTGCACATTCGTAAGTCATCTTCTCCTGCATCAATATCTAACAGAAGCTTTAAATGTATCCATTTAGCAGTCTTTACTTCGTCCTCCTGTGTGAATCTTAATTCTTTTGTCAGTAAATTGTTTCGTATTCCTTTTAACAAATGTGGGGGATCAAATAAGGGGAATATATTATTATTTTCTACAGCAAAACTACTATCCCTAGGCTCGTTGCCTAATCTAAGACAATCTACTTTAGTCTCTTTTATCAGCTCATTTATAACTTTGTTGTTAATTGTAGATTGATCACAGACAGTTGAGACGACAGCCAATCCTGTTTGATTAATTTGTGTAATTATGTTTTTAATACACCTTTTTAATATTACTGCCTTTGTGGCACTTTTGCAAAACAAATAGCAAATTGGCTGTTTGAACTTAGCTTTTAGCCCCTTTATCATGAATACCAAAACATGGTCAGCAATATTCTCTGTAATTTCATTTCCCCCAAAATCTTCAAATCCGATTACTTGATCGAATGCTGTATTGAAATGTAGGGATGGAGACAAAGACATTTCATCAAAGATTAATACACATAATCGTTGCTCCATCCCCAATTTGTCTGCCGCATTTTTCAAAAGTTTAATTATCGCAGGGTTTAAGCCTGGTTTAATTGTTATTTGTTTAAGGACATCCAGTAATGTTCGTTTTGATGGCAAAGTTAACATTTTTCTCAAAAAGTTATAGCCTTTTGGACTTTTCTTATATATCGAGAGTGACATTAATTTTTCTGCATGATTAAATCTTCTTCCACGGCTTTTTTTTGTTATGCTGTGTTAATTGCATTTTTACAAGTGTTTGAGCAGGCATAGGTAAGTATTTTAGAACCTTGTTAAATAATTTTGTTTTTGACATTTTTTTTGCTATCTTTACTTGGTTTCTTTGTTCGAATAATTTATTTTTCAAATTAACTATTTTCCTTAACAATTTCTGAACTTTGAGATTCACATGTCTTTGACCAGCTTTTCCTGAAAAAAAAAAAGGTGTTTTTATTAAGTATACATTAACTATTAGACAATTTTCAATACTCTATTCTTGTTAAAATCTTGTTAAACAGTAAAGATTTTTTATCTCTTATTTAATTAAATTAAATTAAATTTATTGGATATTATTACATATTAAATTACATATAAGGAACACAAAAAATACTTATAATACAGATAAAAACAAGTAATAACAATTAAGTAGACCTAGGTCTAGTGGGGTGCCAGCCAGGTAACCTCCCAGTGTGTATGTGTGTATGTGTATTATTTGTTGTTTATGGCCACAACTTACTAGTAATTATTTTTTTCTGAATCTGAGTTTGAGAATATCCTGCTTGGATGCTGTGAACCACAGATGGGGTACTTTGAGCGACCGATTGATTATGTGTAGAACTTTCTGGTTGATTTATTGTATTAGCATCTAGACTTGAATCAATGGCACCTGAAATATGCAAAATAGAGTTTTAGAAGAAGTGTTTATGTTATAATTATTAGTTATAGAGGAGGAGATGTCTCTCAACAAGTTCAAAGTTTTCATAAAACGTAAACTAATTGAAAAATCCTATTACAATGTAAAGGATTATTTAAATGATAAGCAAGCTTGGGAATGAGTTGCTTAACGACTTTGTGATAGTTCTAATAAGTTACAATAAATTTGTAAAGTGGTGATAATAAAAAGAATACCCGGCTGAGTTTGTTGTGGGCTCTTCTCAGACCTGGGCGCGTTTGGAACCCTCGTAGCTTTAGTTTTAAGTTTGCGTTATAATTATCACCACTATATTATCTTACAAATCTAACACTATACCAGACAATCAATAAGAGTAATTTATTACCTATTTTGAATAAATCATTTGACTTTGACTTTGACTTTGACTTTGACTTATACATAGTTAGTTTCTGTCTGCAACTTCATTAGGAGATTTCAGTTTTGAAGATTCCATAGAAACATTTGTACTTATTACATTTGATACCAAGTGGGGTATCCCGTAGCGCTGCCAAGTCGATTTTTTTGATATTAACAATAAACCTCTACAGTTTTGCGGCTTGTTAAGAAAAGTGATCTGTTTTACTCTTGTGTATTACAGAACCCTATGTGCTGTGTCCAACTCGCACTTGGCCAGTTATTTTCTACATAACAGTTCTTGATTTATCGTGCAAAACGTCGAAAAATACGACTGAAGTATGGGACCCTCTGTGCACAAGTCTGACCCACACTTGGCCAGTGTTTTCAAGCTTCTACAATCTGTGCTTTGACCTATTATTGACATGTCAATCAATGTAATTTCTCAAAATCCTCTCTACTGTAATAACTAATAAATAAAACTCACCAAGGTTAAGAGAAGGAAATGCTGTCTTTGCTAGTCTTTTACTGTGATGGTATAAAAAACGATCTTCAAAGTGGTGATTGCAAATTCGATAATTCGTATATATTTCATCATCAGTCTTGCTTTCTAAATCTTGTCCTACTATCTCTTTCCATTGTTGAAATCGTTTCAAAGAGGAGTGGCCAGGTTTTGGAAAGTGATGCAAAACATCTGAAAAAGTAGTAACATAAAATATGCAATATATTATTGTATTATCTATACTTATTGTACTTATTTACTTAATCTCTATAATATATATATAAAAATGAATCACTGAATGTGTTGCTAAGCGCAAATTTCGAGAACAGCTGAACCGATTTCGCTAATTCTTTTTTTATAATATTCCTTGAAGTACGAGGATGGTTTTTATGGAATTGCCCGAAATCGACTAGGCGGTAAGACGTTCGCTGGGGCAGCTAGTAAAATATAAAAAAACCATAGTCATTAAAGTTCTAAATAATATCTAATGTTGTACCTACGTACCTACACTTAATTACAAAACAAAAAATGTACAGAATTAGTAGTCAATAATCCTTACCAATATTATAAATGCAAAAGTATGTCAGGCTGTCTGTCTGCTAGCTTTTCACAGTCAATTTGTGTAACCGTTTATGATAAAAGTTAGAAGGTACAGAGAAGCTTGCATCCAGGTAAGGACATAGGCTACTTTTGCCTCGGAAAATCAAACAGTTCCCATGGGATTCTTTAAAACCCTAAACCAACGTAGACAAAGTGGCGGGCATCATCTATTTGGTGAAGAGATAGCTTGCATCGGAGACGGTTGTAGGCTACTTTTATCACGGAAAATTGGACTTCTCACGGGATTTCTAAAATGGTTTTTTGGATGATATCCACGTGGACGAAATCGCAGGAATTATTTAGTATCATGATAAAATACCTAATGTACTAATGGAGCATAGAGTTTGACTCGTTTAAGAGATTTGTGTTAGATTACAAGTGAGCTGATTATAAACTTACCGAATTGCTCACATCCGAACACACATCGAGATCTCCGTGGCATTTTCCCTGCACAAATCTATCGACAGAAAATCTTTTCACAAAGCAAAAACAAGTCCGTAATCCGTAGCCGTGGTCAATCGTTCAGGCATGAATCGAGTCCGTAAATCAATCCTTAGGTAGTTATCGAGGTGGTTAAAGGAAACACAGAGTCCAGTAAACAAAGCAGGGTCAGATAAATTTATCAGAAATAGAAATATTTAGAACCGCACAAACAACAATACACGAAAACATGAAAAGTTTTGAACTTCAACGGTGACCAGGGTTGCCAGATATTTACCAATTGAATTCGCCCGTTTTTTTTTTTTTTTTAATAGATATAGCGAGCAAGCGAGCAGGCGGGTCACCTGATGTTAAGTGATTACCGCCGCCCATGAACATTTGCAGCACCAGAGGAGCCGCCGATGCGTTGCCGGCCTTTAGGAATTTGTTTTAGGATTTTGCCTGCTGAGTAGCCTAAAATCGCCCGTTTCTATCTTCCAGGGGCCCTACCGCGGTTGTTTGACAGCTACAATGTTACGATCACAATCATCTCTGATTGGTTAATGCTCGCTCACTATTGGCTACAATGCATTGTTGCAACAAGGATTGCACAAATTCAGCCAATCAGAACAATTGAGATTGTAATAATGATTGATACCGGTTTTAGACAATCGCCCTACTGGTAGCCTAAATGGTTACTGGTAGCCAATCGAGATTTTTGGGCGCCGATTGGCCCCCCGAGGTAGCCTAAATGGCGGTAATTCGCCTTATCTGGCACCACTGACGGTGACTGTGGCTGTCCAAATGTTTGTAATTTAAAATTACAACAATGTGCCCGCCATCTATTTACGTCTTTTATTAACTGTTATCTATTTGTTTAGCCGTACTCGCGCTTAGATGGCACCACAAGCGAATTTCAATTTGCGATTTTTTAATGTTCTGGAGTTGCACCCCTATTTAGTGCGCTTGTGCGCGATTCATGCTTTTGATTTTTTTTACTGGTTTTACGGCTCTGGGTTCTAGCCTCTTTGAGCCTCATTGCTCATGCTTTTGTGATCTCATTCACTTTCTCAGAAGCAATACCCTGTACCATACCTGTACACGTACACACTCACATGCTCACCATAGTTATAATAGTTCACGCGTCAAACACGTAGGTAGTTAAACGCTTGACTCAAGCACACGAGTCACGAGTAGACTCGTGTGACTCAAGCATCAATTTTTGACGACCTCCCTGGCGCTATTGTCTTATTAGTGGGAGGTCACGGGTTCGATTCCCGGCAGGGGTTTGGAATTTTATATTTTCTACTGGTCTGGCGGGAGGTTTCGGCCGTGGCTAGTTACCACCCTACCGGTAAAACCATGCCGCCAAGCGATTTAGCTTTCCAAGGGCTAACTTGTATCTGAAAAAAAAGTAACCTTTGTAAACGGTCAAAATCATACAAAATGATGAAGCTTGATGTCAAGCCGCTTGATCGTCTCGGTAGCTCTTAAGACTTTTTGCTGGGGTCATGTGTCAGTGTCACATGCATTTGTTTTGTTCATGGTTGTTCTTGTTTGTGGTTCACCATTTAATTAATGCATAGGTATTTCAAGTAGGTAGGTAGGTACCTATTTTAAAGAAAGTTCATTTTCTGGTCGGTGGTTCATAGTTCATAGTTTGTTTTACCCAACAGTGAACAGACCCAACAATGAAATAAAAAAATACATACTCAGTTATATTCACGTCCGTTGTTGTTTTCATTTAACGATAAAACGTAGTGATTATATACTCCTTTTTGGATACCTACGTATTCAATGCACAGTGGCGAGCAGAATATAAATTATTGTTTATAAAAAACTATGGCTGGAACAGATGACACCAAACCTACAGAAAACGAAGGTGAAAATAGCTTGGAAACTGATGATGAACTAAATGAAATAGTTCGCGAAGGTATGGTATAGTACCTATGTTAATCTCTAATTATTTAGTAAAATGACTGATCAATTATTGTTGCTCCAACTATTAATTTAATATAAGCGTAGCCGACACTGCCCGGCTTTTCTCTAGCAGTATTTATGAAAATCCTTTCTTAATGGGGGGTTTTATAGCAAAGTAACCCAAGTTAGTACCTAAATGGATGGGTGAAACGCTTTGGAGGTCTGGGTGGACAATTTCTCATCAGCCCCAGCTAACATCAATTTTGTTAATATAATCGTTTAACCTAAGTCATTCTCTTACTTTTTGTATGCCAGAGGGAATGTAAGCCCACTGCAATTATTATTGTTCAATAAAACCCCTACCATTGCGTAATCTCAAGAGCCTTTATATAGTGCTACCATATGTATGCATGTAAGTATTGTTAGGTCTTATGTGAGTGATTTGCTGTTATTCAATAAGGATTTCATCACCTATTTCCATTAACATTCATCAGATGTGTGATGTGAGAACAGACAAAAACTAAACAAAGCTAGTTTGGGCTCTTTATCGATAAAGCTTCCTCTGATTATAATTTTCAAAATATATTTAACTGTACAAAATTTGTCCAGGTAGGCCCTTCTTCCACTGAGATGCAAACAATATGTCACCTACTGGTATGCTACTCTATCACACACATCAAGTAAATACAATGTTAAATTAATCTAGTGATGAAGACATTCTTCAACTTAATATTTATTACAAGAATAGGAAAAATGGATCTGTACATTGAGAGAAATTTCAAATGTAGAGCATGTTATTATGTATTCTGGTATATTATAATCGCATAAGCAACAGTATCACAGTACAGTCACATGACGCGTACACATCTCGCATTGCGTGCGACTAGTGCATTAAGTTGGGCGAGCTTCGCTCGCTCTGATTTCTAGTTTCTTTTATTATGCTCACCCGACTTCAACATACATACATGTGTAGAAACAAAAGTAATTTTTTACTTTGTAGTGGTTTTGGAAGTCTGTTTTTTTATTATATAATTTATGAGTATCTAATATACCTTTTTATAAATAATATAATAAAACCAACTTGGTCGCCTAGCTCCCGAGATGCAACTTGTCCTGAATTTCACAGGGGATTATACTTAAAATGAGTGTAATTTTTATTACATTGCAGAATACAACCAATTAGATTCGAAACTAGATGAGCTAAATCAAGCACTGGATATGTTGGAACAAAAAAACGATGATATTCACTCAAGATTGCTAGAACTCTTGCAATCTAATAGAGATGTAAGAGAGCAGTTAAAACATCAGCAAAAGGAAAATAACAAGTAAATTAAAATGTACTTACCCAATTATATTATCAGCTTATGGGAAATTTTAAGTTGGTCATTGATAAAGAAGCCTACAATTAATATATTTTTAAATTACTATAAGTATAAATATGTATTTCATTCAATGTAACAAACTCTGTAACTGTGATTCTGCGTGGATCAAGATGGCAGGCACAATTCTTATTATTTAAAAAAAATATGGAATATTCTACCAATAAAATTCATGAATGTGAATGCACACTTGCATATGCCCATGGCAAGTAGTATTACCTATTTTCTAATTTCCCAGAGGTTTTTAAGCTGTAATATGTTAGTTATATACATAAGTAAATAAACATATTAGATTACAATCTTCACCCTTCTTGCATTAATCAGTTTTTTTGATGAAAGACAATATTATTTTTTGTATCTACAAAAACACCATTAACTCTATGATTAGTTAATGTCCATAGTCAATGTAAAAATATATTATGTGACCATACTGGGAATGAACATAGCATACCCGCTATGTAAGGAGGTAGTTGTATCAGGAAGTGGGCATAACGGGAAGTGATCATAAGTCATCATGGTACTTGTTTGCATAATAAAGAAAGAAGGATGTTTTGACCAGTCAAGGAAAATTGCATAAATTGTATATCTATATCTGTAAGTATCATTTTTTTTCAGTATAAGATTCCAAAATTTCAATTTGTTATAAACTGAAATTAGTTAGTAAAAATAATAAAAAGCTTTACACTATCTACACTGTTTTATTGGTATCGACATGTATTAAATAAACATTAAATATGACTAAACAGATTCCAATATTGGTGTAATCTAATGGTGATCTTTCTTGACAAATCTTAATCCACAATATCCACAAGAGTGATTTCCAAGTTTATCCTGAAAGTTGTAGGTAATGATTTGTCGTTAATAATATTTATAGGCACAGAATATATATTAATAGATGCATACTGTTAATAATAGTAATAATATGGGCATCTCAAGAACATGCAAAAATGTATATAGGTAGACCAGAATCTTGTGTAAAATACGGAAATGAAATTCCAAAGTTAGCAACATGTAATTTCATGTCATGAGATTTTGGTCTAGCTATAGCTGTATTGCCGAAACTATAACTTTTAACTGGTTCACAAATCAGATTTTATTACAATAATGATTTATTTCAGTACCTACCACACTGAAATACACTGTGACACAATTGGGAATGACTCATTGGGAATCCACCAACTTTAGATAATGTAGTTAATATTTAAGAAGAGTATGCTGTGCCAGTAGTGGTACTCTATCACTTTGTTGTTTGTTGTTGAACAGGTATGTAGTCGTAAGACTTAGTAATGTAGTAGACTTAGTAACAGTGGTGTATGTAAGGTTCACTGCTGCATGGAATAAATCATTATCAAGTTCTATAATAATACTGTTTATGATTAGCTTGGATGTGGTCCAGAACAAAATGTGAACATCCTGACTCTATGTCTTGTCTGTCCCATCGTTAAGAGTGTTTTGTAAAGTGAAGCTCCTACCAGAAGTTCTGATTTAAGCGAACCTATGTAGGTGAAACAAAGGTTGGGTAAGTGAAGCTGAATAGCTACGCTCTGGAACGAGTCTTCTCGTGAAGCCATTTGAAATACGCTGGCCGCAGAAAAGCGATTAAATAAGCTATTTTACCGACAGTGGTTCTTCAGCGTGAATTACTAAAATATTGCTAGTAGCATCATAATAAGGCCTAATGCCTATCTAGAACTGCAGGTATTATATAGGATGCCGTAAATCACAGCAACACCTCTCAAACTGATAGAGTACCACTAACAGCACTGCATAGACTTCCAAATATGTATATTACCAAATTGATATATACTCGAGGATGACCTTCAGGTCCACTGCCTCCATCACACCACACTACTCTGTCTGTCACTTCTTTTGGTGGTACCTCTTCAATTAATTTAATAGCCCAGTTGGGGTTAACTTGCTTTGCAGCCAAAGTAAATCTTGCAAGTCTATAATCATCAGAATCCCATTTCTGAAACAAGCATAATAATGTTTAAAGTTATGGTAAGTTAAACTTTGAACATTAATAAAAGCAAAATGAGTTGCAGAAGTCAACAGGGTGCAAACTAGTATCTACAATTTATTTTATCTTTAACCTTAATCATGGAGGTATGATTACAGACTTATGCAAATCTAAATTTCAATGGTAACCATTAACTTTAATCTTCTACTTGGTATTTGTTATCAAAAAGTGGCTTAGCTTTGGGACAATGTCCACAACTGGACTGGACACACACCAGTCTTGCGCTGCCTGAATACGGCAGCTTCTCGCGGATTTGTTTTACTACAGAACCTTAGTCACCATAACAGCTTCCTTGTGCCTAATAATGAGACATGAAGTACCTACTACCTAGGTAGTTAGAGTCACGAAATAGAAGAAAGCTATTCAGTTTACAAGATATTCTTCAAGTTGACAAAATAGGGATATCCTATTATTAGTGCCTACTCCATTAATATAATAAAATGATTGGTAAATAAAATAAATACCTACTTGGCCTGTATGAGTAGTAACATCTTCAATTTTATTCGTTATGCAACGAATTAAGCTGTTCGTGGTTCCAAATCCACGAGGGATATATTTAATAACGGGCCCCGTCTTTACTGCCATATTCATATTTGAAAATAAATCAAATGGCAATAATTCAGACTGAAAATAGAGACTGTTAATTTGAGAATATTTATGGGATTAAAATCATAAAATCACAGACCAATAACATATAGGATACAGACCACCAACTCCATAGACGATGTTTGTTTCAGTAGTAAGGGGAAGTGGGAGGCAAGGAATTTATATAACAAATTGTCATTGTTGTAGTGATCGTCTGTCTCACATTTTATTGGTTTTTACTATGAGAATCCACAGGACCATCTCTTTCTAACTTTATATAATATATAGCAATTATATGCCCGGATTGTCGTAAATTAGGGATGGCGTGACAGCAGGAAAACCGTAACTTTTTAGTGATGTCCTTTTTACAGATTTTAACGGTTTTGCTATTAATTACCGATTTTCAGTATTTATCGGTAATCCTACTAATAATTTATTAAGAAATTTAGTTTTTCAAAAAAAAATCAATCAAATTTATCAAAATATAAAAACTTTATTTAGAATAGACAATAACCATGTTCCAGTTGTAATTGACGATAAGTGTTCATCTGTATTCTTAAGCTGTGGGCCACATCTCTGCTGAAGACTTGCGCAGCAAGTTTCACCTGTAATGCATGGTTACTTTTTTATAGATAATTATGTTAATAAACTAAATTTGATAATGCAATTTAGATTTAAAGATTGGGTTTAAAATATAATTAAAGAATTTAAATGAGTAGTTTGGAAATTCATTAGGATTCAAATTTTTATTCAAAAAATTATCTTTTATGCTCATAATTATACTATCCTAAACCTATTTTTTTTTTTTTTTTTTTTTTCTAATTATCCTAATCCTAATGTTAATATTATAAACTAGCCGATGCCCGCGACTTCGTACGCGTGGATTTAGGTGTTTAAGAATCCTGTGGAAACTCTTCAATTTTCCGGGATAAAAAGTAGCCTATGTCCTTCCCCGGGATGCAAGCTATCTCTGTACCAAATTTCGTGAAATCGGTTGAACGGTTGAGCCGTGAAAAGCTAGCAGACAGACAGACAGACACACTTTCACATTTATAATATTAGTATGGATGTGAAAGTGTGGATGTTTGGATGTTTGTTACTCAATCACACAAAAACAGCTGAACGGATTTGGAATGGAGATAGATTATACCCTGAATTAACATATAGGCTGCTTTTTATCCCGGAAAATCAAAGAGTTCCCGCGGGATTTTGAAAAATGAAAATCCACGCAGTCGCTGGCATCACCTAGTATGCTCATAATTATCTTCGTCACTATTGGGCGCCGACCCTGGTTATTGGTACTTCTTGTTTTTATGGTGTCTATGTGATCACGTGATGAGATTTTGGTACGCTGAAACTTAAAATTGACCAACAACAAGGTCTACAACCCATAGTTTCAGAGACAGTGCTTTCAAAAACGTGATAACATAGACACCACGAAAACAAGAAGTTTTAGTACCAATAACTAAGGTCTGCGCACCATAGTTTTATTGGATTTTTTCCATGGCAAGGACATTATCACAAAGCTATTGTTACAAAACAAATGTTCAGTTACTTGCCTTCAACTTGTCATATCAATTTGGTTTCACATGCTTGTCTGTTAATTTGGTAGACCATCCAACACCTGCCACACCATCAACAGCAAACAGCTTCTCGATGTAGTCCCACTGAGCACGCTGACTCCCGATGAGCAAGTCCTTCTTCTGAAAATTATTGTGGAAACATTTGAGTAAATGTGGGACATCATATATATGATATATTTATGATTCAGTGGTTGAGAGTAATGAGTAATAGAAGTTGTTGGCTCTAAAATAGAGTGCTGAATTAAATCTGGTGACTTCTGTTTGTCAGGAATCGGGATATTTGGCAAGGGATTTACTAAATCTATAGGACTTGAAATAACAGAAGCTTGCTCATTCCTACTTTGTTTGTCTGTTTGTGAAGTCGATGGGATATCGACTATGTTAACATCGAGGGGTTTACCAGTCTGTAAAGGGGATATCTCTAGAAATTTGTCAATTTTAAAATGTACTATACCAGGGTTTTTAGAAGACTGTGTAATATGCAAATTCAGCGTGGGAATTGAATCTTTTGTCAATCTATTATTTACGATATACCGAGGTAAGAAATGGGATTCGCAAATCCTGACATTTTTTAATTGCCTAAGGGAGTACTTACGCAAATACGTACAGTTAATCAACCATGCTTTCCATCTAGTTGTGTCGGTAAAAAGTACGGCGTGTAAATGTAGGGTGCTTTTACACTTAGGTACACTACACTGCCTCATATCAGATAAAAAGGATACTAGGTATTTAGAAACACTAACAATTATTACTAAGCCTAAATTAGGCAGGCAAGTTTAAAGAGCACATCCACTATATCTCTCAATTAAAACAAAAACATAAAAAACTGAAAATAGAAATATAAAACGAATATCCTGTTAAAACTGCAGCACACTTCAAGGTTTAAACTCTCGCAATGGATTAAGGAGAAAAATTGAGTTTTTTAGGTTAGGTTATAAAATCTCTCAAAACCGACATGTTTTTATTTCGAAATTCTATGTAATGAAAGCCGATTGGATCTAATCACCGACCAATAAGATTTGAGCAAAAAATATCATAGTGTGTTGTATGTACATGTATCTTTAATACTGTGTGAGTGGAGCGAGATAGTCCTGTGGATTTCGAAAGAGGAATAGAAAGTGCGAAAGAAATGGACTGATGCATCTTTTATGGCCCTCAGTTGACAGGGCCTGCATAAAATCACACGATTCATCAAAGAGTATGTAACACAGAACATATACTCTTGCTCTTTGCACAGAACTTCTTGTACGTTTGCTACGTTATAATACTCAGAACAAAGGCTATTAGAAGTAGCCCTATTGTGACACACTGTTAGAGCGAGATAGCTAAATGCATTTAAGCTCTTATTAGAACGTGACAAAATGATTATGTTTTGTCCTTATCACCGTGACCACTTTTTTGTTTGCCAAAATGTATTTGTACGTGAGATTTTGGAAAACAACGTGAAGTGAGGTTAAGTTGACTCAAGCTGTTACCTCTATTAGCTTGCGAGATAGTACTCTATTCCCGTATGTAAAAAGTACTCTGTGATCCAAGCCTTTGTTCCTTCTTGTTTGACTAATCCTATTCGCTTTTGTTCTCCAACAGCGCCCCCTGTCAATGTCATTGAAGTGCCAAGAGAGCCTTGTAGCCGCACTATACACATGTAGGTACTTTTAACAAAAAAATAAACATGGGTGTCGTTTTCAGAGTTTTCCGGATGCTGCTCAGAACAGCTGATTTTTAAAATGACATTTATTTTCAAACGCAAGAAGACGGACATGCAGTATTACAAAAAAGACATGGGTGTCGTTTTCAGGGTTTTCCAGGATGCTGAATTTAATAATGACATTCATTTAGATTTTCCTGTCCCAGGACTGATGCCATTGTCTTAGCGTCAAAAAGCGGTTTTCACGCTGAGGGTAGCATCCATCCATTGTCACGATTGAACGTGAGTAAAGCTGGTACTCTAACGCTGCGTGAGTACTGAGTATGCACAGAGTTAAAAAATATTAAAAAAACCGACTTCCAAAACCACTACTAAGTAAAAAATAACTTGTTTCTACACGTGTATGCATAATATGTATGTTGAAGTCGGGCGAGCTTCACGCTTTGGTTTCTTCTAGTTTCATTTATTATGCTCGCCCGACTTCATACATACATAATTACATACCTACACGTAGAAACAAAAGTAATTTTTTAGGCTCCACTATAGAAAGGTTCACCACTATTTATTCACGAATATTATACTATATAGGTATAGCGGTAATATTCAGTGTAAAGAGGTTCATTTGCACTTTACATATCTGTAATTTCAAGTTTCGGAGACACGTATTTATAGATTTATACAATTTTAAAATGATTAACATTATAAATAGAAAACACGATTACTACATAGATTTCGTTAATATTCACTGGAAAGAGATTAATTTGCACTGATCTTTACGTAATTTCTTAATTTCAAGACACGTAATCGCGTATTTTATACAGATTTATGTAAATAAAATGAAATTAATTAGGTCCCTAGCATTTTTAGAATGAACTTAACAAAGTACAAACACAAAACCGCAAAGTACGAACTACGAGCTCATATAAAGATTACCATAACATAAACCTATAATACTTTTTTTAAACTGGTTTTACGGCTCTGGGTTCTAATCTATAATAATCTTGCTGGGAACCAAAGACCAATAAAGTAAACTTTTTTAAGTAAGTACTTTTTTATTCTAAATGGTTTTAAAGCGAGCCTTCTAGCGTAGCTCGTTTTAAAAACCTTAATGATTGGTTAGGTTAGGTTAGAACAGTTACCATAACGCACGAGCCGAGCGAGCGCAGCGAGCGTGCCGCGGCAGCGGCCGGCGAAGTGCCAGAACCAAATTGTAGGCGTTTCTCCCCTCTCCTTTCCTCGCCATTTACAAGTGAGGGAAGGAGTGGGGGAGGGGTTATCTTTTCAACCCTTAAAAATCTACCCCTAGTTTTAGTGAAGCGCGAAGCGAGAAGTGTCGTGACGCCTCCTGTTCATGCTTAGTTAGACTCGGCTTGCCGCCCGGGTTTGAGGGTTGAAACCAGAGACGTCACGAAGGCTAGTTTGTGAATGCTTGATTATGCACTCACCCTTGCTCGATGCGCAGTCTGCTTGCGCGTGCGACACCAGGTTAATGCGCCGTCTCCGCGGCACTGAGGCGACGGGCGAGGAAGCGGCCTTCCTCCCCGTCGCATAGGACAGAATCCACTGCCTCGCACTCTGTAATACATATATGGGACGGGCAGATTTCGCCTAGACGAAATCTGCCGGGGCTACTGTCTTCCTCGCCGCTAAGCGGGGAAGACCAGTGCTGACTAGCGCTAAATTAAAGGAGGAACGGTTCCATCATTAGCCTAGCCATTAGGATTATAATTGGGTCCCATTGACCTACCGCGTTTCGGTCAGGTAACTGGCTATTCGTGCCGGCTCAAAGTGCCACACCTTTGCTTGCTACTTACGCCGAGAGTTAGCCGGGGTCGTCACTGACGTCGAGAGCTAGCTGGTCTCGTCATCTGTATCGAGAGTTAGCGGTTCGACGCTAAGGCCTGCCACCCGAGGGCCCCTACGACTCTCGATACTGACGGATTACTTTCTCCCAGCCAAGTCCTGCCAACAAGGGTCCCAATGGCTCCCGACGCTGACGATTTACTATTCCGACTAAGGCCTGCCAATAAAGGGCCCTTACGACTCTCGACGTTGGCTACATGGAAACGTTCCTTATGCACACAATTAATAGCAATCAAATATAGTTACTTATAGTTAGCCACTTACGAGTAATAATACAGGATGCGAGGCACCGAACTGATGACGGTGGGCGTGCTGTGAGGCGAGGCTGCCGTGCTCGGATCCAGTCAGTTAACAAAATGGTGGGCGCCGTGGTTCGAGGCTTCGACCACAGACAGTCGGCGTCGCGTTTCAAGTATAGACCATTAGACCCACAGAGTAAAGTCACAGACAACTTACCATAGTATTTTAAGCGTCCGGCTCTGGATTCCTCTCCTTCTAATCTCGTTTTGCTCGTTATTGTAATTAGATATTATAATTGGATGATTTAATTTTACGATGATTACTATTTATATTTTGTACAATTAACTATTTCGCGACGTTCGTCGCGACACTCCCCAACAACGGAAGTTACAATAAGACGATAAGATTCTGCGTCCATTCCTTAATCTTCTCGAGGGCCCTGACAGCCGCTTCTCTCTTGGGTCTTGGCTCCTCGGAAGAAAGGTCTACTTCGTTTTCGTTAGTAATCTCCTCTGGCAGAAGTTGATCCTCTAACATCGTCTCATTATGGTCTTGTATGGTGTGATCATTTTCCTTTTCAGGTGCATCGATTTCACCACTACGTATCTCACTGGTTTCTCCAGTGGTTTCTTCGTGCACTTCTCTTGTTATGCGTTCGGAAGGTATATAGTTGTAACTTGGTCTAGGTTTGTCAGCTAGAGCGTGAGCTTCTTGTTCGTCCATTTCCAGTGGATATAAGTGTGAAATGGATCTAATATATTCGCTATTATCTACTTTTACTTTCGCTGTTCTGCTAAATCCATCCTTCCCCTTCATAAGTTTTGTTATTTTCCCAACTCGCCAGCTTTCCCGATTGGGATGTTCCCCCTTTATCTGGACTATTTGTCCTTCTTGAGGTTCTAATTTCGAAGTGACTCTTGGATCCCTATGTGAATGCTGGTATCTTTCTCGAAGGCTGAGAAGGTAACGATTAGAAAACATTTCTCTAAATTCTTCCTGGATTTTAAGAGCTCTTTTCCAACCTTTAACTAGTTCCCTTTTTGTAACGGTTCCTTCTGCTAAAGGTTCCTTCCGGGTATTCTCTACTGTTATACATTTTCCTACAGCCAAGAAATCAGCTGGTTTCAATATATGATCCAGCTCGGCATCTATATGGGTGAGTGGACGGGTATTTACCACGGCTTCAATTTCCTTCATTACTGTAGATAGTTCGCAATCCTTAAGACAGTGTTTTTGTAATGTTCTCTTCATACAGTGTTTCACAATGCCCATTAATCGTTCATAAAAACCGCCAAACCATGGTGCGAGAGCGGGTATAAATCTCCAGCGAATTTTATTCTCTATGCAGTAAGGTTTTGCTAAGATTTCTGACATCAATTTAAATTGCAACGCGTTATCTGAGGTGATAAGTGTCGGGAGACCTCTAGTGGCTATCATTCTTCTCAGGGCTCGAAGGCCTTCCTCCGCTGATAGATCTTGAACGACTTCCAAATGTATGGCTCTTATCGCTAGACAAGTAAACAAACAAATCCATCTTTTCTCTAAACCGTTTCCATTGTTTACTAAAACTGGTCCCAAATAATCAATTCCCGTGAACGTGAAGGGAGAGCTATAGTTAACTCTCTCAGGTGGTAGTGCGGGTGTAGGTGGTAGTTTGTATGGTCCTCCACCGTGCTTAACGCATGTTGGACATTTTTTCAACAATTTCTGTACTTGTCGTTTACCTTGTAGAATCCAATACGTTTCGCGTATGATGCTCAATGTGTGGTTAACACCCACGTGGTAATTTTTATTATGTGTTTCCATAATTATTCTGTTAGTCAATTGAGAGTCCTTAGGCAATAAGATAGGATATCTTTTATCGAACGACCAATTCGTATTTCTCATCCTTCCTTTGCATCTTAATATGCCGTCAATATCACGAAATAATCCTAAATTTCGACTTAAGTTTGTATCTTTCCCGTTCACTTCATCCTTGAAATATTCTTCTTGTAGTTTCTTTATTTCTTCTAAATAGGTTTCTTGTAGTTGTTCCTTTTCCTTTTCGTTTATTTTACATTGGTTATTAATTTCATCTAATCTTTTATTGCAAT
Organism: Maniola hyperantus; assembly: GCF_902806685.2. Lineage (NCBI taxonomy): Eukaryota > Metazoa > Arthropoda > Insecta > Lepidoptera > Nymphalidae > Maniola > Maniola hyperantus. The sequence goes on along the minus strand of NC_048536.1, from coordinate 8,480,541 downwards.
TTGCAGAAATTGTTTCATCCATTTCAACTTCCTCATCTTCACTTTCATTCGGAAGATCCTCCCGCGACAACAAGGAATTGGTATTTGTTGTCTTTTGTGGCCATGTGTCGCATGCTTGTAACAAATATTGAGGTCCAGCTAACCATTTCACTTTATCTTCACAAGTGCTGTAAGGTTTTGTTGCTACATCTGCTGGATTTAGTTCTGAGGGAACATATCTTATGATCAATTCTTTATTTCGTTTAATTTCTTGGATTCTCCTTGCTACGAATGGTGGTAAAAGTTTAGAAGACTTGCACCATCCGATTACAATTTGGCTATCGGTCCAAAGAAATTGATGTGTTACTTTTGCAGGAAGAAAGTTCCGAATAAATTTTATAAGACGACTTCCAATTAATACTCCGAGTAATTCTAATCGAGGAATTTTCAAATTATCCTGATCCTTTATAGGTACAAGTCTAGATTTTCCAATGACGAAACTGATCTTGTTCTCATTCACTATATATACAGTAGCTGCATAAGCTTTGAGAGACGCGTCGGTAAAGCAATGCAATTGAACATCGTTATTTTGAGCATTCGCCATATAACATCTGGGTATTGATATTTCTTTAATCTTGTCTAGTTGTTCACGTATTGTCGACCACTCTTCCTTCATCTGTTTTGAAAAGGTGGTGTCCCATTTAATTTTGGTTTTCCAAAGCTCTTGCAGAAATAATTTAGCAGGTAGAATATGTGGTGCAACAAATCCGCAAGGGTCGTAGATTGAAGCGATCACTCTCAATACTTCCCGTTTATTGTTCGCATTAGAGTCGATCTTGTATCTCAATTGAAGTAGATCTTCCTTTAAATCCCAATCAAGTCCTAATATCTTAACACGGATTTCCTTTGACGAGTCTGGGATTTGTGTCATAAATTCATAAGAATTAGAACTCCACTCCCTTAAGTTCATAGACATTTGTTTAAACGCTTTTTTGGAGTCGGTATATAATTCTGATGGTTTTCTCCTTCTGATGGACACAATGATGCAAGTAATGAACAGGATGTTCTTCCTTTTCAGATTTCGCGTTCACAACTGCTGTTTGAAGTATAGTAGTATCCTTGGTATCTAATTGCATTAAATTATTAGTTGATTCGTTTGTATTCTTATTATTTATATAATCATTTATTATTATTATTCTTATTTATTATTTACATTCTTATTTATTATTTTTATTTATTTATTAGTTGTTTCACTCTCCTTTTGTAGATTTTTAGGACAAAGTGCCCGATTGTGAGATCCAATCTCGTTACAGTGTGCACATTTTATTTTTCTCTCACATATCTTTACGGTATGTCCTATGCGAAGACATGCGTAGCATCGGTTAATTAATTTATTTTTCCTTTCTCGTAACGTTGTAAAGGCTTTGCATTGATCGTTAAAATGGTTCTCCTGACAGAAGATGCAGTGAAGTTTTCTCTTCTTTTCGTGTTGCCTTTCTTGGTTTCCTACTGGCTCTTCCCATTTTCTTTTGAATTGTTTCCTAAAACTTCTCTGACGACCTTGAAATAGTCCCCGATTTTTATCTTGTTTCTTTGTGGACATTTCTTTACTTGTTGGCCTTTTGGATTTTAATTTCATATTATTGTCGCCGGATGCATTCGCGTGTAGAGATTGGGTAGTGTAATTGTCTTCAGATTTTCCTTGGATAACTCTCTCTGCGTCTTCCCTAGCCGTAATAATGACTTCGAGGCATTTCCTTATCTCCTCGATGGACTCGGTGTTTATTTTCATTTTCATTTCGTAAATGATTTCTTGCGGGAATTTTTCCATGATTAGGAAACGTAGATGGTTGTGGTTTATGTCCTCGCCCAGCGATTTAAGCACCCTAAGATGTCGTTCGATCTCGTTCAGTGTTTGTCTCACCTCCGTGACATTCATTGCGGTGGAAGCCTTGACACGATACAGTGCTGAGTAGTGTGCATCAATTATGTGGTTTTCCTTTCCATATCGATTTTTTAATGTCACTAGTGCTATACTGTAATTCTTGTTCGTTGTCTCTAAGCCTTCCACGATCTTCTTCGCTTCACCTTTCAACGAAGCTTTTAAATACAATAGCTTGTCAACATCGGTTAAGTTTCGCTTGTCAATATTTGAGCTGAATTGATCCCAAAATGTTGACCATTGCAGGATATCGCCGTCGAATTCCGGTAAACTCAGTTTCGGTAGCCGGCTGTTTAGATTCGGATTCGTATCCCTGTTGACTTGATTTTCTCGTTCAATTACTTTAATCTTTTCTTTAATTTTGACTTTAAGTTCACACAATATATCTTCGGCTTCTAATTGTACTGTAGATATCTCGGATATGTCATCAGGCGCAGGATCGTTGCTTAATCGAAAGTAGTTGGTCAATTCGGAGCTCAATCTATTTAACAAAGTTTGTAATTTCGAAGAAATAATTTCTGCTTCTTGTATAATCGTTGGAGATTGAGTGGTTGGATCATCAAGAGTTTCTATTATTTGAGATGCGTTGGTTGATAAATTTTGTAATTTTGTTTTCATTGAGTGCAATATCGCCAAGAGACTTTGATCCATCTTGTCGGTATGTTCGAAATATTAGTAGATAAAAGTTTCCTTAAAATGGGTTAGTTGTTTAAGGTTTTTAGAATTTTAGTTGATGTCTTCGTTGTGACCGGGAACTTCGTGGCTCGTCTCTCTATAAATGAAATAGCACCGCTTAGGAGAAAAGCGAGAGAAAAAGAAAGGAAGCGGATTGGCCAAAACAAAAAATTTTCTTTAATCTAACTAATTTTATTTATCTGTGTCAGTATCGTAGATCTATTTTTCAAATGATCGTCCATCTTTCATTTATTTCACTTTAAAGTTCATTTAAAACTTCTATTTAGTTGTTGTGTTACATCAATGTCCTATGGTTTGAATATTCATGGTAACCCTTGTTCTATAAATCTCATATATTCATCAAATAATTTATCAAATAAATTTCAACGACTAGTTATAACGAAATAATTTTGTACCGTTGTTGTTGTAGAATGAAATTAATTGGTTATTAGTATCGCGGATAAAGTAAGTAACCGACTTTATCATAAATCAATTTCATAGTCCGGCCCTGTCGTCATAGTGTGACAACGACCTTATCAATAATTGTCAGTCATCTGCCCACAGATGTGTACCTACACAATTCCACTAACATGCTAGAAGGGTTATGCCTACCCTTGCAACAAGATATAGAATGTAGTAAAATAGAGTAGCATTATACCTCTATTCAATAAACTTCTACAAATATTCTTAAATCTCTGTACATTCTACTGGCTTTTATTTCATGCCTAAGGTTCGTATTGCTAAACCGGGTCTCAATTTTAGTATTTAATCATCTCAGTTACTAGGTAGGTATGCGTGGGCACACACACTGTGTGACCATTCAGCATAAGCATTCAATGATTGACCCCTTCGTATCAAAATTGTATGATCATAGCAATCTCAAGTCGGGTAGGTATGTGTGTAACTATTTAACCGTTCTAGCAAGTCCAGTGTGAATGCACCGGCAAAGGTCAGTGTACTATCGCAGGTGACTGCTCTAGGTACCTATCGTTTATTGTTAATGTCCATATCACTTCACTGTTTCATTCATAAAATTTGTGAAAAAAAAAGAATTTCTTGCGCACCGAAACCAAGGGTTTTTTCACATTTATAACTGTTATACAAGAAACGATAACCTTTAGAATTGATTTTCTTTCTTACTAGGTGCGGAACCCTAAACACTTTTGAAATTGACTCATCTTTAAGTCTCAGTTGAATATGATATTACAATAATCTTAATTTGTCAGAAAGTTCATGCGAGCTCAAACTTTTATTTTAATTGATTTAGTCCCACATGGATCAACATAATTATAATAATGATTCCACTAAACTGCAATAACAGTGTCACTTTATTGTGAATATAATAATTCAGAACGTTGGTAATACCGTCGCATCTTTACAATTAGACTTTAACAGAGAATGAGGTTATTCTTAATTTTCGGTTTCCTTTATTCTATTATAGGACTATGCGCACAGCATCCTCCTTTATTCTTCACATTAGGTAGGTACCTATCCTTTATTAAATTAAACATTGAACATTTGTCACTATTCACTACAATGTATTGTAGGTATTTATATTAAAACTGTCTAAAAAAACGTTAAAATCATCAGTGAAATGCAACATAACTTTGCTTATTTAAAGTAGATATTAGAGTTTAAAGTGTTAGTTATAAGTAGAATTATTCAACACCTGTATCAAAACTCAATAGTAGGAAAAATAATTTTCATGTGTAGGTAGGTAGGTCATTCACGCTTAAGAATAATCATATTCAGAACAAATCACATAGCTACGAGAAAACAAGACATGAAAATAACCTATTAAGGTCTAATGGTCTTTGCCGCTCTATACGTGTCGAGACTTGTCGAGACATGTCTGATTTAGGTCAGTGCATAATAACATTCACAACTTATTTGACAACCCTCTTTCTTTTAGCATTTTTTGCTGAAAGCTCATTTACTGATTTATCAGATCCTCAGCATCTCCACCATGTCGTGGCGCCTCCTGTTCATGCTTAGTTAGACTCGGCTTGCCGCCCGGGTTTGAGGGTTGAAACCAGAGACGTCACGAAGGCTAGTTTGTGAATGTTTGATTATGCACCCACCCTTGCTCGATGCGCAGTCTGCTTGCGCGTGCGACACCAGGTTAATGCGCCGTCTCCGCGGCACTGAGGCGACGGGCGAGGAAGCGGCCTTCCTCCCCGTCGCATCGGACAGAATCCATTGCCTCGCACTCTGTAATACGTATATGGGACGGGCAGATTTCGCCTAGACGAAATCTGCCGGGGCTACTGTCTTCCTCGCCGCTAAGCGGGGAAGACCAGTGCTGACTAGCGCTAAATTAAAGGAGGAACGGTTCCATCATTAGCCCAGCCATTAGGATTATAATTGGGTCCCATTGACCTACCGCGTTTCGGTCAGGTAACTGGCTATTCGTGCCGGCTCAAAGTGCCACACCTTTGCTTGCTACTTACGCCGAGAGTTAGCCGGGGTCGTCACTGACGTCGAGAGCTAGCTGGTCTCGTCATCTGTATCGAGAGTTAGCTGTTCGACGCTAAGGCCTGCCACCCGAGGGCCCCTACGACTCTCGATACTGACGGATTACTTTCTCCCAGCCAAGTCCTGCCAACAAGGGTCCCAATGGCTCCCGACGCTGACGATTTACTATTCCGACTAAGGCCTGCCAATAAAGGGCCCTTACGACTCTCGACGTTGGCTACATGGAAACGTTCCTTATGCACACAATTAATAGCAATCAAATATAGTTACTTATAGTTAGCCACTTACGAGTAATAATACAGGATGCGAGGCACCGAACTGATGACGGTGGGCGTGCTGTGAGGCGAGGCTGCCGTGCTCGGATCCAGTCAGTTAACAAAATGGTGGGCGCCGTGGTTCGAGGCTTCGACCACAGACAGTCGGCGTCGCGTTTCAAGTATAGACCATTAGACCCATAGAGTAAAGTCACAGACAACTTACCATAGTATTTTAAGCGTCCGGCTCTGGATTCCTCTCCTTCTAATCTCGTTTTGCTCGTTATTGTAATTAGATATTATAATTGGATGATTTAATTTTACGATGATTACTATTTATATTTTGTACAATTAACTATTTCGCGACGTTCGTCGCGACATCCCTAATTATAGCACATCTCTGTGTTAATTGCAAGTATTTCTTCTGAGTGTTATTGACTGTGGTCTGTGGTTATTAATCTGCAACAGGTACAGACCAGCAAACCCAGAGCCGTAAAACTAAAAAAAAATGGTTTGTAATCTGTGGGGTGACCTTGGTGTGCCATATTTATGGCTATTTGTAAAACGTATTGATTATATACTCTTTGGCTATTTGTTTCTGAGGTTATTTGTTGTCAATTAAAAAAAAATTAAAGCAAAACATTATGGCCTCTCAGCAAAACGTTCAATAGTGATTATATTCAATGACTAGCTTATGCTCGCGACTTCGTCCGCGTGGACTACACAAATTTCAAACCCCTATTTCACCCCCTTAGGGGTTGAATTTTCCAAAATCCTTTCTTAGCGGACGCCTACGTCATAATAGCTATCTGCATGCCAAATTTCAGCCCGATCCGTCCAGTAGTTTGAGCTGTGCGTTGATAGATCAGTCAGTCAGTCACCTTTTCCTTTTATATATTTAGATTAAAGCTAAATAGTTTTAATGTTTAATTAATATCTTAGAAATGCGCTGCTGTGTGCCTTTCTGCAGAACGACTGCGGAGGTCGTCTCCGAATCCGAGATTTCATTTCACGAGTGAGTGTTTCATTGTCAACCTTTTACGTAAAGTATAACCTAGACGCTACGGCTAGTGGCTTGGGGCCGTGCTTCGTCGGCACAGAGTTCACTGACTCGAGCCAACCCAGGCTGGTCGGAGCACACGCACAACTGCGCGTCCACAAACCGAGCGTGTATCCAACTCTAGAGCTCCCTTCCAGGCAGAGCTATTTCTATTTGCCTTTTGTTTAAATTATGAGTTGCATGTTAAGGATGCTTCGTTTTATAGTACAGGGTGTAATTTCCAGGTTCCCCAGAGAATTGCATCTTCGTGCTGCTTGGCTCAGAGCCCTCGGCAAACAAGACACTCCCCTGCCAGAGCATGCTGTGGTGTGCTCGAAGCATTTTCTAAACGATGAAATTGGTGAAACAGAAAGTGGCTCAAGGCGGATTCGTACTGGTGCTGACCCCTCGCCAGTGCTGGTAACTCATTTATAGTGCTTGTCGATTTCATTTAAAGCTCTGATGCATGCTTGTATTGCTATTTAATAATATTTAATTGATAATTGGTGATCTACACAATATGCTAACTAGAAACAGTAACAAGCTGCAGCTCCTACCTTCCGCCTCAGCAAAGTGAAAAAGTCATTTTTTATGGGTATAACCTTTTATAATAAAATCCCGCAAACTATTTTGGACTTACTTTTGCACAAGTTTAAAAAATCTATTAAAATAATTATGCTCCTGAAAAAAGCATAATCACACAATTAAAGATTATCTAAATGATAAAAGAGCGTGGATTTGACCTGCAGCTCGTTCCGGCAACGCACAAGACTGCAAATACTATTTTATACATGGCATAATCTTGTACCTATATCAAATATTTGAAAAGAGCAACCGCTGAGTTTCTTGCTGGTTCTTCTCGGTAGGAAAGGCATTCCGAACCAGTGGTAGAAGCATCGAACTACTTCTATTCGACTATAAACTATTCGAAAGTACTTGTAAAAGTTTATTTGAATAAAAAAGATTTTTAAATTTTATTTATTTTAGCCCCTATCAAAGGCTAACCTTAGTAAGTACATACGGTTCACATTTCAAGTTTGTTATGGAAGGTGGAAATGATTATACTTACAACACTTTGCACAGGTCTGCATGATGTGCCTGGACACTGGCAGCAAGCTGGTTCTGATGAGTAAATACAAGTTGGAAGAAGCATATGAACATTTAGTGGGACATCCTGTAAGTTGTATATTTATATGATGCATAAGTCAGTGTGCAGTGTAAGAGCGGTGTCAACTGCTGGAGCAGTAGACCAGTGTACTGTATATGAATTAGTTGTGTTTGTTGCAGTTGTGTGCTCAAGGAAAGCTCAGAGAAACGCTTTGTGTGCAATGTGCCCAGAGACTGGTGAACTTTAGCACATTCAGAGACAAGAGCTTGAGAGCGCGCTCCCTGATGATGGAGCTGCTTGACAGACATGAAGTGGTGAGGAATGTTTGATGCACTTCATTGTTATATGTAACAGAATGTAAGGGTGCCACCTGTGTCATTTGAGCGTAGTGAGCATTGGTCTAGTGAGTCCGCGTGACATGTTTAGCAGACGCCGTAACAGACACGCTCGTTGCGAATGTTACGCTACGATGACATTTCAGGTCAGTCGCCACCTTTATGTGCTCCTAAAGCCATGAACTGGTTTCAGATAACAATACGACATGTCAAACTGATAAGTCGCGTCAAACACCAACTACAGTCTGACATTGTCTCGGCGGTGTCGGAGCCAGACTACTGCGATGTGCACATAGCACACTCCGACGCGGACGGACGGACAGAACTAGACGCGACTGATGAAGCAGTTGCAGAGCCAGCCGCGGACGAAACACAGGCTCCCACTGCGTACGTATCATATGTGACAAGCTCATGCAAAGTGTATTGTTTTTAGTTAACTGAGTTTATCATTCATACTACTACTAGTAGTCTCATCTGAAAGACACTTTATACAGTATTTGTGAACAAAATAATTGCTTTGGTAGAAGTGTTACACCAACAAGTTTTTGGTGTTACGTCGAATTATCTATTATTTACTATTCTATAATAATAATAAATAATCTGGAATTTGAAATTGTAAATTAAATTTGGGTAATTAATTGATGGTATTACACCAAAATATTTCTAACTAGTTTATGCCAGCGACTTTGTCCGCGTGGACTACACAAATTTCAAACCCCGATTTCACCCCCTTAGGGTTTGAATTTTCAAAAATCCTTTCTTAGCCGATGCCTACGTCATAATAGCTATCTACATGTCAAATTTCTGCCCGATCCGTCCAGTAGTTTGAGCTGTGCGTTGATAGATCAGTCAGTCAGTCACCTTTTCCTTTTATACATATATTTCGATGTAATTAGCGTGGCTAATTTGCTATTTTACTTACATGTAACATTATATACATAACATATAACATTATATCCTTTCAGGCACATTATTCCCAAGCCGGAGTCGTCAGGAGACTGCCATCAAGTTTTGGGTAAGACAACTAACTAAACACATGTATTAGCTCCTATGTCCCTTTGGACAGATGTCCAAGATGTAGTCCAGATGTAGTTTTTGTATATGTCCCGCAAATTGCTAATGCGCGTGACCGCCATTTTCGTGACGTCGGCACTAGACTGAAGTTTCGAGCTGATGTTAAGTATAACTTTTTTCGGCTGACGTCAAAATGACGTCATTTTGATGTTATGAGACATGGTTCCAGCGCAATAGCAATTTGCGGGACTTCAACATACAACTTGACACTTATGGTGGGACCACCTGACTTGTCTGTAACCTGTCGGTCTGTCAGATGTTTCTATCTACACATATACAGTGCGCGGCAGAAAATATTGTACATCGACCTTTAGAAAGAGATAGCGGTTTCGTAGAGCGTTGTTCCGGTCGTTGTGACCGATAAAACGTCACATAGGTATGAGTGACAGAGACAACGTTCTACGAAGCCGCAATCATTCTAAAGGTCGATGTACAATATTTCTTGCTGGGTACTGTAAAACAGCACCGTGACTGACTGACAGACAATGCACAGCCTAAACTGGTGGACCTGGAGATTTGTTTGGAAGACATCCTCAAGTACTTAGTGGTGTAGTTAGGCAGGATGAAAGTGCTGGTACAAACTAGTCATTACGTTTTAGTGGAAAATAATCTAGATTCCAACAACATAACAAAATGTTTCCTAACAAGATGATGCCCGCGCCTTGGTTTGCGGGAACTCTATATTTAGTATTTTATCTCTGTACTTAATTTTATCAAAATCAGTTAAGCTGATAGGCTGTATAAAGGTAACAGACAAACAGACACACTTTCGCGTTTATAATATTAGTATGGAAGTATGGGTTAAGTATGGAGTGTTGTTGTTTCAGTCGCTTCTTCGGTACTCGCGAACAATCACGGAGACGAAGACCATCCGACCGATACAGGCGACGAGTTGAATATATTGTCTTTCGAAAATGATACAAACATTTTTGAATATTCAAGGAAATCCCAGGACTCCGTACTAGAACCAAAAAAATCAAGTGATAATATCAATTTTCAAACGAGGCGAAATGTTCTTACAAAAAACAAATACAATTCCCAGGATATACTCGGTACACAGTTAGGAAACTATACTGAGCAGATACAGTATATATGTGACGTTTGTCAAAAGATATTTCAACGGAAAAGTTCCTTAGTTACCCACATTAGGGCGCACACTTACGCAAACACTTTCTCATGTAAGTTAAGAGAGCGCAAATTCACTCAAAATAGTACGTCATCGAGCCCAAGGAGGACTCGCACTGGCGACAAGACTTTTGT